>NC_035446.2:74712705-75052963 GCF_002127325.2 Helianthus annuus
TATGATTCAACATAACATAATCTTTAAACACTTAACATATGAAGTATCAAGAGTTTAAAGAAGTCTTACAACTAGCTTAAAGCTAGGGAAGATCAAGGTTGAAAATGTGGTGGATAATAGCAAACGAAGGTGGTCCTTCAAGTTCCGTGAGCACCAAGCCTCGTTAGTGACCTTCTAGCACCTTGTATTACACTTGAAATGGATGGACTTGCAACAAAATATGGTGGCTGTGTGGACAAGGGGTCAGCCGTAGCTTTTATGAGGAAGAGAAGGAATTGTGGTGTTGGGTTTTGGGAAGAAGATGATGCTCTTATAATCCCTAAGTGTTATTATCCAATAGGTAATGTGTCTCCATAAGTACTTACATAATCCCACCAAATCCCAATGTATATTATAGAAGATTTAGTGAAATCTTAAAGATTTTGGTGGGGCCTTCACTAGTGGCCGTGAATTATATATGGGGAAGGGGGTAAATGTGATTTTTGATGGTAAGTAAGTTAATTAGTGAATGGTTAAGGTAAAAGTCTAGTGTTTTAATGCATCATGTATTTTACAATATCTTAGGGTGCTCGGGAACCATGACTAGCTCAGAAAAAGTAAAACAATGTCTTTAACAATATTTTAGTGTTCCGGGTAATGTCCGGTTGTTCGGTTAGATACCGTTCCGTTAAAGTGCTAAGTTATTCCGTATGGTGTCTTTTATGTAACTTTTTGTGACACTTTTAATTCCCGGCACTTAGGAAAGCATACAGGACCATTTTGCCATATTTTTGCACATTACTAGCATGTTAAAATGCTGAATTTTGTTAATTAATGCAGAATTCTACATTTTGAATGAGTTTTAGGCATTTTCCGGCACTTAAATTATCACCTAGTGACGCAGTTTTATGGTCCTTACTTCCCTACACTCCATACTAGTGTAGTACCTTGTCTCTGGCTCATACTGGGCCTCAAAATATTACCTGTCTATGTACTGGCACTGTCAGTATATTTCTGAGTTATCCGCTAACCGTGCTAACTGTGCTTTGTGCATCAAGTATGTCACTAAAGTTTGTATGTAATGAATGGTGTGACAGTATGAAATGTGATGCACATGTATGTATGATACAGAAATCATAAAGCAGTTTACATCCTCAGTTGTAATTAAGCACAGTCATTAAGCACAAACTTAATATTAATTAATTGTACGGATACCTGTAATTATGAGGGTTGTCACAACCACCACCGTCACCACCCACCCCACCACCATCAGAACCTTCCACCACCACCACCCACCCCTCTATCATCACAACCTTCCACCACCGCAACCACCTCTACAATTTCCGTCCAAATCCACCACCAACCTCTCCCTCTATCGTTTTCATCTCTTAAATCACAAAAACCCCCCAATTTCTTACAAGCCGTTAAATCGAACAATTTGTTTGAAATTCAAATCTCTAGGGTTTCGATTAACGGTTACCCAGAAAGCCCACTGCCGGCACACTAGTTACCAACCAATTGCCAAAGCTACAGACAACCCACACTCTTTAATCCCACTAAACCTATCTTTCTGCACAACAACAAAAATCCGACTTCAATTCCCCTCACAACACTAATAATGTAATGATTTTTACAATAATATAAAGATACCCAACTAAACATACATATAAAGTTTGCATTTTTACAATAATATTCAGTATAAAGAAAGCAATTAACAATAATGTGATGATTAAGTTACCTGTTTATGGGTGAATGAACTTGATTAGGGTTGTGTGAAGAAGAACAAATGGGTCTGAATCTGCGAATGGAGGAAGTGGGTTGGTTAGGGTTGTTGAAGAAAGACGATTTTGAAGTGGTGTAGAGGAAAGAATAAGAGACGATTGCAACCATTTTTGGAAGAAAAATGGCAGAACTCGCCGGAGGAACAACCGGTGGTTGATGATGAGTTTGTTGAGTTGGAGAATGAGATGCGATGATCTGTCTATATATATATATATATATATATATATATATATATATATATTAGACATATAATTATTTTATTTATTATCTTTTATAATTATCTAATTTAGCATTTAGGGTAAAATGTCCAATATACCCTCATGTGGGGTTCATTTGGTTAGATTTAACCATAAAAATTAACTGAGTTAGGGCTAAAGGACATAACGTGCAAGGATTTGCAAACATCGAGTACGTTTTCTGTAATCATTGAAGACAAATGACACAATTTGCAATAAGTGACATACATAAAGGACTACTTTTGTAATTTACTCTAAAAAGTACTTAAAAATATGTTAAAATTCATACACACTCGCTCACGTGCCAAGTTTTTGGCACCGTTGCCGGGACACAAGGATTTTAGTTTTTCTGTCCAAATTTCTATTCGTTTCTTTTTTCTGAAAACTTCAGTTACATTAGCTTAACACGGGGTCGTGCTGTATAGACATGGGGCCGTGTCTAGTCTACAATAACTAAAAAACTTTGTACTGAAGGCTCAGACGGGGCCGCGTAAAAACGCCCAGTACCGAATAAAACACAGTCCTAAACACATGGTCGTGCTCAAGAAGCACGGGGTCGTGTAAACCTTCTGTGTTCAAAAAGACAGAATAGTAGCGCGGAGGCTTCAAGGGTAATTTCTTGGGCTTGGAGAGGTAATTTGGTCATTTTGTTGACATTTTTAATCTAGGTATGTTGCGAGGAATGAGGTACTCCTCCTTTGCAACACGCTCAAATTGTACTTTTTAGAGTTTCAATCTTTTCCTTTCCGAATCTCCTGTGTTCTTGTTTCTTCTTCATTCTTTTACCCGTTTTGAGCTCTACTTGTACACATTCACCTGCAAAAGACAACATTAGGGCTGTAAACGAACAGAACATTCAACGAACAGTTCGTGAACCATTCGGCGGGAAGTTCATTTATGTTCGTTCGTTTAATAAATGAACGAACATGAACATGAAATTTCGTTCGATAGTTAAATGAAGGAACATGAACAGAGGTCTCGTTTGTTAGATTGTGTTCTTGAACGTTCAGTAAGGTATTCGTGAACGTGTTCGTGAACATTTGGTGATTTGCGTTCATTTATGTTCGTATGTTTGTGTTTTAATTGAAGATCTTTGTACTTTCTTATATTATATCTGTACTTTTTATATTATTAAACTTTTATTTATTTTATTTCCCTAACAATTAAACTAGGAAACCCACTTTCACCTTGTTTATGCATCATTTCCCTTTCATTTCTTATTATTTACATCGGCGAATACGATTGACCTCCGTTCCATAATAAGGGATTCAAGTTCGAGCGCTACTCTCTGGGCCATCTATCTTTATCCTTCGTCGCGTTTGCCAAATTTATTTGTGTTCGTTTGTGTTCGTGAACCGTTCGCGAACACACTCATTTCCTTAATGAACGAACACGAACATAAAATCTCGTTCGGTAAGTGTTCATGAACCGTTCATGAACACATTTATTTCCTTAACGAATGAACATGAGCGTGTTCGTTCGGTTCGTTTACATCCCTATAGAACATTATCTAAGTACAAGCTAATGAAGACCAAAACCAGCTTTAACCTAGAAGCTCCTAAAAGCTCCACGCCAAACATACCCGCATTCTTCATAGCAAATTGGTGGATCAACTCTTCACAATTTATATTATCTAAGACTTCGTTTTCAAATAGTAATGGACTCAATTAACCTAGTGGGCTAAATTCTAAAGTCTAAACCATAAAAAATGATTTGTAAACGAGCCTTACTTGAAATTGGTATGGGTTTACTATTTTAAAAAAAATTAACATATAGGTTTACTATTTTAAAAAATTAATATATATATCATTTTTTTTTAAAAAACAGACGCTCTGCGGAATTACGGACCCTATACGAAAATCTAAGCCTCCCCTGTCTAAAATCTTCCTCTAAAAGTATTTTAAAATATTTTAAGTGTATAATAAATGGGTATACGAGACAAGAGACAATTTCTTAAATAAGAATGACCTCGATATTGTTACCGAAAATACGGATCCTGAAAATTCTTAAAAATGAGTACCGGTACTGAAATAAAAAATACTGATCCCGGGAAAATGTGGGAACTGTACGGGTACTTTCAGTAGCAGTAAGAACATTCTCATCACTAGGCCTGTAAACGAACCAAACGTTCATGAACTGTTCATGAACTTGTTTGGCGGAAAGTTCGTTTATGTTCTTTTATTTAATAAATGAACGAACATGAACAAAAAATTTGTTCGTTTAATTAAATGAACGAACATGAACACACCTTGTGTTTGTTCATTTATGTTCGTGAACGCTTGTTTATTTATATTCGTTTAAATTTTAGTAGGGGGGGATATTCCATGGTCCTCCCAACCGTCGAGGTGATCCCACCTCGCAGACCGCCACCCAGCAAGCCTGAGTCTGGGGGTAAATCCGCTACCGTAGGGGCATTGGGAACGAGCAAGACTCGAACCCGCCACCTTCGGGTTAGAATGCGGGCTGGTGGCCATTAGGATGACACCCAATGGTTTCGTTTAAATTTTAGTAAATACATAAATAATTATATTTATATAAATATTAGGTTTTCTAACTTATGTAAAGATAACTAATTAGTAATTGAGTTTTCTTGTAATAAAAAAAAAGAAATATAAATTTTTTCTTGGATTGTAAGTGATTACTTACTTAATATTTATATAAAAAAACTACTTAATTTTAGTATTTGTGAACCCTGATTTAGATATGTTTTCAGATGAAGTCTAATATATTAGACTTGTTTGTTTGTGTTCACTAATATTAAATTGTGTTTCTTTATGAATAATTGTGTTACACCCCCAAAACCCACACGCGGAGTACCACCGCTTGGGTGCGTGACTGACCAGGATCAAGCCACCAATCATATTGAACATGTAAGTAATAAGTAAAAGTAAATGTAATTCAACCAAACCAATATGAAAGGTGTTCAAAACATAAGTATAATATCAATGTTTAGCGGAAGCAAAAATATAAACCCAAGATAAGTATGAGTATGAAATGTCATAATGTTTAATCAAAGCATCCACGATCCCTGTCCACAACGACCGCGCCTCCCAGTGCAAGCTCCATGTATACCTAACGACCTGCAAGGCATGTAACAGAGAGTCAACAACTAGTTGAGCGAGTTCACAGTGGATTGTTTAGTAATAGTGTTCATTTCGTAAAACGTTTGTTTGTTTAGAAATCCATGTATCGTATATAATTACATCGCGGCCCTCCAGGCATGTTTGCGAAGATTGGTGGGGGTTTCCCATGTATTGTAGACTAGTATTATTTGTATCGCGGCCCTCCAGGCATGTGTGCGAAGTTTAGTATCGGTATCGCGGCCATTCCAGGCATGTGTGCGAAGATCAGTATCAGTATCGCGGCCATTACAGGCATGTGTGCGAAGAATAGTGGGGGCTTCCCCATGTATCACTAGTCTAGCAGTATCTATAAGTGACCTTTCCCAACCGAGGTCAGTAACTCATAATTCCCAATAACAACGTAAGTACAGATAATCATCCATTCCCATTCCCTACCCCGGGAATCCCATGCCTTGGTAAGAGTGTGAACTCACCTTGGTTTGCTCGGTTTGTTATTGTGCTTCTAGTGTTAATTAATGGTTAGGTCCGTTACACGCGACCTAAGGTACATTGCACATAAACTCAATGTAAGTGTTTACGTTCAAATAAGGTTTATAATTCCTTGGTGTCCAAACAACTGTGTTCCGTGTGATAATTGTTTACAGATTGACCTGACATAGACTGCACATACATACAGTAACACACAGTGGCATGCAAGGTGTTCTTCATACAACACTAAAAGGGTTTTGAACTTAGCATCATAAGTAAACTTGGATTCTTAGTGTTAACATTAAGCTCTAATGCTCGTGTTTACAATACTCGGCACTTATATTTACATCAAACTCGGACTACGCACACACATATCAAAAACTCGGACCAAACATCATCACTAAAACTCGGACCATACATCATCAACAAAAATCGGACTAACCATCATACTAAAACTCAGACCAAACATCATCACTAAAATTCGGACCATGCATCATTACTAAAATTCGGACCATGTGTTTCATTTACAAAAACTCGGATCAAGTATTCAATAAAAAACTCGGACCTAGTCTTCAATCTAAAACTCGGACCCCATGTAAGGTTTAAAAACCCTGACTCTCATAATCACATTCATCATGACACAAGTAACCTCGGACTTTGTGACTTCACAAAGCCCGAACTGTTAACTCTAAACAACAACGCACCGAATCAACAAAGCCAACTTATAGTTTCTGATGCAACAGTTACAATCAATCAGTACCATCAAAACCCTATTCTTCCATACAAATCACCCAAAAGTTTAACTATTCTAGCATGCGGATTGATCCTAATCACAGGCAATTCATCACACAACTACAAATCATCTTACAAACAATCTAAAAGGTCAACTAATCACAAATCATTATTTGGAGAACTAGGGTTTGCATGAGATCAATTGAATAAGAATAACAACGTATGATATAAACATTACCTTAGATTTGATGTGGTTTGCTCTGGAAGAATTGAGAGATCAAAGATTAAGAGTTTAGAGGTTGGTGAAACCCTAAATGATTAGAGAACTTGCAACTGTCGTATGATTGGAATTGGTGAGAATGATTAGGGTTGAGAGGTTTTGTTTTATTTTCATTATTAACACTAAACACTCCTAACTTATAAGAGGTGGGTGTTTCGGGTATTAGACAAAGTTCCATTTTGTTAATTGTACAACCATATCAATACAAACCATATATTAACATACTCATTTATAAGGCACACCGTATATATCATAACAACCACAATACGATTTAACGTATTATAAACGTGTACCGTTGTGAAACAAACAAGCCATTTAAACAAACAACTTATGCAATTACGTGCAATTAAATGCGAAGATGGAATCTTGGAAACTCGAGTTGTCACATTATCCCCAACTTGAAAGAAATTTCATCCCGAAATTTAGTACATAGCTACTGAGGAAGCTAGTTGTGTTGTGTCGTTTACTGGTTTTCCTGGGGTGTCACATCATCCCCCCGTTGATTTGGAATTTCGTCCAGAAATTCTGTAGTAGCTTCAGCCTCAGTAGTAGTTGCATTGTTCTGGAATAACTGGGGATATTTGAGTTCCATTTGGTCTTCTCGTTCCCAGGTGAACTCTGGGCCACGACGGGAGTTCCAACGAACTCGTACAAGAGGTATTCTAGTGTTCTTGAGGACCTTAACATCCCGGTCCGTGATTTCAACAGGTTCCTCGACGAAATGTAACTGTTCGTCGATAGTGAGTTCCTTCAAAGGAACTATGAGGGTCTCATCTGACAGACACTTCTTCAGATTCGACACGTGGAAAACGTTATGAACTGCACCGAGTTCTGCTGCTAGGTTCAGTTTGTAGGCCACCTTGCCTATTCTTTCAATAATTTCGAACGGTCCAACATATCGCGGATTGAGCTTGCCTCTTTTACCAAAACGAACCACACCCTTCCAGGGTGAGACTTTGAGTAGCACTCGATTCCCAACTT
Source organism: Helianthus annuus (assembly GCF_002127325.2). Lineage (NCBI taxonomy): Eukaryota > Viridiplantae > Streptophyta > Magnoliopsida > Asterales > Asteraceae > Helianthus > Helianthus annuus. The sequence goes on from NC_035446.2 coordinate 74,720,247, forward strand.
GGAACTCGAGCGGTTTTCTGCGTTTATCAGCGTAGCTTTTCTGACGGTCACGAGCTGCCGCCATGCGTTGTCGTATCTGTGCAATCCGTTCAGTAGCATCAACTACCATTTTTGGACCTGTGATCTGACTATCACCCACCTCTGCCCAACAAGGAGGTGATCGGCATTTACGTCCGTATAATGCCTCGAATGGAGCGGCTTGTATGCTGGTGTGGTAACTGTTGTTGTACGAAAACTCCACTAACGGGAGATGTTACGAAAACTCCACTAACGGGAGATGTTATGAAAACTCCACTAACGGGAGATGTTTTTCCCAGCTGTTGCCGAAATCGATAACACACGCCCGAAGCATGTCTTCTAGAGTCTGGATAGTGCGTTCAGACTGCCCATCCGTCTGAGGGTGGTAAGCTGTGCTCATGTCTAACCGGGAGCCAAAAGATTTGTGCATTGCTTGCCATAGTTCTGAAGTAAATCGTGCATCACGATCTGAGATAATAGAGGTTGGCACTCCATGCCTCGAAACAACTTATTTCAAGTAAATGTCTGCTAATGTAGAAAACTTGTCAGTTTCCTTGATAGCCAAGAAGTGAGCAGACTTTGTGAGTCGATCCACGATCACCCAAATAGTATCGTTCCCACGCTGGGATCTAGGGAGGCCAGTAACAAAATCCATGGAAATTTCCTCCCATTTCCATTGTGGAATCTTTGGTTGTTGAAGTAGGCTTGATGGTTTCAGGTATTCCGTCTTGACCCTCGCGCAGGTCAAACACTTGCCGACGTAAGTTGCTATGTGGGCCTTCATGCTAGGCCACCAGTACGTAGTTCTAAGATCGTGGTACATTTTATCCGAACCTGGATGTTCCGAGTAGCGGGACTTATGAGCTTCATCCATTACCAGCTCGTGTAAGTTGCCATAATGTGGAACCCAAATGCGTCCTGTTACGTAGTAGGCGCCGTCTTCCCTTTGTTCTAACCATTTCCTTAAGCCGCGTAGGGCTTCAGCCCTGACGTTTTCTGGTTTCAATGCTTCTACCTGGGCATCTCGTATCTGTGCAGGAAGACTAGACTGAATAGTAAATTGCAATGCTCGCACGCGTCTAGGTGTAGTGTCTTTCCGACTGAGGGCGTCAGCCACAACATTAGCTTTGCCTGGATGGTATTTGATAGCGCATTCGTAATCATTAAGTAGCTCGACCCATCGACGTTACCGCATGTTCAATTCCTTCTGCTTGAAGATATGCTCGAGACTCCTGTGATCGGTGTAGATAGTGCACTTGGTACCGTACAGGTAGTGTCGCCATATCTTAAGTGCGAAAACAACAGCTCCAAGTTCTAAATCATGTGTAGTGTAGTTCCGCTCGTGAACTTTAAGTTGGCGCGAGGCGTAAGCAATGACTTTATCCCTTTGCATCAATACACAACCAAGACCCTGAATCGACGCATCGCAGTAGACCACAAAATCGTCCGTGCCTTCTGGTAATGAAAGAATAGGTGCGCTGTATAATCTATCCTTTAAGTGTTGGAAAGCTGTTTCCTGTGCATTATGTCACACCCCGACCACGTAGGACAACAAACCGTGGCGGAAACGTCAGGGAGTGTTGCAACAGAAGCTATTGTTTCACAACCATGGATACAAAATAGTTTTGTTTTATTGATAAGATTAAACATTACATTGTCTTAACACATAGAACAAACAAGTTTTATATCGTCTATCATAGTTGTTATGTCACTAAGGCCTTGTCCAGATCCTATGTGATGCATGCATCCTAGAAATCAATCAAGCATCAACACCTGAAACATATGTAAAAACTTAGTCAGCAAAGAAATGCTGGCGAGTACATAGTTTTTATAAGAGTATCAGAATCATGGCTCGTTCATATGTTGCAGTACTTTATTAGACTACAAGAGTCAAAATACAAACCTTGTTTTGAAAAATGTATTGCAACATAGTTAACCAACTCAAATCAAGTTGATTATAGTTTGTAAAATCCCATAGCCATGCTTCTTAACCCCAAAACATTTGTTTTAGAAAACCAACTTGTAAAACATCTTGTAAAAATTCGTTAAAAACTCGTATAGTATATAACCTTTAGAAAACATCGTTTGTGTGACATCATTTCAAAATCGTTTACCCAAGTGAACTAAATAATGCCACGGTATGTAATATATTGAAAACACTTATATATAAGAAGTATCAGCGGCGTATCTACCATGTTTTCACCATATTACACCCGTCCCGTTATCTAAACACTAGTCAAAAACCAATCGTTTACCCAATTCGTATAACTTGTTCAAATCCATTTTCAAATCGTTTACAAATCGTTAACTCATTTAAATCGTTTAAAATCATCCTCGTTTTAATTGTGAAAACTTATTTATGGTCGTCTCGCTAACAACATTCAAACCTTCGTGACTCGATCACCTCGCTTCTCGCTTCTCGAATTAACAAACCACCAAAGGGTAAGTTAACAAACATCAGATTCAGTCGCTACCCACAACCCCCACACATAACCATGGGTGCAGTGAAATAACGGGATTTGTCAGATCCTATGGTACCATAACCTAATACTGGTCGGCTTGATCAATGCTAATGAATGTCATTTATTATGTAACTACAACCATCAAGTTTCGTTCACATTATTGAAATCGTTATTAGTTTAGTAAAAATCGTTTTAATCGTTTTTGAAATCATCGTTATAATATCGAAAATCGTTTTGAAAACCATCGTTAAATCTTTGAAAACATTTAGCACATATGAATCACCCCAAAACGATTGAAAACAGTAAAATAGGGGAACTATGTACTCACATGGAGTGCAAAGTATCCTCAATCAATAGAACTCAAGCAAACTCAAGCAAACCAGAGCAAGCAAACAGCACCTAGTAATCGAATCACTAGTCAAACAATAGACGCCTAAAATCGGAAGATCGGATAGAATGAAGTCTTGTAAACCAAATGAGTGTTGGAACTCATGTGATATGGTTTAACAAAGCCTACATTCTAAATTGAAACCTAACCTATGTGCTTTCGACCCATCGCGACCCATTAAGGTAGCTTACGCTACTTTAACGCGTCGTGCACGCAAAAGCGCGTTCGAGACGTCTAACTAGTCCTATGACAAGTATTATATGCCAAAACATGTTTAATTATGTTACATAATCAGTTACGTGAAAAAAGTTTAGGTTACATATGCTTAATTACCAATTATGCATGAAAAGGGCATTTTGGTAATTTACCAAAGGCATATAAACTACTTACCATGCGACTACCTAAACTAGGTGACCATAAGGTATAACCTCGAAAGGTTATTCCCTATGATACTATCGTCACTAAACATGTTTGGTCGGATCCTAAAGATCGATCAAACGGGTCGTGTTCGAAAGTCTAAGCGGGTGTTTAGTCCGCTTGACTTACGACTCTACACAAACACTAACTAAAAAGTGACGAGCTAAACATGCTAGAACATGTTTAGTTAAGTTAGAAAACAGGTTTTGATATCAAAACAAATGGTTTTGATATCCTAGAGTAGTTTGGTTACAAAATACGCGAGAAAACGCATTTTGGCCGAAACTACGACTCGTCACTGAGTCTAGATAACGTGGTAATCAGTAGGTATAGTCACTAGGGACTATGACCATCGTGATTACGCTCACGTTATGAAGTTCAAACGAACTTCGCATTGACCATAAACTGGTTAATGCAGAAAGTCAAACGCAGTTTGACTTTAACGCTAAAACGAATGAAAAGAACGAAAGAACGCTTACAGAAGGTCCCCGCAAGATTTGATTCCGATTTTTCTCTCAGGTAGGAAGCATATACTTCCGCTTAGAGAGCATAAATCAGATTTCAAATTGTGGGTTTTGAAGTGAAATTGATGGGGTATATATAGGATTTCTAGAACCGTTAAGATCGTTCCTCGAAAACTGAGCTTTGATCTGGACCTTACATGTGTGCCCATGGTTTTCTAAAACCATGGGAGCCCTTAATGTGGACTATGTTCATTGAATACCAGCCCATGGTTTTGCAAAACCATGGGTGAAAACCATCAACACTTCAAAATGGACTAGGTTCATTGAATCTGCCAGAAATTTCAAAAATGGTCCCTACACTTGTAAAACTTGATTTTTTTGGCACTTTTAAGCCCCGTTAACCCCATTTAAAGGATCTAAAATAAAGTTAAAGTATAGGGAACTTAAAATATGCTCAAAAACATCTCGGATGTCGGTTCGTTTGGTCGTACGGTTGCGTTATTCGCTTAATTACGACGGAAGTCGTAACGAACGCAAAAACGATCCAAATTAAGCGACGAATGGAATTTTATCATGCCAAACACTAAAATAAAATATTTTAATGCTTACATAAATTTTTGGATGTCCGGATGTATTCAGAACGTAAGTTATGCGCGAAAATGCAAACTTATGCATTTCTTGACGCTTTTAGTCCCTGAATGAGCATAAAGTTTATTTTATCATACCGAACCCCTCAAAGCCTATTTCTAAGCTATGTAAAGGTTATTTAGGGTATGTTTAACTTATGATCAAGTTCCGGAGTGTTCGTTACTATACAAATCGGTATAGTTTCGCAGTTTGACACAAATAGTCCCTGCGATCGACAAAGTTGATTTTAACACACCAAACCATCCAGAACTTATTTCTAAGTTATGTGGAGGTTATTTAAGATATGTTAAGCCTATTTCACTATTCCGGATTGTTTGTTGCATTAAAGTGGTTATATTTACGCATCAGAGCGCGTATAACCTTCAAGAAAGCGATTTAAAGCTTGAAATTGGAGTTGAATCGAATTGTAAAATCACCAAACACAAATACACACAAAATAACACCAAAACACATATAATAACACCAAAGCACATTGTTTTATTAATAATCAACATTGTTTTATATCGTACATCGATTACAGAGCACAGTTGTCACAGTCTCCCCTACTTCAGGAAATTTCGTCCCGAAATTTTAACTAGAGGAAGCTTGTGAAAACAAATGCGGATATTTGGTCATCATTTGGTCCTTACGTTCCCAAGTAAATTCTGGGCCACGTTTGGACTCCCAACGAACTTTAACCAAATGAATCCATTTGTTCTTCAACTGCTTGAAAGTACGGTCCACGATCTCCACGGGTTTCTCGACAAAGTGCATCGTTTCATCGATTCGGATCTCGTCGAGAGGAATGTGAAGATCAGCGTCAGCTAAACACTTTCTCAAATTGGACACGTGAAAAGTCGGATGAATATTCCCAAGCTCTGGAGGTAGCTTTAGTCGATAGGCAACCTTCCCAATTCTTTCCACAATCTTAAATGGTCCCACATATCGAGGTGCAAGTTTTCCTTTCTTTCCAAATCTCATGACTCCTTTCCAAGGTGAAACCTTGAGTAGGACACGATCTCCGACTTGAAATTCTAAGGGCTTGCGTCGCATATCCGCATAACTCTTTTGACGGCTTCGAGCTGTCACAAGATTATCGCGGATTTTCTTGATTTTGTCTGTTGTTTCCAGAACGAGCTCAGGTCCAGTAAGCTGAGCTTCACCGGTCTCGTTCCAACAGACAGGTGAACGACATTTTCGACCGTAGAGAGCTTCGAATGGTGCCATTTTAATGCTAGCATGATAACTATTGTTGTAAGAGAACTCGATCAATGGCAGATGAGAATCCCAATTACCACCAAAGTCTATCATGCATGCTCTAAGCATATCCTCCAAAGTTTGAATCGTCCTTTCAGATTGGCCATCTGTTTGGGGATGATAAGCAGTGCTTAGATTCAGTTGGGTTCCCAAAGCAGATTGCATGGTCTTCCAGAAATGAGAGGATATTCGAGCATCACGATCAGAAGTGATATCCAAAGGAACACCATGTTGTGATACAATCTCCTCAACATAAATCTTTGCAAGTTTATCAGCAGATAGAACCTTGCGAATTGGAATACAATGAGCTGATTTCGTTAATCGATCGATAACAACCCAAATAGCATCGTGACCTTTAGATATACGCGGTAACTTAGTGATGAGATCCATCGCAAGGCTCTCCCACTTCCAAACCAGTATCTCTGGTTGTACAAGCAAACCAGAAGGTCATTGATGTTCAGCCTTAACTTTAAGACAAGTTAGGCATTTTGATACATACAAGGCAGCATCCTTTTTTATACCAGGCCACTAGCACTGAGTATGAAGATCCTTGTACACTTTATCAGCACCAGGATGGATAGAATATAGAGACTTGCGAGATTCGTCCATTACCAAGGTGCGAAGGTCGTCTTGTTTTAAAATCCACAAACGATCCTTGAAATAGAGCAACCCATCATCCTTCGTTTCGAGTTTAAGCTCAAGCTGATGTGGTAATTCCGTACCCATCAAATTTTGTGAAACACAAAATTGTTGAGCTTGAAGAACACGAGTTTGAAGATTAAATAGCGTTTGGAGCGCTTCTTCTTGTTTGGGTCCCCACTCAAAAGGCTTATTCTTTTGAGTCAAAGCAGTGAGTGGAACCACAATCTTCAAGAAATTAGAAATGAATCGACGATAATAACCAGCAAGACCAAGGAAAGATCAAATCCCTGTAGGCGTCGTCGGTGTACTCCACTCCTTAATAGCAGCAATCTTGGATGGATCCACATGAATACCTTGCTTGTTAACTATATGACCCAAGAATTGAACTTCTTTAAGCCAGAATTCACACTTGGAGAATTTAGCAAAAAGTTGTTCCTTCTTCAGGAGTTCCAATGTCAAACAAAGGTGTTGCTTATGCTCGGCTCGAGACTTTGAATAGACTAGAATATCGTCGATGAACACAAAGATGAACTTGTCAAAATAAGGTTTATAGAACCTATTCATTAAGTCCATAAAGATGGTTGGAGCATTTGTCAAACCAAAGGGCATGACAGTGAACTCATAATGCCCATACCATGTGTGGAAAGCAGTTTTGGGAATATCTTCTTCGAGAACACGAAGTTGATGATAACCAGAATGCAGGTCGATCTTAGAAAAGCATGAAGCACCTTGCAGCTGGTCAAAGAGATCATCAATTCGAGGTAGGGGATATCGATTCTTGACAGTGAGCTTATTAAGCTCGCGATAATCGATACACATTCGAAAAGATCCATCTTTCTTTTTCACGAAGAGGATAGGGGCTCCCCAAGGTGAAAAGCTCGGACGGATGAATCCTTTATCCGATAACTCTTGAAGCTGTTTCGATAACTCTTGCATCTCTGATGGCGCAAGACGATAAGGTGCTTTCGCAATCGGTTTGGCATTGGGTACAAGGTCGATATGAAACTCAACTTGACGAACTGGAGGCAAACCAGGCAGTTCATCAGGAAACACCTCTGGATAATCCCGAACGATCGGAATATCCTGAATACTCTTACTCTTGTCTTTCTCCTCGGTGACATGTGCTAGAAAAGTAACATATCCCTTTCTCAAATAACTTTGGGCCTTTATACACGACATAAGCTTCAAACCACCAGATGGCTTCTCGCCACGTATCTCCAGAACATCGCCAGAAAACAAAGGAATACGAACAATCTTATCGAAACAAACTACCTCAGCGTGGTGTTTGGTTAACCAATCCATTCCAACGATAATGTTGAAGCTCCCAAGTTGCATTGGCATGAGGTCAATAGGAAAAAGATGGTTATCGAGGTTCAACTGACAATCATGAATAACAGAGTCGAGGACAAGAGGTTTACCAGTAGCAACTTCGACAGATAAGGGTTTCCTCAATTTAGTTCTAGGTATCGCAAGCAAAGGTTCAAAAGATAACGAAACAAAACTTCTATCGGCACCAGAATCAAAAAGAATAGATGCGGGTCGATTGTTAACAAGAAACGTACCATTAACAACAAAGCTACCATTGACAATGAGGTTGTCAACTCGTGCCTCGTTTGCATTCAGATTGAATGCTCATCCACGAGCGGGATCGATCATTTGGAAAAACAAAAGAGGCATTGAAAACATTGACAAAACACAAGAAAGGTGATCATTTGTTCGTTACCTCGAACAAACAAACGACACGCAGTGACTTAGTCAAAGTAAATGGATCAAAAATAATGTATCGCCGAAGACATGCTCGCCTATAAGTGAACACTCACCCCAAGAGTTCCCAGGTAAGAGTGACTGGTGCGATTATGTGGATTTGTACGAACACTCTAGCCTTAGACAGAAAACTCAGGGTACAGGCATTCACTCTTCCAGTTTGCACGTGTTCACACTATTTAAACCCAAACTTTGACGAGATTTTGAAAATTCAAAAGGCACTAAGCCAAATATGAATCAAACTGGAAGGGTTCAAAACCATATAACAGAGGGTTCAAAACCTCGTAATCAATCATCCTAGAACGGATGATTAACTTTCGAAGCAGATTCGGATTTGTGTTCTCGTTGTGGTTATCACCTAAGGATAGGTGACGGTATTGTTTTAAAATCTAAACACAAGTAAACTTGTGTTAGGGTCCTAAAGTTAAAGTCTAGGTCAAAGCATTACTAATAACCTAATTCCCTATAACCATTGGCTCTGATACCAACTTCTTCTGTCACACCCCGACCACGTAGGACAACAAACCATGGCGGAAACGTCGGGGAGTGTTGCAAAAGAAGCTATTGTTTCACAACCATGGATACAAAATAGTTTTGTTTTATTGATAAGATTAAACATTACATTGTCTTAACACATAGAACAAACAAGTTTTATATCGTCTATCATAGTTGTTATGTCACTAAGGCCTTGTCCAGATCCTATGTGATGCATGCATCCTAGAAATCAATCAAGCATCAACACCTGAAACATATGTAAAAACTTTAGTCAGCAAAGAAATGCTGGTGAGTACATAGGTTTTATAAGAGTATCAGAATCATGGCTCGTTCATATGTTGCAGTACTTTATTAGACTACAAGAGTCAAAATACAAACCTTGTTTTGAAAAATGTATTGCAACATAGTTAACCAACTCAAATCAAGTTGATTATAGTTTGTAAAATCCCATAGCCATGCTTCTTAACCCCAAAACATTTGTTTTAGAAAACCAACTTGTAAAACATCTTGTAAAAATTCGTTAAAAACTCGTATAGTATATAACCTTTAGAAAACATCGTTTGTGTGACATCATTTCAAAATTGTTTACCCAAGTGAACTAAATAACGCCACGGTATGTAATATATTGAAAACACTTATATATAAGAAGTATCAGCGGCGTATCTACCATGTTTTCACCATATTACACCCGTCCCGTTATCTAAACACTAGTCAAAAACCAATCGTTTACCCAATTCGTATAACTTGTTCAAATCCATTTTCAAATCGTTTACAAATCGTTAACTCATTTAAATCGTTTAAAATCATCCTCGTTTTAATTGTGAAAACTTATTTATGGCCGTCTCGCTAACAACATTCAAACCTTCGTGACTCGATAACCTCGCTTCTCGCTTCTCGAATTAACAAACCACCAAAGGGTAAGTTAACAAACATCAGATTCAGTCGCTACCCACAACCCCCACACATAACCATGGGTGCAGTGAAATAACGGGATTTGTCAGATCCTATGGTACCATAACCTAATACTGGTCGGCTTGATCAATGCTAATGAATGTCATTTGTTATGTAACTACAACCATCAAGTTTCGTTCACATTATTGAAATCGTTATTAGTTTAGTAAAAATCGTTTTAATCGTTTTTGAAATCATCGTTATAATATCGAAAATCGTTTTGAAAACCATCGTTAAATCTTTGAAAACCTTTAGCACATATGAATCACCCCAAAACAATTGAAAACAGTAAAATAGGGGAACTATCTACTCACATGGAGTGCAAAGTATCTTCAATCAATAGAACTCAAGCAAACTCAAGCAAACTAGAGCAAGCGAACAGCACCTAGTAATCGAATCACTAGTCAAACAATAGACGCCTAAAATCGGAAGATCGGATAGAATGAGGTCTTGTAAACCAAATGAGTGTTGGAACTCATGTGATATGGTTTAACAAAGCCTACATTCTAAATTGAAACCTAACCTATGTGCTTTCGTCCCATCGCGACCCATTAAGGTAGCTTACGCTACTTTAACGCGTCGTGCGCGCAAAAGCGCGTTCGAGACGTCTAACTAGTCCTATGACAAGTATTATATGCCAAAACATGTTTAATTATGTTACATAATCAGTTACGTGACAAAAGTTTAGGTTACATATGCTTAATTACCAATTATGCATGAAAAGGGCATTTTGGTAATTTACCAAAGGCATATAAACTACTTATCATGCGACTACCTAAACTAGGTGACCATAAGGTATAACCTCGGAAGGTTATTCCCTATGATACTATGGTCACTAAACATGTTTGGTCGGATCCTAAAGATCGATCAAACGGGTCGTGTTCGATAGTCTAAGCGGGTGTTTAGTCCGCTTGACTTACGACTCTACACAAACACTAACTAAAAAGTGACGAGCTAAACATGCTAGAACATGTTTAGTTAAGTTAGAAAACAGGTTTTGATATCAAAACAAATGGTTTTGATATCCTAGAGTAGTTTGGTTACAAAATACGCGAGAAAACGCATTTTGGCCGAAACTACGACTCGTCACTGAGTCTAGATAACGTGGTAATCAGTAGGTATAGTCACTAGGGACTATGACCATCGTGATTACGCTCACATTATGAAGTTCAAACGAACTTCGCATTGACCATAAACTGGTTAATGCAGAAAGTCAAACGCAGTTTGACTTTAACGCTAAAACGAATGAAAAGAACGAAAGAACGCTTACAGAAGGTCCCCGCAAGATTTGATTCCGATTTTTCTCTCAGGTAGGAAGCATATACTTCCGCTTAGAGAGCATAAATCAGATTTCAAATTGTGGGTTTTGAAGTGAAATTGATGGGGTATATATAGGATTTCTAGAACCGTTAAGATCGTTCCTCGAAAACTGAGCTTTGATCTGGACCTTACATGTGTGCCCATGGTTTTCTAAAACCATGGGAGCCCTTAATGTGGACTATGTTCATTGAATACCAGCCCATGGTTTTGCAAAACCATGGGTGAAAACCATCAACACTTCAAAATGGACTAGGTTCATTGAATCTGCCAGAAATTTCAAAAATGGTCCCTACACTTGTAAAACTTGATTTTTTTGGCACTTTTAAGCCCCGTTAACCCCATTTAAAGGATCTAAAATAAAGTTAAAGTATAGGGAACTTAAAATATGCTCAAAAACATCTCGGATGTCGGTTCGTTTGGTCGTACGGTTGCGTTATTCGCTTAATTACGACGGAAGTCGTAACGAACGCAAAAACGATCCAAATTAAGCGACGAATGGAATTTTATCATGCCAAACACTAAAATAAAATATTTTAATGCTTACATAAATTTTTGGATGTCCGGATGTATTCAGAACGTAAGTTATGCGCGAAAATGCAAACTTATGCATTTCTTGACGCTTTTAGTCCCTGAATGAGCATAAAGTTTATTTTATCATACCGAACCCCTCAAAGCCTATTTCTAAGCTATGTAAAGGTTATTTAGGGTATGTTTAACTTATGATCAAGTTCCGGAGTGTTCGTTACTATACAAATCGGTATAGTTTCGCAGTTTGACACAAATAGTCCCTGCGATCGACAAAGTTGATTTTAACACACCAAACCATCCAGAACTTATTTCTAAGTTATGTGGAGGTTATTTAAGATATGTTAAGCCTATTTCACTATTCCGGAGTGTTTGTTGCATTAAAGTGGTTATATTTACGCATCAGAGCGCGTATAACCTTCAAGAAAGCGATTTAAAGCTTGAAATTGGAGTTGAATCGAATTGTAAAATCACCAAACACAAATACACACAAAATAACACCAAAACACATATAATAACACCAAAGCACATTGTTTTATTAATAATCAACATTGTTTTATATCGTACATCGATTACAGAGCACAGTTGTCACAGTCTCCCCTACTTCAGGAAATTTCGTCCCGAAATTTTAACTAGAGGAAGCTTGTGAAAACAAATGCGGATATTTGGTCATCATTTGGTCCTTACGTTCCCAAGTAAATTCTGGGCCACGTTTGGACTCCCAACGAACTTTAACCAAATGAATCCATTTGTTCTTCAACTGCTTGAAAGTACGGTCCACGATCTCCACGGGTTTCTCGACAAAGTGCATCGTTTCATCGATTCGGATCTCGTCGAGAGGAATGTGAAGATCAGCGTCAGCTAAACACTTTCTCAAATTGGACACGTGAAAAGTCGGATGAATATTCCCAAGCTCTGGAGGTAGCTTTAGTCGATAGGCAACCTTCCCAATTCTTTCCACAATCTTAAATGGTCCCACATATCGAGGTGCAAGTTTTCCTTTCTTTCCAAATCTCATGACTCCTTTCCAAGGTGAAACCTTGAGTAGGACACGATCTCCGACTTGAAATTCTAAGGGCTTGCGTCGCATATCCGCATAACTCTTTTGACGGCTTCGAGCTGTCACAAGATTATCGCGGATTTTCTTGATTTTGTCTGTTGTTTCCAGAACGAGCTCAGGTCCAGTAAGCTGAGCTTCACCGGTCTCGTTCCAACAGACAGGTGAACGACATTTTCGACCGTAGAGAGCTTCGAATGGTGCCATTTTAATGCTAGCATGATAACTATTGTTGTAAGAGAACTCGATCAATGGCAGATGAGAATCCCAATTACCACCAAAGTCTATCACGCATGCTCTAAGCATATCCTCCAAAGTTTGAATCGTCCTTTCAGATTGGCCATCTGTTTGGGGATGATAAGCAGTGCTTAGATTCAGTTGGGTTCCCAAAGCAGATTGCATGGTCTTCCAGAAATGAGAGGATATTCGAGCATCACGATCAGAAGTGATATCCAAAGGAACACCATGTTGTGATACAATCTCCTCAACATAAATCTTTGCAAGTTTATCAGCAGATAGAACCTTGCGAATTGGAATACAATGAGCTGATTTCGTTAATCGATCGATAACAACCCAAATAGCATCGTGACCTTTAGATATACGCGGTAACTTAGTGATGAGATCCATCGCAAGGCTCTCCCACTTCCAAACCAGTATCTCTGGTTGTACAAGCAAACCAGAAGGTCATTGATGTTCAGCCTTAACTTTAAGACAAGTTAGGCATTTTGATACATACAAGGCAGCATCCTTTTTTATACCAGGCCACTAGCACTGAGTATGAAGATCCTTGTACACTTTATCAGCACCAGGATGGATAGAATATAGAGACTTGCGAGATTCGTCCATTACCAAGGTGCGAAGGTCGTCTTGTTTTAAAATCCACAAACGATCCTTGAAATAGAGCAACCCATCATCCTTCGTTTCGAGTTTAAGCTCAAGCTGATGTGGTAATTCCGTACCCATCAAATTTTGTGAAACACAAAATTGTTGAGCTTGAAGAACACGAGTTTGAAGATTAAATAGCGTTTGGAGCGCTTCTTCTTGTTTGGGTCCCCACTCAAAAGGCTTATTCTTTTGAGTCAAAGCAGTGAGTGGAACCACAATCTTCAAGAAATTAGAAATGAATCGACGATAATAACCAGCAAGACCAAGGAAAGATCAAATCCCTGTAGGCGTCGTCGGTGTACTCCACTCCTTAATAGCAGCAATCTTGGATGGATCCACATGAATACCTTGCTTGTTAACTATATGACCCAAGAATTGAACTTCTTTAAGCCAGAATTCACACTTGGAGAATTTAGCAAAAAGTTGTTCCTTCTTCAGGAGTTCCAATGTCAAACAAAGGTGTTGCTTATGCTCGGCTCGAGACTTTGAATAGACTAGAATATCGTCGATGAACACAAAGATGAACTTGTCAAAATAAGGTTTATAGAACCTATTCATTAAGTCCATAAAGATGGTTGGAGCATTTGTCAAACCAAAGGGCATGACAGTGAACTCATAATGCCCATACCATGTGTGGAAAGCAGTTTTGGGAATATCTTCTTTGAGAACACGAAGTTGATGATAACCAGAATGCAGGTCGATCTTAGAAAAGCATGAAGCACCTTGCAGCTGGTCAAAGAGATCATCAATTCGAGGTAGGGGATATCGATTCTTGACAGTGAGCTTATTAAGCTCGCGATAATCGATACACATTCGAAAAGATCCATCTTTCTTTTTCACGAAGAGGATAGGGGCTCCCCAAGGTGAAAAGCTCGGACGGATGAATCCTTTATCCGATAACTCTTGAAGCTGTTTCGATAACTCTTGCATCTCTGATGGCGCAAGACGATAAGGTGCTTTCGCAATCGGTTTGGCATTGGGTACAAGGTCGATATGAAACTCAACTTGACGAACTGGAGGCAAACCAGGCAGTTCATCAGGAAACACCTCTGGATAATCCCGAACGATCGGAATATCCTGAATACTCTTACTCTTGTCTTTCTCCTCGGTGACATGTGCTAGAAAAGTAACATATCCCTTTCTCAAATAACTTTGGGCCTTTATACACGACATAAGCTTCAAACCACCAGATGGCTTCTCGCCACGTATCTCCAGAACATCGCCAGAAAACAAAGGAATACGAACAATCTTATCGAAACAAACTACCTCAGCGTGGTGTTTGGTTAACCAATCCATTCCAACGATAATGTTGAAGCTCCCAAGTTGCATTGGCATGAGGTCAATAGGAAAAAGATGGTTATCGAGGTTCAACTGACAATCATGAATAACAGAGTCGAGGACAAGAGGTTTACCAGTAGCAACTTCGACAGATAAGGGTTTCCTCAATTTAGTTCTAGGTATCGCAAGCAAAGGTTCAAAAGATAACGAAACAAAACTTCTATCGGCACCAGAATCAAAAAGAATAGATGCGGGTCGATTGTTAACAAGAAACGTACCATTAACAACAAAGCTACCATTGACAATGAGGTTGTCAACTCGTGCCTCGTTTGCATTCAGATTGAATGCTCATCCACGAGCGGGATCGATCATTTGGAAAAACAAAAGAGGCATTGAAAACATTGACAAAACACAAGAAAGGTGATCATTTGTTCGTTACCTCGAACAAACAAACGACACGCAGTGACTTAGTCAAAGTAAATGGATCAAAAATAATGTATCGCCGAAGACATGCTCGCCTATAAGTGAACACTCACCCCAAGAGTTCCCAGGTAAGAGTGACTGGTGCGATTATGTGGATTTGTACGAACACTCTAGCCTTAGACAGAAAACTCAGGGTACAGGCATTCACTCTTCCAGTTTGCACGTGTTCACACTATTTAAACCCAAACTTTGACGAGATTTTGAAAATTCAAAAGGCACTAAGCCAAATATGAATCAAACTGGAAGGGTTCAAAACCATATAACAGAGGGTTCAAAACCTCGTAATCAATCATCCTAGAACGGATGATTAACTTTCGAAGCAGATTCGGATTTGTGTTCTCGTTGTGGTTATCACCTAAGGATAGGTGACGGTATTGTTTTAAAATCTAAACACAAGTAAACTTGTGTTAGGGTCCTAAAGTTAAAGTCTAGGTCAAAGCATTACTAATAACCTAATTCCCTATAACCATTGGCTCTGATACCAACTTCTTCTGTCACACCCCGACCACGTAGGACAACAAACCATGGCGGAAACGTCGGGGAGTGTTGCAAAAGAAGCTATTGTTTCACAACCATGGATACAAAATAGTTTTGTTTTATTGATAAGATTAAACATTACATTGTCTTAACACATAGAACAAACAAGTTTTATATCGTCTATCATAGTTGTTATGTCACTAAGGCCTTGTCCAGATCCTATGTGATGCATGCATCCTAGAAATCAATCAAGCATCAACACCTGAAACATATGTAAAAACTTTAGTCAGCAAAGAAATGCTGGTGAGTACATAGGTTTTATAAGAGTATCAGAATCATGGCTCGTTCATATGTTGCAGTACTTTATTAGACTACAAGAGTCAAAATACAAACCTTGTTTTGAAAAATGTATTGCAACATAGTTAACCAACTCAAATCAAGTTGATTATAGTTTGTAAAATCCCATAGCCATGCTTCTTAACCCCAAAACATTTGTTTTAGAAAACCAACTTGTAAAACATCTTGTAAAAATTCGTTAAAAACTCGTATAGTATATAACCTTTAGAAAACATCGTTTGTGTGACATCATTTCAAAATTGTTTACCCAAGTGAACTAAATAACGCCACGGTATGTAATATATTGAAAACACTTATATATAAGAAGTATCAGCGGCGTATCTACCATGTTTTCACCATATTACACCCGTCCCGTTATCTAAACACTAGTCAAAAACCAATCGTTTACCCAATTCGTATAACTTGTTCAAATCCATTTTCAAATCGTTTACAAATCGTTAACTCATTTAAATCGTTTAAAATCATCCTCGTTTTAATTGTGAAAACTTATTTATGGCCGTCTCGCTAACAACATTCAAACCTTCGTGACTCGATAACCTCGCTTCTCGCTTCTCGAATTAACAAACCACCAAAGGGTAAGTTAACAAACATCAGATTCAGTCGCTACCCACAACCCCCACACATAACCATGGGTGCAGTGAAATAACGGGATTTGTCAGATCCTATGGTACCATAACCTAATACTGGTCGGCTTGATCAATGCTAATGAATGTCATTTGTTATGTAACTACAACCATCAAGTTTCGTTCACATTATTGAAATCGTTATTAGTTTAGTAAAAATCGTTTTAATCGTTTTTGAAATCATCGTTATAATATCGAAAATCGTTTTGAAAACCATCGTTAAATCTTTGAAAACCTTTAGCACATATGAATCACCCCAAAACAATTGAAAACAGTAAAATAGGGGAACTATCTACTCACATGGAGTGCAAAGTATCTTCAATCAATAGAACTCAAGCAAACTCAAGCAAACTAGAGCAAGCGAACAGCACCTAGTAATCGAATCACTAGTCAAACAATAGACGCCTAAAATCGGAAGATCGGATAGAATGAGGTCTTGTAAACCAAATGAGTGTTGGAACTCATGTGATATGGTTTAACAAAGCCTACATTCTAAATTGAAACCTAACCTATGTGCTTTCGTCCCATCGCGACCCATTAAGGTAGCTTACGCTACTTTAACGCGTCGTGCGCGCAAAAGCGCGTTCGAGACGTCTAACTAGTCCTATGACAAGTATTATATGCCAAAACATGTTTAATTATGTTACATAATCAGTTACGTGACAAAAGTTTAGGTTACATATGCTTAATTACCAATTATGCATGAAAAGGGCATTTTGGTAATTTACCAAAGGCATATAAACTACTTATCATGCGACTACCTAAACTAGGTGACCATAAGGTATAACCTCGGAAGGTTATTCCCTATGATACTATGGTCACTAAACATGTTTGGTCGGATCCTAAAGATCGATCAAACGGGTCGTGTTCGATAGTCTAAGCGGGTGTTTAGTCCGCTTGACTTACGACTCTACACAAACACTAACTAAAAAGTGACGAGCTAAACATGCTAGAACATGTTTAGTTAAGTTAGAAAACAGGTTTTGATATCAAAACAAATGGTTTTGATATCCTAGAGTAGTTTGGTTACAAAATACGCGAGAAAACGCATTTTGGCCGAAACTACGACTCGTCACTGAGTCTAGATAACGTGGTAATCAGTAGGTATAGTCACTAGGGACTATGACCATCGTGATTACGCTCACATTATGAAGTTCAAACGAACTTCGCATTGACCATAAACTGGTTAATGCAGAAAGTCAAACGCAGTTTGACTTTAACGCTAAAACGAATGAAAAGAACGAAAGAACGCTTACAGAAGGTCCCCGCAAGATTTGATTCCGATTTTTCTCTCAGGTAGGAAGCATATACTTCCGCTTAGAGAGCATAAATCAGATTTCAAATTGTGGGTTTTGAAGTGAAATTGATGGGGTATATATAGGATTTCTAGAACCGTTAAGATCGTTCCTCGAAAACTGAGCTTTGATCTGGACCTTACATGTGTGCCCATGGTTTTCTAAAACCATGGGAGCCCTTAATGTGGACTATGTTCATTGAATACCAGCCCATGGTTTTGCAAAACCATGGGTGAAAACCATCAACACTTCAAAATGGACTAGGTTCATTGAATCTGCCAGAAATTTCAAAAATGGTCCCTACACTTGTAAAACTTGATTTTTTTGGCACTTTTAAGCCCCGTTAACCCCATTTAAAGGATCTAAAATAAAGTTAAAGTATAGGGAACTTAAAATATGCTCAAAAACATCTCGGATGTCGGTTCGTTTGGTCGTACGGTTGCGTTATTCGCTTAATTACGACGGAAGTCGTAACGAACGCAAAAACGATCCAAATTAAGCGACGAATGGAATTTTATCATGCCAAACACTAAAATAAAATATTTTAATGCTTACATAAATTTTTGGATGTCCGGATGTATTCAGAACGTAAGTTATGCGCGAAAATGCAAACTTATGCATTTCTTGACGCTTTTAGTCCCTGAATGAGCATAAAGTTTATTTTATCATACCGAACCCCTCAAAGCCTATTTCTAAGCTATGTAAAGGTTATTTAGGGTATGTTTAACTTATGATCAAGTTCCGGAGTGTTCGTTACTATACAAATCGGTATAGTTTCGCAGTTTGACACAAATAGTCCCTGCGATCGACAAAGTTGATTTTAACACACCAAACCATCCAGAACTTATTTCTAAGTTATGTGGAGGTTATTTAAGATATGTTAAGCCTATTTCACTATTCCGGAGTGTTTGTTGCATTAAAGTGGTTATATTTACGCATCAGAGCGCGTATAACCTTCAAGAAAGCGATTTAAAGCTTGAAATTGGAGTTGAATCGAATTGTAAAATCACCAAACACAAATACACACAAAATAACACCAAAACACATATAATAACACCAAAGCACATTGTTTTATTAATAATCAACATTGTTTTATATCGTACATCGATTACAGAGCACAGTTGTCACAGTCTCCCCTACTTCAGGAAATTTCGTCCCGAAATTTTAACTAGAGGAAGCTTGTGAAAACAAATGCGGATATTTGGTCATCATTTGGTCCTTACGTTCCCAAGTAAATTCTGGGCCACGTTTGGACTCCCAACGAACTTTAACCAAATGAATCCATTTGTTCTTCAACTGCTTGAAAGTACGGTCCACGATCTCCACGGGTTTCTCGACAAAGTGCATCGTTTCATCGATTCGGATCTCGTCGAGAGGAATGTGAAGATCAGCGTCAGCTAAACACTTTCTCAAATTGGACACGTGAAAAGTCGGATGAATATTCCCAAGCTCTGGAGGTAGCTTTAGTCGATAGGCAACCTTCCCAATTCTTTCCACAATCTTAAATGGTCCCACATATCGAGGTGCAAGTTTTCCTTTCTTTCCAAATCTCATGACTCCTTTCCAAGGTGAAACCTTGAGTAGGACACGATCTCCGACTTGAAATTCTAAGGGCTTGCGTCGCATATCCGCATAACTCTTTTGACGGCTTCGAGCTGTCACAAGATTATCGCGGATTTTCTTGATTTTGTCTGTTGTTTCCAGAACGAGCTCAGGTCCAGTAAGCTGAGCTTCACCGGTCTCGTTCCAACAGACAGGTGAACGACATTTTCGACCGTAGAGAGCTTCGAATGGTGCCATTTTAATGCTAGCATGATAACTATTGTTGTAAGAGAACTCGATCAATGGCAGATGAGAATCCCAATTACCACCAAAGTCTATCACGCATGCTCTAAGCATATCCTCCAAAGTTTGAATCGTCCTTTCAGATTGGCCATCTGTTTGGGGATGATAAGCAGTGCTTAGATTCAGTTGGGTTCCCAAAGCAGATTGCATGGTCTTCCAGAAATGAGAGGATATTCGAGCATCACGATCAGAAGTGATATCCAAAGGAACACCATGTTGTGATACAATCTCCTCAACATAAATCTTTGCAAGTTTATCAGCAGATAGAACCTTGCGAATTGGAATACAATGAGCTGATTTCGTTAATCGATCGATAACAACCCAAATAGCATCGTGACCTTTAGATATACGCGGTAACTTAGTGATGAGATCCATCGCAAGGCTCTCCCACTTCCAAACCAGTATCTCTGGTTGTACAAGCAAACCAGAAGGTCATTGATGTTCAGCCTTAACTTTAAGACAAGTTAGGCATTTTGATACATACAAGGCAGCATCCTTTTTTATACCAGGCCACTAGCACTGAGTATGAAGATCCTTGTACACTTTATCAGCACCAGGATGGATAGAATATAGAGACTTGCGAGATTCGTCCATTACCAAGGTGCGAAGGTCGTCTTGTTTTAAAATCCACAAACGATCCTTGAAATAGAGCAACCCATCATCCTTCGTTTCGAGTTTAAGCTCAAGCTGATGTGGTAATTCCGTACCCATCAAATTTTGTGAAACACAAAATTGTTGAGCTTGAAGAACACGAGTTTGAAGATTAAATAGCGTTTGGAGCGCTTCTTCTTGTTTGGGTCCCCACTCAAAAGGCTTATTCTTTTGAGTCAAAGCAGTGAGTGGAACCACAATCTTCAAGAAATTAGAAATGAATCGACGATAATAACCAGCAAGACCAAGGAAAGATCAAATCCCTGTAGGCGTCGTCGGTGTACTCCACTCCTTAATAGCAGCAATCTTGGATGGATCCACATGAATACCTTGCTTGTTAACTATATGACCCAAGAATTGAACTTCTTTAAGCCAGAATTCACACTTGGAGAATTTAGCAAAAAGTTGTTCCTTCTTCAGGAGTTCCAATGTCAAACAAAGGTGTTGCTTATGCTCGGCTCGAGACTTTGAATAGACTAGAATATCGTCGATGAACACAAAGATGAACTTGTCAAAATAAGGTTTATAGAACCTATTCATTAAGTCCATAAAGATGGTTGGAGCATTTGTCAAACCAAAGGGCATGACAGTGAACTCATAATGCCCATACCATGTGTGGAAAGCAGTTTTGGGAATATCTTCTTTGAGAACACGAAGTTGATGATAACCAGAATGCAGGTCGATCTTAGAAAAGCATGAAGCACCTTGCAGCTGGTCAAAGAGATCATCAATTCGAGGTAGGGGATATCGATTCTTGACAGTGAGCTTATTAAGCTCGCGATAATCGATACACATTCGAAAAGATCCATCTTTCTTTTTCACGAAGAGGATAGGGGCTCCCCAAGGTGAAAAGCTCGGACGGATGAATCCTTTATCCGATAACTCTTGAAGCTGTTTCGATAACTCTTGCATCTCTGATGGCGCAAGACGATAAGGTGCTTTCGCAATCGGTTTGGCATTGGGTACAAGGTCGATATGAAACTCAACTTGACGAACTGGAGGCAAACCAGGCAGTTCATCAGGAAACACCTCTGGATAATCCCGAACGATCGGAATATCCTGAATACTCTTACTCTTGTCTTTCTCCTCGGTGACATGTGCTAGAAAAGTAACATATCCCTTTCTCAAATAACTTTGGGCCTTTATACACGACATAAGCTTCAAACCACCAGATGGCTTCTCGCCACGTATCTCCAGAACATCGCCAGAAAACAAAGGAATACGAACAATCTTATCGAAACAAACTACCTCAGCGTGGTGTTTGGTTAACCAATCCATTCCAACGATAATGTTGAAGCTCCCAAGTTGCATTGGCATGAGGTCAATAGGAAAAAGATGGTTATCGAGGTTCAACTGACAATCATGAATAACAGAGTCGAGGACAAGAGGTTTACCAGTAGCAACTTCGACAGATAAGGGTTTCCTCAATTTAGTTCTAGGTATCGCAAGCAAAGGTTCAAAAGATAACGAAACAAAACTTCTATCGGCACCAGAATCAAAAAGAATAGATGCGGGTCGATTGTTAACAAGAAACGTACCATTAACAACAAAGCTACCATTGACAATGAGGTTGTCAACTCGTGCCTCGTTTGCATTCAGATTGAATGCTCATCCACGAGCGGGATCGATCATTTGGAAAAACAAAAGAGGCATTGAAAACATTGACAAAACACAAGAAAGGTGATCATTTGTTCGTTACCTCGAACAAACAAACGACACGCAGTGACTTAGTCAAAGTAAATGGATCAAAAATAATGTATCGCCGAAGACATGCTCGCCTATAAGTGAACACTCACCCCAAGAGTTCCCAGGTAAGAGTGACTGGTGCGATTATGTGGATTTGTACGAACACTCTAGCCTTAGACAGAAAACTCAGGGTACAGGCATTCACTCTTCCAGTTTGCACGTGTTCACACTATTTAAACCCAAACTTTGACGAGATTTTGAAAATTCAAAAGGCACTAAGCCAAATATGAATCAAACTGGAAGGGTTCAAAACCATATAACAGAGGGTTCAAAACCTCGTAATCAATCATCCTAGAACGGATGATTAACTTTCGAAGCAGATTCGGATTTGTGTTCTCGTTGTGGTTATCACCTAAGGATAGGTGACGGTATTGTTTTAAAATCTAAACACAAGTAAACTTGTGTTAGGGTCCTAAAGTTAAAGTCTAGGTCAAAGCATTACTAATAACCTAATTCCCTATAACCATTGGCTCTGATACCAACTTCTTCTGTCACACCCCGACCACGTAGGACAACAAACCATGGCGGAAACGTCGGGGAGTGTTGCAAAAGAAGCTATTGTTTCACAACCATGGATACAAAATAGTTTTGTTTTATTGATAAGATTAAACATTACATTGTCTTAACACATAGAACAAACAAGTTTTATATCGTCTATCATAGTTGTTATGTCACTAAGGCCTTGTCCAGATCCTATGTGATGCATGCATCCTAGAAATCAATCAAGCATCAACACCTGAAACATATGTAAAAACTTTAGTCAGCAAAGAAATGCTGGTGAGTACATAGGTTTTATAAGAGTATCAGAATCATGGCTCGTTCATATGTTGCAGTACTTTATTAGACTACAAGAGTCAAAATACAAACCTTGTTTTGAAAAATGTATTGCAACATAGTTAACCAACTCAAATCAAGTTGATTATAGTTTGTAAAATCCCATAGCCATGCTTCTTAACCCCAAAACATTTGTTTTAGAAAACCAACTTGTAAAACATCTTGTAAAAATTCGTTAAAAACTCGTATAGTATATAACCTTTAGAAAACATCGTTTGTGTGACATCATTTCAAAATTGTTTACCCAAGTGAACTAAATAACGCCACGGTATGTAATATATTGAAAACACTTATATATAAGAAGTATCAGCGGCGTATCTACCATGTTTTCACCATATTACACCCGTCCCGTTATCTAAACACTAGTCAAAAACCAATCGTTTACCCAATTCGTATAACTTGTTCAAATCCATTTTCAAATCGTTTACAAATCGTTAACTCATTTAAATCGTTTAAAATCATCCTCGTTTTAATTGTGAAAACTTATTTATGGCCGTCTCGCTAACAACATTCAAACCTTCGTGACTCGATAACCTCGCTTCTCGCTTCTCGAATTAACAAACCACCAAAGGGTAAGTTAACAAACATCAGATTCAGTCGCTACCCACAACCCCCACACATAACCATGGGTGCAGTGAAATAACGGGATTTGTCAGATCCTATGGTACCATAACCTAATACTGGTCGGCTTGATCAATGCTAATGAATGTCATTTGTTATGTAACTACAACCATCAAGTTTCGTTCACATTATTGA
Source organism: Helianthus annuus (assembly GCF_002127325.2). NCBI lineage: Eukaryota > Viridiplantae > Streptophyta > Magnoliopsida > Asterales > Asteraceae > Helianthus > Helianthus annuus. Next base: position 74,743,864 of record NC_035446.2, read on the forward strand.
AATCGTTATTAGTTTAGTAAAAATCGTTTTAATCGTTTTTGAAATCATCGTTATAATATCGAAAATCGTTTTGAAAACCATCGTTAAATCTTTGAAAACCTTTAGCACATATGAATCACCCCAAAACAATTGAAAACAGTAAAATAGGGGAACTATCTACTCACATGGAGTGCAAAGTATCTTCAATCAATAGAACTCAAGCAAACTCAAGCAAACTAGAGCAAGCGAACAGCACCTAGTAATCGAATCACTAGTCAAACAATAGACGCCTAAAATCGGAAGATCGGATAGAATGAGGTCTTGTAAACCAAATGAGTGTTGGAACTCATGTGATATGGTTTAACAAAGCCTACATTCTAAATTGAAACCTAACCTATGTGCTTTCGTCCCATCGCGACCCATTAAGGTAGCTTACGCTACTTTAACGCGTCGTGCGCGCAAAAGCGCGTTCGAGACGTCTAACTAGTCCTATGACAAGTATTATATGCCAAAACATGTTTAATTATGTTACATAATCAGTTACGTGACAAAAGTTTAGGTTACATATGCTTAATTACCAATTATGCATGAAAAGGGCATTTTGGTAATTTACCAAAGGCATATAAACTACTTATCATGCGACTACCTAAACTAGGTGACCATAAGGTATAACCTCGGAAGGTTATTCCCTATGATACTATGGTCACTAAACATGTTTGGTCGGATCCTAAAGATCGATCAAACGGGTCGTGTTCGATAGTCTAAGCGGGTGTTTAGTCCGCTTGACTTACGACTCTACACAAACACTAACTAAAAAGTGACGAGCTAAACATGCTAGAACATGTTTAGTTAAGTTAGAAAACAGGTTTTGATATCAAAACAAATGGTTTTGATATCCTAGAGTAGTTTGGTTACAAAATACGCGAGAAAACGCATTTTGGCCGAAACTACGACTCGTCACTGAGTCTAGATAACGTGGTAATCAGTAGGTATAGTCACTAGGGACTATGACCATCGTGATTACGCTCACATTATGAAGTTCAAACGAACTTCGCATTGACCATAAACTGGTTAATGCAGAAAGTCAAACGCAGTTTGACTTTAACGCTAAAACGAATGAAAAGAACGAAAGAACGCTTACAGAAGGTCCCCGCAAGATTTGATTCCGATTTTTCTCTCAGGTAGGAAGCATATACTTCCGCTTAGAGAGCATAAATCAGATTTCAAATTGTGGGTTTTGAAGTGAAATTGATGGGGTATATATAGGATTTCTAGAACCGTTAAGATCGTTCCTCGAAAACTGAGCTTTGATCTGGACCTTACATGTGTGCCCATGGTTTTCTAAAACCATGGGAGCCCTTAATGTGGACTATGTTCATTGAATACCAGCCCATGGTTTTGCAAAACCATGGGTGAAAACCATCAACACTTCAAAATGGACTAGGTTCATTGAATCTGCCAGAAATTTCAAAAATGGTCCCTACACTTGTAAAACTTGATTTTTTTGGCACTTTTAAGCCCCGTTAACCCCATTTAAAGGATCTAAAATAAAGTTAAAGTATAGGGAACTTAAAATATGCTCAAAAACATCTCGGATGTCGGTTCGTTTGGTCGTACGGTTGCGTTATTCGCTTAATTACGACGGAAGTCGTAACGAACGCAAAAACGATCCAAATTAAGCGACGAATGGAATTTTATCATGCCAAACACTAAAATAAAATATTTTAATGCTTACATAAATTTTTGGATGTCCGGATGTATTCAGAACGTAAGTTATGCGCGAAAATGCAAACTTATGCATTTCTTGACGCTTTTAGTCCCTGAATGAGCATAAAGTTTATTTTATCATACCGAACCCCTCAAAGCCTATTTCTAAGCTATGTAAAGGTTATTTAGGGTATGTTTAACTTATGATCAAGTTCCGGAGTGTTCGTTACTATACAAATCGGTATAGTTTCGCAGTTTGACACAAATAGTCCCTGCGATCGACAAAGTTGATTTTAACACACCAAACCATCCAGAACTTATTTCTAAGTTATGTGGAGGTTATTTAAGATATGTTAAGCCTATTTCACTATTCCGGAGTGTTTGTTGCATTAAACTGGTTATATTTACGCATCAGAGCGCGTATAACCTTCCAGAAAGCGATTTAAAGCTTGAAATTGGAGTTGAATCGAATTGTAAAATCACCAAACACAAATACACACAAAATAACACCAAAACACATATAATAACACCAAAGCACATTGTTTTATTAATAATCAACATTGTTTTATATCGTACATCGATTACAGAGCACAGTTGTCACACATTACCCCAACGATAAGTAACACCTTTCTGTGTCAGTAGTGTAAGCGGCTGCGCAATCTTCGAGAAATCCTTGATAAACCGTCTGTAATAACCCGCCAAACCCAAGAATTGGTGTATTTCCGTTGGTGTACGTGGTGCAGGCCAGTTCCTGATCGAATCTACCTTGGATGGATCAACATGAATCCCATCCTTGTTTACCACATGGCCTAGAAAGTGGACTTCACGAAGCCAGAAGTCGCATTTTGAAAACTTGGCATAAAGTTGTTCCTTTCGAAGAAGTTCCAAAATGAGTCGCAAGTGTTGTTCGTGTTCCTCCTGACTCTTGGAATAGATTAGGATGTCGTCGATGAAAACGATCACAAACTTGTCTAAGTAAGGCTTGCACACCCTGTTCATAAGATCCATGAAGACTGCCGGTGCGTTTGTTAACCCGAAAGGCATGACAAGGAACTCGTAGTGACCGTAGCGAGTTCTAAATGCTGTTTTGGAGACGTCCTCATCCCGGACTCTCAGCTGATGGTAACCTAACCTCAGATCAATCTTGGAGTAGTAGCTCGACCCTTGCAGCTGGTCGAACAAGTCATCAATACGTGGCAGAGGGTAGCGGTTCTTCACTGTCACCTTGTTGAGTTCGCGGTAATCTATGCACATCCTGAAGGTACCGTCCTTCTTTTTCACGAATAACACTGGAGCTCCCCAAGGCGAAGAGCTAGGACGAATAAAGCCCTTATCCAAGAGCTCTTGCAATTGCTTAGACAGTTCTTCCAGTTCGGTTGGAGCTAATCGATACGGTGCGCGAGCTATTGGTGCTGCTCCAGGAGCTAATTCGATTTGAAATTCGACCTGGCGGTGAGGCGGTAGCCCAGGTAAATCTTCAGGAAACACTTGAGGAAAATCACGTACAACTGGGATATCCTCTAATATCTTCTCTTTCGTTGATGCGTCTGTAACAAGTGCCAATATGGCAGTGTGACCCTTTCACAACCATTTCTGAGCTTTCAGAAAGGAGATGATGCCAACCACGGCACCACTCTTGTCGCCTTGAACTTCGAGAGGTTCTTTACCCGAACAGGGAATACGAACGATCTTCTCCTTGCATAAGATCTCTGCTTGTTGCTGGGATAACCAATCCATACCAATGATGATGTCGAAACTACCCAGAACTATAGGAATGAGGTCGATGGAGAAAGTCTGACAGGCTAAGACGATGTTACAACCTTTGACTACATGTGTGGCCTCTAAACTTTTACCGTTAGCTAACTCTACCACATGTTTGGTGTTTAAGGGTGTTGGTGTACGTTTTAACATTTGACTAACTTTTAGAGACACATAACTGGTATTCGCACCAGAATCAAACAATACAGTAACATAAAAGTCGTCGAGAAGAAACTTACCCATAACCACGTTAGGATCATTCCTTGCATCACCCTGCCCCAGCACGAACACGCGACCCCTAGCATCATTGCCATTATTGTTTCCCCCATTGTTGTTGCCATTGCCCTGATTGTTGTTATTGTTGTTGTTCTGGTTCTGGTTTAACTGGGGGCAGTCACGTTTGAAGTGGCCTTCAGCACCACATTGATAGCATCCTCTGTTGCCTCGCTGCTGTTGTTGCTGCTGGTTTCGTGGAGCAGGTGGTTGTTGTTGCTGATTCTAGTTCGCAGGTCATGAGCTTCTGCAATCTTTAGCCTCATGACCCATCTTGAGGCACCGCTGACAACGACCCTTGTTGCACTGGCCGTTGTGGTGCTTGTTGCAAGTATTGAACCTTGGAAGGTTTCCTCGATATCCACCCTGTCTTTGATTACCCGAAGCTTGCTGACCAGGGCATTGGTAGTTATCAGTCTTGTGTTGCTGAACCTGAGACTGAGTTGTAGCTGAACCTTTGCTGGAATCCCCATCCCATTTCCGTTTGTTATCACTGAGAGTAGCGGAAGTAGTAGCACCGGTAGCACTTATACGTTTAGGCAGCCTGTTCTGTTCCACTGCCTGATCTGTGAGGTGATGAGCAAGACGTTGAATATCCTGGATATTATTAAGGTTGGCTGATGTCACATGGCTTTGAATTTCTGGTGCCAACCCTTTGAGATACAACTCAATACGTCTGATGGGAGGGTCCACCATAGTTGGACACAGAACGGCCAGCTCGTTTGACCTTTTCGTATAAGCTTCGATTTCCGACCCCGTCATTTTCAAATGAAAGAACTCCACTTCTAACTTGTGGATGTCATCACGTGTGCAATATTCCCGCTTGATCGGCTCTTTGAAATCATTCCAAGGGGTGGCGTTAGCAGCTGCTAGCCCTAATATCTGAACTTCCGCATTCCACCAAGTCAACGCAATTCCTTCTAGAGTACCAGTGGCGTATTTCACCCTGCGAGCCTCAGGGCATTCACACATCTCAAACACCGACTCGAGCTTTTCAAACCAATGGAGGAGTCCCACTGCTCCCTCCGTGCCACTGAATGTGCTAGGACGACAGTCCATGAAATTCTTGAAAGTGCAAACAGGTGGCTGAGCGTGTTGACCTGTTGTGTATATAAGAACAGGACAAGGTTAAACACAAGAGTTGGTTTAGGAGTGTAGGATCTAAAGATCCTAGTGTGAGTTACGACTGCAGGGTATACCTCCTGCTTGTGCGGCTGCAACTGCCGCAGCAACTTGTTCGTTAATGAGAGCCGTCAACTGGGCTTGTGTCAAGTTAATGCATCCAGCCATGATCTTCATAGCAAAGGTAACATAAGTGAGAGAGCGAAGCGTCGTTGTGGAGCGAAGCGTCGTTGTGCCTTGCACGTGGAGCGAAGCGTCGTTGTGGATCGTTGAGCACTGTACTGGTTATAGTCTGGTTTTAATAAAAACGTTTTCCCCATATTAAAACCAAGTTCTCTATAACCAACGGCTCTGATACCAATCTGTCACACCCCCAAAACCCACACGCGGAGTACCACCGCTTGGGGGCGTGACTGACCAGGATCAAGCCACCAATCATATTGAACATGTAAGTAATAAGTAAAAGTAAATGTAATTCATCCAAACCAATATGAAAGGTGTTCAAAACATAAGTATAATATCAATGTTTAGCGAAAGCAAAAATATAAACCCAACATAAGTATGAGTATGAAATGTCATAATGTTTAATCAAAGCATCCACGATTCCTGTCCACAACGACCGCGCCTCCCAGTGCAAGCTCCATGTATACCTAACGACCTGCAAGGTATGTAACAGAGAGTCAACAACTAGTTGAGCGAGTTCACAGTGGATTGTTTAGTAATAGTGTTCATTTCGTAAAACGTTTGATTGTTTAGAAATCCATCTATCGTATATAATTACATCGCGGCCCTCCAGGCATGTTTGCGAAGATTGGTGGGGGTTTCCCATGTATTGTAGACTAGTATGATTTGTATCGCGGCCCTCCAGGCATGTGTGTGAAGTTTAGTATCGGTATCGCGGCTATTCCAGGCATGTGTGCGAAGATCAGTATCAGTATCATGGCCATTACAGGCATGTGTGCGAAGAGTAGTGGGGGCTTCCCCATGTATCACTAGTCTAGCAGTATTTATAAGTGACCTTTCCCAATCGAGGTCAGTAACTCATAATTTCCAATAACAACGTAAGTACAGATAATCATCCATTCCCATTCCCTACCCCAGGAATCCCATGCCTTGGTAAGAGTGTGAACTCACCTTGGTTTGCTCGGTTTGTTATTGTGCTTCTAGTGTTAATTAATGGTTAGGTCCGTTACACGCGACCTAAGGTACATTGCACATAAACTCAATGTAAGTGTTTACGTTCAAATAAGGTTTATAATTCCTTGGTGTCCAAACAACTGTGTTCCGTGTGATAATTGTTTACAGATTGACCTGACATAGATTGCACATACATACAGTAACACACAGTGGCATGCAAGGTGTTCTTCATACAACACTAAAAGGGTTTTGAACTTAGCATCATAAGTAAACTCGGATTCTTAGTGTTAACATTAAGCTCTAATGCTCGTGTTTACAATACTCGGCACTTATATTTACATCAAACTCGGACTACGCACACACATATCAAAAAATCGGACCAAACATCATCACTAAAACTCAGACCATACATCATCAACAAAACTCGGACTAACCATCATACTAAAACTCGGACCAAACATCATCACTAAAATTCGGACCATGCATCATTACTAAAATTCGGACCATGTGTTTCATTTACAAAAACTCGGATCAAGTATTCAATCAAAAACTCGGACCTAGTCTTCAATCTAAAACTCGGACCCCATGTAAGGTTTAAAAACCCTGACTCTCATAATCACATTCATCATGACACAAGTAACCTCGGACTTTGTGACTCCACAAAGCCCGGACTGTTAACTCCAAACAACAACGCACCGAATCAACAAAGCCAACTTATAGTTTCTGATGCAATAGTTACAATCAATCAGTACGATCAAAACCCTATTCTTCCATACAAATCACCCAAAAGTTTAACTATTCTAGCATGCGGATTGATCCTAATCACAGGCAATTCATCACACAACTACAAATCATCTTACAAACAATCTAAAAGGTCAACTAATCACAAATCATTGTTTGGAGAACTAGGGTTTGCATGAGATCAATTGAATAAGAATAACAACGTATGATATAAACATTACCTTAGATTTGATGTGGTTTGCTCTGGAAGAATTGAGAGATCAAAGATTAAGAGTTTAGAGGTTGGTGAAACCCTAAATGATTAGAGAACTTGCAACTGCCGTATGATTGGAATTGGTGAGAATGATTAGGGTTGAGAGGTTTTGTTTTATTTTCATTATTAACACTAAACACCCCTAACTTATAAGAGGTGGGTGTTTCGGGTATTAGACAAAGTTCCATATTGTTAATTATACAACCATATCAATACAAACCATATATTAACATACTCACTTATAAGGCACACCGTATATATCATAACAACCACAATACGATTTAACGTATTATAAACGTGTACCGTTGTGAAACAAACAAGCCATTTAAACAAACAACTTAAGCAATTACGTGCAATTAAATGCGAAGATGGAATCTTGGAAAATCGAGTTGTCACAATTTGTTCAGTTATATTTATTTGTGTTCGTTTATGTTTCTTCAATCATCTTAATTTACGTTTGTTTACGTTTATTCATATATCTTCACTTCATATTTTTTTTTGTTTATGTTGGTTTGTGTTTATTTATGTTCGTGAACTGTTCATTTAGGCTTTAAACGAACTAACACAAACGAACACGAACACCCCCGATTTCTTAATGAACGAACACAAATAAAAAAATGTGATTGATTATATGTTCGTGTTCGATTAAAGTTAAATGAATATGTTCTTGTTGGTTCGTTCAGTTCAAAAGCTTACTCATCGCTAGGGATGAGCTCGGTACCGACCGGTACCGGAACCGAAAGTATCGGTACCAAAAATCCTCAAAAGTGGGTACCGGTACCGGTACCAAATATACCGGTTACGGTAAGGTACCGGTATTTGAGGGTAAAAACCGGTACCAAACAGGTACCGTACTGTTAGTGCATACATCTGTCGACTTCGTCTTGTATCGAGTCTGGTTCTAGATAGGTTAGATCAGGGCTCGTTGTTCGAGAAAATAGGTTGTTTAAGGTTGTGAATTATGTGATTTCGCTTGGGAAGTAATGTGACAACTCGTATTTCAAACCTCTATTTGTGTGCTTCGATGTAACTTGTTTGGATTATACGTGACTAGTTGACGTGTTTGTTGGTAATGGAATATTATGTTTTGTTATGCTATGTGTTATGTAATTGCATACGAATACTATAAGCTCGGTTGCACGACACTTGTCCGGTCACACAAGCCCTTTGGGCCGTACACTTCTTTTATTGGCCCACACATCCTTGAACTCGAGACCATGAGGGCAACCCAAGTAAGGGTTCGGCCCACTCACTCCTTGCACGCATACAGGAACCCTTAGGGGGACTAGTTTCTCATAACTTGCAAACACTTTACACTCAAACCCTAGGAGCTCTCTCTCTCTCGTGAAGCCGACGGCAACACCTCCCTCTCTCGAAGCTTTTGTGTTCATATCCATCCTTGTCCTCACCTCTAACCGGTTAGTGTTATGATTATTGATTGTTGTTGCATGATATTGTGGTATGTATGTTTTACATGAGGATTTAGAGAGGTAAACTGTTAATGTTGATGTCCATAATGATCGGCTCACATGTACGTTTGAAAGTGTTCATAGGAATCGGATTTGTATGAAGATGATCTAGAATTGTTTGTGTGTAAATCAATTTCCATGAAAGTGTATTCGGATATTGCATGATTTAGGATGCATGTTAGTCTAGAATCTACTAGCTTAATGATCCGATTGTATGTCTCGTATAATGATTTGGTTGATTGTTATTGCTTAGATCATGATTTGGGTTACTAAATGATTATGATTTCTGTTTTGATTCGTTTAAAAACATGATAAAAACTGTTAATTGATCTGATTTGAAACTGCCAAATTGATTAACAATTGTTACGGAGATAATGGGCTACAATCAAGGAAATCAGTTACAATCTGCTAGTCTCGACACGGATTTGCGAGTCGAGAACTCACTGTCTCGACTCGAGACCACAACACCGACACAAGCAGCACAACTCGAGACCATGGTTGCGGGTCCGGTTGCGACTCGAGACCGTGTAGTCTCGACTAGTACATGATGACTCGAGACCTTCTTGGTTGCGACTCGAGAACACCAAGGCCAACAACTCGAGACCGCCTAGTCTCGACTCGAGATCTCTGGTCTCGACTCGAGACCACGAACACGTGCACACGGTTGGGCTTACACACTGTTACGGGCTTAAGTAATTGGGCTGTATGTTTGGGCTTTTGTTTGTTATGTGATTTCTTACTGTTGAACATATAACGTATGAATTGTTGATCTGCCATGATTATACGTGTATGTTATGATCACTACTTGTGTACAATACGTGTAGAACATAAGTGCACTATTTGAATACGAACCTGACTTGTATGGTAACCATGGTAGGACGTGGTTGACCACCATATAGCTTAATTGAACTTTGATGTGTATCTGCCGAGCAAACCAAGGTGAGTTCACACCCTTACCAAGGCATGGGATTCCCGATGGGTAGGGAATGGGATTGAAGGAAAAAGGATTGACGAATTATTTGGATTTACACTGTTACTAGACTATCTACCATCGTCCTCGGTTGCGAAGGATCCTTACGTAAAACCTACGTAATACTTGTGCTTACCACTGTCCTCAGGGTTCGAGGGACACTTACGTAAAACCTACGTAAACTCATACCGACTTCTGTCCTAGGGTTATGAAGGACACTTACGTAAAACCTACGTAAACCCCCGCGTACCACTGTCCTCGGGATAAGAAGGACACTTACGTAAAACCTACGTAAACCTCGTACGTACTACTGTTCTCGGGTTAAGAAGAACACTATGGTTAACAATAGTCTAGTGCATATACAAATGTGGGAAGCCCCCACCAATAGAACCTATTACCGGCTTAGTAGAGCCACCTGTTACGACATGAACATACTATTACGAACTTACTTACTGTGAACTCGCTCAACTAGTTGTTGACTCTCTGTTACATGCCTTGCAGGACCATAGGTACTAAGGGAGCTTGCACGGGAGGCGCGATCGTTGTGGGCACATGGACTATTGAGTTCCATGGCATACATTTATATTTCGAGAATTTAAAACTTTTGTTGGATTATTACATCTATGCTTCCGCTGAATTACGTATACTAAGTTTGGTTTTGAACACCTTTTATATTGATGGATTGGATTTTACTATTTACTTATATTGTTCAATATAATTGGTGGCTTGATCCTGGTCATGTCACGCCTCCAAGCGGTGGTACTCCGCGTGTGGATTTTGGGGGTGTGACAGATTGGTATCAGAGCCATTGGTTATAGAGAACTTGGTTTTAATAAGGGAAAAACGTTTTTATTAAAACCAGACTATAACCAGTACAGTGCTCAATGATCCACAACGACGCCTCGCTCCACGTGCAAGACTCAACATTCTAGGTAATATGGTACATGTTATATTGCCTACTTGCTAGATTACATAGAACTTTGCTCGTAATATGTTTAGATACACATGACACGATTGCTTGAGAACACCTGTGTGCTTACTCTTTTCTGTCATCACACTTTTCGCGAACCTCTCTCACTATGTTACCTTTACTATGAAGATCATGTCTGGACGCGTTAACATGACTCAAGCCCAGTTGACGTGTCACACCCTGGCTTTGCGGAAGCGTGTTAATTTGGTGTGACTTCTTAATACCATAGCTTAATCATAACAAAGCTATATGAATTTAAAAATATGCAAGATTCATCCATTAAGTTTTAAAACCAAATACAGTACCATTGTTTTAACGGGAAACACGCCCTAACAACCATAACCTTGTTCAACAAACATTACAAACTTAAACATAACATAGACACAGTTTAAGGACTGTGACTTGTCCAGGAAAGAGTCACATTCCCTAAACCCCGGATGACCTTGGAAACTAGTGCAGCGGGAAAACGTGCCATACCGTGCCAGATCTTTTAATTCCCTGAAATACATGTAAGTTGAAAAATCAACAATAATGTTGAGCGAGTTCATGTGTAAGTGAGTAAATAAACCTTTGTATGTATAAAAATCCTGGTATGTAGCAAATAAGGAAAAAGAGATCACCAATGGTTTGCAAGGCCATTGATATGTGTGAAGTGCAAGTAGGAAGACTCAAACCTAGCGGATTTTGCGTTGGGCACAAAGTCACCCCGAGGTCCGTTATGCTGGGCCTGGGGCTGGGCTCGCTACACCCAGATAGATCTACCGCTACTGTCCCTCGGTCCTACAATGAGGATTAATGGTCTCAAGTTGCGCCTACCCACTCACATGATCTAAGTAGTAACCCTCCTTACGCTAACCATACCATGTGTAAAAGTACTCGTAATCATAGTAACATGTATTTCACCCCCGCAGTTTAGAAAACTGAAAACAGTTAAGAGAAAAGGGGGACATGAACTCACAGTCAGTGCGTCTCTACCAAGTACTCCGAATGTCAGCTGTGCGACGACCTACATGTACTAATTCTATTAGACGGATGGCCGTGCCTTAGCTTTATAGTTTAGGTTTTTGGGAAATAGTTAGACAACTATTTCGTGTTTATATTTTGCATGTACTTGGTAGTTAATCTCCTTCCCAAGGATGGGGGATTTAATACATGTGCGTTCAATTTATAATATTAAGTCTCACTTAATATATTTTCATTTCTAATTCCAAATATAAATATTTTTCTCAAAAATATTATATTTCCATTTCACATAATTTTTCCCCAAAAATAATACGTTGATAAAATATACGTTTATAATCATTTCCGTATAATGCGTAAGTTACGTTTTAGTAATCGTGTGGTAATAATAATTACCGTTGTAACTTATATGTTCATCGTGAAAGCGTTCGTATTATTTTGGATTCGTCAACGTTTGTAAATATTATTTTTACCCTAAAAATAATATTTGTGTATTTTCACAAAATAATCATAAACAGTGTTGTGAAAAATTATATTTACCAAATATATATTTATCGCGTTTAATTTTGTGAAAATCCCACCTCCGAATATTTGTAAATAAAGTCATGGCGAAATATATTTTGAAAACATATCAAAAATAATTCTAACACTTGTAAATAATTCTAAGTGTTATGTTTTTAGAAAAATTTCGCCAGAGTTTCCCCTGTAACTGGAGGTGGCCACGCTTTCAAGCGTATCATTTTCTTTTACAAAAATCATTCCAACAACTTCTTGATTTAATCAAACAATTTCTGACACATCAACTAGTCGACAAGTATGTAAATTGCATAATCGCATGAACTTGTAGTTTTTCCGAAAACTATAGTGTAGATCCCGTTATATTTTGTGGATCTTTGTATAAAATAGTTTAATCTTGTAAAAACCTCGTTTTTAGAATAAATCCATCTTAACATCTTTCCGTCATCTTTTACAAAGATTGTTATTTTGTCGAAACCTTTCGTTTCACAAGCGTTTATACACTTGTGGTTTGTAAAAATCATACTTGTTAGTGTGTCATCCGACTTTTAGAAAACATGATTTTCTCGACACTTGGTCCTTTGAAAATACCACTTGCAGATACGTAGATCCGCTAGCTTTAAACACTATTTTACAAGTAAAAATACTTTTACACAAGTTCATGTTTCTCGTGTGGTAGAGTTTCACCTTTTAACCCTTGTACCGTCCGAAACAAGCTTATGTCAAGATCCATGATCTTAACCAAACCGGGTTAAATGGTGATCCGAGCTACCACAACATAGATCGGGCTTAAATATTCACAACTTTCAAATACTACAACTTTTACACAACTATTATGCTTTTAACAAACAAGATTCATGTTTTTAGTAGACTTTAAAGCTTCAAAATGCAAGTTTCCGACTTTTAACTGTTACAATACATATTAACCACCTTAGATTAGTTCGAGTATGAGTTTTAAGTGTTATACCTCTAGCTCGGGGCTAGGGAAGAATCTATGCGAAAAAGAGGTGGATAAAAGCAAGATAGAGAGGTCCTTTGTCTTCCGTTTGCTCCAAGACTCCTCGTACGCGACCCTTAACACTTGTGTATGCTTGAATCTTGAAAGATGGAAGCCGAAAATGGATGTAGTGGGGGAGGGGGGTTCGGCCGAGAGTTGTGGAGCAAGAGAGGGGAGAGTTTGGTTGTGGTGTGTAATGGTAATGATCTTGTGTGTTTAGGCTCCATACTTGTAGACAATCACAAGTTCTTGATCCATTGGATCATATGTAGGTTAGATATCCAACATCTCTAATTATAATAATCAAATTTGTACCATGGGTGTCCCCTCCTAGTTGGGACGGTTAGGATGGGGGGGGGGTTCCTAGTTCAATTCCAACTAGATGTTAAGTATTAGTTAGGTTGTAGTTAAGTTAAGTAGGTTAGTTAAGCACTTAACTCGGTTAGTGGTGTGATGTGCTCTAATGCGGGTGTTAGGGTATTCAGGGACCCTAACTGGCTCAGAAAAAGACCAATATTGTTAATGTCAATATTTTTATGTTCCGGGTAAAGTCCGGTTGTTCGGTTGCATAGTAATCCGTTAAAGTGCTTAGATAAGCTTTTAAGTGTCGTAAATAACATTTTTAGTGACACAACTTATTTCTCAAAGTGTCAGGAATATTTTCCTCATGTTTTGGCACTTTATTAGTTAGCTAAAAGCTGGTATGTTAATTAAAGTGTTGTGTCTTGTGCTTAGAGTACGTTTTAGGCACATCCAGTCATTATATCTTATTCCTAGAGACGCAGTTCTACAACCCTTGTATCCCTACACTCACTATGGGTGTAGTAAAATATTTCTGGCTCATACAGGCCTTAGAGGCAGTGTCTGCCTGATGCTAGCTTTATCAGCATGTTCAATAGGTTATCCGTTCTAATGCTACTGTGCTTTTGTGCATCATGTTTGTCACTAAGGTACAGCATGTAAATAATGTAGTGACGGAAATCAAAGTATGATGCAGATATGTACAAGTATCAACAGTCAAGTAGCAGTTCATCAGTAATTTCAGTTAAGCACAGTAATTAATAATTAATTAAATCGTACGGATACCTGGTTTAGTGAGGGTTGTCACATTCTCCCCCCGTTAAAGAAATTTCGTCCCGAAATTTTAAGTTCTGCTTGTAGAAGCAGGGTTCTCGGGAAATAGGTGGGGGTATTTCTCTTTCATTCGGTCCTCACGCTCCCAGGTGAATTCAGGACCATGTCTAGCATTCCAACGAACTTTGACGAGCTTGACACTGCTCCGGCGGGTCTTGTTTACTTTCCAATCCGTGACCTCAACAGGTTCTTCAACGAAGTGGAGCGTGTCATCAACATGAATTTCGTCGGTAGGAATGGCAATGGTATCTTGCGTTGGACTTCTCTTCAGATTGGATACATGAAATGTATCGTGAACACCATTTAGCTCAGAAGGTAAGTCCAGCTTGTATGCTACGGTCCCAATTCTTTCCAAAATCTTGAACGGACCAATATATCACGGATTCAACTTCCCACGCTTCCCAAAGCGTGCCACACCCTTCCAGAGTGATACCTTCAACAAAACCATATCACCTACCTCAAACTCTAGAGGTTTCCTGCTTCGATCCGCGTAGGATTTCTGCCGGTCACGAGCCGCACTGATGCGATCTCGTATCTGTGCGATCTTGTCTGTGGTTTCCTGAACCATGTCAGGTCCAACCAACTGTCTATCACCTGCGTCAGACCAACAGAGCGGTGATCTGCATTTGCGCCCATATAAAGCTTCGAATGGCGCGGCACCAATACTGGTGTGATAGCTGTTGTTGTATGAAAACTCAACCAGAGGCAAATGTTTATCCCAGCTACCGCCCAAATCCATCACACATGCTCTCAGCATGTCTTCTAGCGTCTGTATCGTCCGCTCACTTTGGCCGTCGGTCTGCGGGTGAAAAGCAGTGCTCAGATTCAATTTTGAGCCAAAAGCTTCCTGGAAGGATTGCCATATTCTCGATACGAACCTTCCGTCTCTATCGGAGATGATCGAGAGAGGTACTCCATGGCGTGTAACAATCTCTCTCATGTAAATTTCGGCCAGTTTGCTCGTATTATCCTTCTCGCGGATAGGTAAGAAGTGTGCTGACTTCGTTAAGCGATCCACTATTACCCAAATAGTGTCATGGCCTCTTGGCGTTCTTGGCAACTTCGTAATAAAATCCATAGAGATTTGTTCCCATTTCCACTTGGGAATCTCTGGTTGCTGCAGAAGTCCCGAAGGCTTCTTGTATTCCGCCTTAACCTTGGCGCATGTTAAACATCTGCTCACATAAACAGCCACATCGCCTTTCATCCTAGGCCACCAATCATAATCTTTAAGATCCTGGTACATCTTATCTGCTCCAGGATGGATAGAGTACCGCGACTTGTGAGCTTCATCGAAAATAACCTTCCTTAAACCACCAAACAGAGGAACCCAAATCCTTTTCTCAAAACACAACGTTCCTTCCCTGTTTGGTACCAATAACTTCTCCATCCCACGGAGATACTCTTCTTCAAGGTTTCTTTCTTTGAGAGCTTCCTTCTGAGCGGCACGAATGCGCAGAGGAAAGTCGGTTCGAATAACCATCTCCAAAGCCCTAACCCTTATGGGCTTGATTCTCTCCTTTCGACTTAGGGCATCGGCGACCACATTCGCCTTCCCTGGATGATACTTAATCTCGCAGTCGTAGTCATTCAACAGTTCTACCCATCGTCTTTGCCTCATATTCAACTCCTTCTGGTTGAATATGTGTTGGAGGCTCTTGTGATCTGTGAAGATTGTGCACTTCGTACCATAAAGGTAGTGTCTCCAGATCTTTAATGCAAAAACCACTGCGCCTAGTTCCAAATCATGTGTGGTATAGTTCTTCTCATGTACCTTCAGCTGGCGTGACGCGTAGGCAATAACCTTTTGGCGTTGCATCAACACAGAACCCAATCCTTGACGCGATGCGTCGCAGTATACCACAAAATCATCTGTACCTTCTGGTAGGGCTAAGATTGGCGCGTTGCAAAGCTTATCTTTCAATATCTGGAACGCTTCTTCCTGTTTGATTCCCCAATCAAACTTCTTGTCCTTCTGAGTGAGGAGCGTCAATGGTTGAGCGATCTTTGAAAAATCCTTAATGAATCTGCGGTAGTAGCCAGCCAAACCCAAGAATTGCCGAATCTCGGTTGGCGTCTTTGGCGTTTCCCAATCCTTGATCGCCTCGATCTTGGTTGGATCCACGTGGATTCCATCTCCATTCACCACGTGCCCAAGGAATTGCACTTCTCTTAGCCAAAACTCGCACTTAGAGAACTTGGCGTACAACTGTTCTTTCTTTAGCAGCTCCAAAATGGCTCTTAAGTGCTGCTCGTGCTCAGCCTTCGTCTTTGAATAAATCAAAATATCATCGATGAATACAATCACGAACTTATCCAAGTACGGCTTACAAACTCGATTCATCAAATCCATGAACACTGCAGGTGCGTTTGTCAACCCAAACGGCATAACGAGGAACTCGTAGTGTCCATATCGAGTTCTGAAGGCTGTCTTTGGGATACTCTCCTCCTGTATCCGTAGCTGATGGTATCCAGATCGAAGATCGACCTTTGAATAGAAGCTTGAACCTTGTAGTTGGTCAAACAGATCATCGATTCTTGGCAGGGGATACCTATTCTTGATCGTCAGCTTGTTCAACTCTCTGTAGTCAATGCACATACGGAAACTACCGTCCTTCTTCTTGACAAACAAAACTGGAGCTCCCCAAGGCGAGAAGCTCGGTCGGATAAATCCCTTGTCTAACAACTCTTGAAGTTGCGTCGACAGTTCTTGCATCTCAGACGGAGCAAGTCTGTAGGGTGCCTTAGCCACAGGTGCGGCGCCTGGAACTAAGTCAATGCGAAATTCCACTTGTCTCTGAGGCGGCAACCCAGGCAAGTCCTCTGGGAAGACTTCTGGATATTCCCTCACGACAGGGATGTCTTCGATCTTTGGTTCTTCAGCTTTCTTATCCACAATGTGTGCCAGGAAAGCAACACATCCTTTCTGCAAACACTTTCTTGCTTTCAGGCAGCTAATAATCCTCAACGGCGTCTCACGCTTCTCTCCGTGAACAACAATGGTCTCACCATCTTCGGTCGGGATACGAACGACCTTCTCATGACAAACTATCTCGGCCTTGTTACTCGATAACCAATCCATTCCTACTACCACGTCGAAGCTTCCCAACTGGACTGGTAGTAGATCTAGAGCGAACTCACGCTCTCCCAATTCGATTACGCAGCCTCGAATCACCTCATTAGCTTCTACTAACTTCCCATTTGCTAATTCGATCGAGTACGGAGTATCTAACTTACTAGCGGCTAAACCAAGCATGTTCTTAAATTCTAATGATACGAAGCTATAATCGGCGCCAGTATCAAATAAAACGGATGCATAGCGTTGGTTTACAGGGAACGTACCAGTGACAACATTGGGATCCTGGCGCGCTTCCCTTGCTTCTATGTTGAAAACCCTTCCGCGGGCTTGGTTCAACTCCGGGCAATTCCTTTTGTAATGCCCAAGATCACCACAATTGAAACATCCGGGCCTCTGCCCGTTTCCACCACCGTTTCCAGCTTGATTGTTTCTCTGATTACGATTCATGGCGCCCGCTTGGTTTGCGTTATTGACCCGGTTTCCATCACCTCCATTGTTTCCTTGTGGGCGGTTCCCAGTACCACCACGGTTATTTCTATTCCCAAATCCTCCTTGGCCTCCCCGGCCAGCGCTAGCCCAACAAGAATCCTTTGAATGGCCAGTCTTTCCACAAGCTTCACATACTTTCAGCCCGCAACGACCAGAGTGATGTCGTCGGCATGAGTTGCACTTGGGATGTGTACCCATATATCCCTTACCTTTCCTCCTACCACCAGCTGTATCCTGTGCTGGCATACTCGATTCCCCTTTCTTAACTACCACCCCGGTGCCCTGCTTGAAGTTTGAAAACTTCCTCTTGTTTCCTCCAGATGACTCCACATGAGTCTCCTTCTTCTTGGGCTCAACTTCATCAAACTTGTTCAAACGAATCGCCTCCTCGGTGAGAGCCACGCTCAAATCAAAGGCTTCAATGATAGTCGCAGGTTTGGAGGAGGTCACCATGCTTATGATTTGAGGAGCTAGTCCCCAAATGAAGCGTTCAATTCTCTTGAACTCAGGAGTGACCATGTAAGGTACCACGTGCGACAAGTCGTGGAATCTCTGAACATACTCTGCTATCTTAGGACCTTCCATTTTCAGATGCCAGAACTCGGTCTCCAATCTCTGGATTTCAGTGCGGGAACAGTACTTCTTGCGCATGAGTTCTTTCAATTCGGTCCAGGTCAGCGCGTAAGCAGCAGCTTCGCCAAGGGTCTGTACTTGCAAGTTCCACCAGGATAGGGCTCCATCCAAAAATAGCCCAGAGATATAGGTGACTTGCTGATCCGGTGCGCATTTGCTCATGCGAAGAACGGATTCTGTTTTCTCAGCCCAGCGACAAAAGCGACAGCACCTCCTGTGCCATCAAAGTTTACGGGCTTGCAGTCCAAGAACTGTTTGTAGGTGCACCCTGCACATACATTATAACATATGATCGGCATTAGCACTCCTGCTAAGGGAATCCATTTAGGTCATGGTATGTCTTAATAACTTAGGGTTACCATGAGGTGGATTGTTGTTGTTGCCAGTGTTGCCAGAGTTGCTTCCACTCATTCCTCCTTGAGAGGCATCATATTGAGCAATAGCAGCAGCGATGACTTGCTGTAGTTCGGCCTGGGTTGTAGGCATTTGCTGTTGTTGACGTCTTGGCGGCATCTTCTAAAGATGTGTTTACGTCGGTCAGGCCATAGTAAAGCGTACGTATATAGTAATAGTAATAACACATAACATCTCATGTTATCAATACTTCACAAATACTAATCACACAACATCCTATGTCACAAATATTATACACACAACATCCCATGTCATAGATATTATACACACAACATCCCATGTCATAAAAGTATAAATAAGCAATCAAGCGAATCAAATATGATGAGAATACTGCGATTGCCATATATATCGAGACCACAACGTAAGTGTATCAGTACATCACTGTGTCATACATTCATCAATCAACTAGGGGCTACATCACCCCTGTCCAAAAGCTATATCATATCAGTGTCAAATACATCAAATATATCAAGTATGTGTCAAAAGTCAGTATCATCATGTAGTCTCCAAAATGCTGTGCAATCAAAAGCAATCGCGGTCCTCTCACCAACGTCTACACAAGCAGTACTGATGAGCTCTATACAGATGGCGGTGGAGGATGGGGAAGGTAAGTGTAAAGCAAGCGACGTAACTGGAGCCAGTCCTCCTCCATAGCTCGCTGAGTACGAATAACAGAAGCAACCTGCTGCTCTAGTGTAAAGAGGCGAGCAGCATAATCTGGGGGTAATGATCGACATGGCTGAAGAGGAGAGTGTGTCTGACCATGGCATGAACATGGTGGCAGCTGAGCTCTCTCAAGCTCCTAGAGACGCTGCGTGTGTGACTCGTGCTGATAAACGAAGGACATCAAAACGTCCTCTACGGTGTGTCCCACATGAAATGGATGGTAAGGGTCAGTAGGTGGCATGACTGGTGGTGTCGACCAAAGCAAAGGCTCACTGGTGGGGTCAAACGGTGCCACATGAAACGGTGAAGCAGAGGGTGGAACAGATGACATCTGGGGCATGAAGGGGATAGACATCGGTACGTTCCCAAAAGGATGGGCTGAAGAACCCTCTCCAGGCTTCGCTGGAGGTACAAACTGAGGAACCTGAAAAGAAAAATCAATATGTCGTGTAACAGGGATCTGAGGGGGCAAAGGTGGAACATCCTCATCAGCAGGTATCCAACCGTGCTGTGCATGCTCATCTGGTGGATCCATGTGGTCTGCAAACAGTGCGTGCTCAGGCTCAAGTGGAACGGGATCAAATGGGGGAGCAACAACAGGATCAACTGGTGCAACGTGATCAATAGGATGGTCAACTGGTATATCAGCAACAAAAGGTGGAGGAACAACAGGATCGACAGCAATAACATGATCACCCCCCAGATGATCATCGACAGGCGGGTCAGCTAGAACAGGCTCAACTGGGATGCCAGCATGTACGGGGTCATGCTCGGGCATAGGATCTAGAGCGGCTGCCTGCTCAGGAGCCAAGGCAGGCTCAGGGTCATCAAAAGCCATCTCGAAATCGAACTCGGGATCAATAGGATCAACTGGATCAGCGGGATCCTCCATGGGCTGGTCCATCGGGATAAACTCAATATCATGATCTGGGTCGAATCCCGGAGGAAAGATGGGATCAGAATCCTCTATGTCATCATGGTCAAATGCGAAGCTAGGAATAGGTGCGGCAGAGGATGCCTGGTCAGGATCCGAATCGTGTGCAAAGTGCTGTGCGCTCACCTCGTGAGAAGGTGCGGATGCCACAGACTCAAAGGAGTCTGGGACCGGTGAATGTGCGGGTGAGTCCTCGGCAGGAGCATCAGCGATCATCAGAAGATCGCCAGCAGGAAGTAGGGCTGCGTCCGGGATCTCATCCTCGATAGGCTCATCCTCAAACAGGTCAACATCGCCGTCAGCCTCGGCGTCAAGAAGTAAGTCATATGCTGGATAAACGGCTAAAGGTATAGGAGCCGGAATCACTACTAGGGGTAGGTACTCAGCAGGAGGGCCATCTGCAGGCTCATCAGCACCCTCGGGTAGTGCGAAGGGCTGGAAATCGTCATCGTCCGTGCTGGTGTAGTCAGAGGTGTGCACCTCGTGCTCTGAGGATACGAGGTCGTCAGATACGATAGGTCTGGGTCCAGTGGTGTCCGAGTCACCAATACCGGCTGAGTCCATGAGTCTGTAACATAGACACAAGTATGCACAAATAATCAGTCATACAATCAAGTAATCACATAAGTTACCAAGTAAGATATCACATAATTCTCCTAGTCCCACTAGTCTCCCAGCCTCCCAGACTACTCTTCCTAGTCCCACTAGCCAATTCTCCCAGCCTCCCAGACTGCTCTTCCTAGTCCCACTAGCCTCCCAGTCTCTCAGACTGACATTCCTAGTCCCACTAGCCAATTCTCCCAGCCTCCCAGACTGACTCCCTAGTCCCACTAGAAAATTCTCCCAGCCTCCCAGACTGACTCCCTAGTCCGACTAGTCAATTCTCCCAGCCTCCCAGACTGACTCCCTAGTCCCACTAGACAACTACCTCGATCCATTGGATCGAGCCTCGGCCTCCCAGACCGAGCCTCAGCCTCCCAGACTGAGCCTAAAAATAATAAATAAAATGCGCTCAACATTTGTTTATAAAAACGTTTTGGATCTTGACTTAAGTGGTATGCAGTAAAAATGTTTTCGTGAGAGCCCTAGTGATCATAGTCTAGATTCGAGAAGGAATCCTAGTTTGCTATGATCAGAGCTCTGATACCAAGCTGTCACACCCTGGCTTTGCGGAAGCGTGGTTAATTTGGTGTGACTTCTTAATACCATAGCTTAATCATAACAAAGCTATATGAATTTAAAAATATGCAAGATTCATCCATTAAGTTTTAAAACCAAATACAGTACCATTGTTTTAACGGGAAACACGCCCTAACAACCATAACCTTGTTCAACAAACATTACAAACTTAAACATAACATAGACACAGTTTAAGGACTGTGACTTGTCCAGGAAAGAGTCACATTCCCTAAACCCCGGATGACCTTGGAAACTAGTGCAGCGGGAAAACGTGCCATACCGTGCCAGATCTTTTAATTCCCTGAAATACATGTAAGTTGAAAAATCAACAATAATGTTGAGCGAGTTCATGTGTAAGTGAGTAAATAAACCTTTGTATGTATAAAAATCTTGGTATGTAGCAAATAAGGAAAAAGAGATCACCAATGGTTTGCAAGGCCATTGATATGTGTGAAGTGCAAGTAGGAAGACTCAAACCTAGCGGATTTTGCGTTGGGCACAAAGTCACCCCGAGGTCCGTTATGCTGGGCCTGGGGCTGGGCTCGCTACACCCAGATAGATCTACCGCTACTGTCCCTCGGTCCTACAATGAGGATTAATGGCCTCAAGTTGCGCCTACCCACTCACATGATCTAAGTAGTAACCCTCCTTACGCTAACCATACCATGTGTAAAAGTACTCGTAATCATAGTAACATGTATTTCACCCCCGCAGTTTAGAAAACTGAAAACAGTTAAGAGAAAAGGGGGACATGAACTCACAGTCAGTGCGTCTCTACCAAGTACTCCGAATGTCAGCTGTGCGACGACCTACATGTACTAATTCTATTAGACGGATGGCCGTGCCTTAGCTTTATAGTTTAGGTTTTTGGGAAATAGTTATACAACTATTTCGTGTTTATATTTTGCATGTACTTGGTAGTTAATCTCCTTCCCAAGGATGGGGGATTTAATACATGTGCGTTCAATTTATAATATTAAGTCTCACTTAATATATTTTCATTTCTAATTCCAAATATAAATATTTTTCTCAAAAATATTATATTTCCATTTCACATAATTTTTCCCCAAAAATAATACGTTGATAAAATATACGTTCATAATCATTTCCGTATAATGCGTAAGTTACGTTTTAGTAATCGTGTGACTGTGGTAATAATAATTACCGTTGTAACTTATATGTTCATCGTGAAAGCGTTCGTATTATTTTGGATTCGTCAACGTTTGTAAATATTATTTTTACCCTAAAAATAATATTTGTGTATTTTCACAAAATAATCATAAACAGTGTTGTGAAAAATTATATTTACCAAATATATATTTATCGCGTTTAATTTTGTGAAAATCCCACCTCCGAATATTTGTAAATAAAGTCATGGCGAAATATATTTTGAAAACATATCAAAAATAATTCTAACACTTGTAAATAATTCTAAGTGTTATGTTTTTAGAAAAATTTCGCCAGAGTTTCCCCTGTAACTGGAGGTGGCCACGCTTTCAAGCGTATCATTTTCTTTTACAAAAATCATTCCAACAACTTCTTGATTTAATCAAACAATTTCTGACACATCAACTAGTCGACAAGTATGTAAATTGCATAATCGCATGAACTTGTAGTTTTTCCGAAAACTATAGTGTAGATCCCGTTATATTTTGTGGATCTTTGTATAAAATAGTTTAATCTCCTAAAAACCTCGTTTTTAGAATAAATCCATCTTTACATCTTTCCGTCATCTTTTACAAAGATTGTTATTTTTGTTGGGTTTTTCACATGTTTATCAAAGTAATTTTATCCGAATAAAATCAAAACGCAGCGGAAAATCTATTTAAAACATGTTACTTTGCAAGATTAAAAACCATTTTAAATGCAAAACCCAAAATCGGATCCATATATGAAATGCATGCTATCAAAATACAACCATAGGGTGTTTGAGAATTCAACCTTTCTTTGGAGCAAGGAGATGGAAGATGATGATGAATCTTGAATGGTAGCTTCCAAACGAGAAAGCCTCAAGCTAGTATACCCCCAAGCCTCCAACAAAACACCTTGAGATTGCTAGGATTTAAACACTTGAAACTCAAATGAAACACCCTCTTGATCAACCTATCTTGGCCGAAAATTTTAGAGAGTTTTGAGCTCTTGCACTTAAAAAAAACTTGTAAAGAAATGATAGATTAGTTACAAGTCTTGGAAACCCCTTTTCTTAAAAGGATGAGAGAGAGAGAGTTGCCACCCAAAATGGCCAATCAAGTTTCATCTAGATATGTAAAATGCATGCAACATGATTGGACCAAAAAACTTGTGTGAGTTCCCATGGAGGGGGCGGCCTAGCTTTTATTTTTATAAAAAAAAATTCAAAATTTTTCTTATAATAACAATTTAAGTCTTATATAATTTTATATCTTTTATAAAATATAACATCTTATGTTTACAAGACTTATGTAACCTTTTAAAATTGTTATTTAACCCATTAAATAACAAATAAAATATTCTCTCAAAATAAATTATCCATATAATTTATTAGTTTGTCAAGTGCAATTATTTAGAAAACCGATTTCTAAATATTGTAAGTGTTAATATTTATTTGTTTGATCATATCATAAATAAATATTGTAGGTGTTTGTCTAGCTTGTTATTGGGTATGACCCGACTTGGATCATAACGTACAAGCCACATCAATTTAATATGTGTCTTGGGCATACAGAGTCCAACAATCTCCCACTTGCACAAGGTACATAGAAGATTGATGCAAGTAGTAAATAACGCCTAACAACGGTTCACTACCCCTAATACGTATGACGAAGTGCCATTCAATAACATCATCCCCTTCAAGTCCCTTACTTGAATATGATTTAGGTGAATCTATTAATTATCCTTTCGTTACAGATGTCATGTCAAATCCAGAGACACAGTGTGATCATTCTCTGTTGATTTAACTTTAACAGGCCTTAGACATCTTACTCTCAACGAATAAGAGGAACAAATCCCTTCTTGACTACATACGTCTCTCACAATCACCTCGTACCACACCTGAGCTTAGCCTTGTGTACTGTCTTATTACAGACAGCGAAGAACTAAGTCAAGGTACAATATTTAGTGAATATCAAGACCCAATATGTATCTCAGGTCAGAGGATACTACGATATTCGCCTTTGCTCAAATTTACTTATGATCAATCACAAATGATTCCATGCAGTAACATTTGAGAGCGGGTCAGTCCAATATTTGTATCCCACAAATATCTATGAACTTTGGCAGCAACACTTTGCTCTATATTCATACCTAATGAATATCCACCAATCCAAGTTCATAATAGTCTTACATTCATATTTGTTCCCACAAGTATGATCGACTACGGACATTTAGAATAATTAATTTATTCACGGATTTAAACATGCTAAAATGGAACATAACTCAAAATACCATAAAAGAGTTAAAATAACAATTGTTCCAATATCCAAATACAAAATAGATCAAATCCAATCACTAGAATATCGAAGTCCTAAGGCACAAGTATGACCCTCATGTTTTGGCCGTTCAAGGAGCTTCGTGAGTGGATCCGCAATGTTTTGATCGGTGTGAACTTTGCGAATACATATCTTTCCTTTTACAACTTCATCCCTTATGTAGTTGAATCTCCGCTCAATGTGCCTAGTCTTTTGGTGTGCACGAGGTTCCTTGATTTGAGCAATCGCACCCTCGTTATCACAAAAGATCTCTAGGGGGTCTTGAATGGTAGGGACTACCCCTAGGTCGGCAATGAACTTCTTTAACCACGCAGCTTCTTGTGCTGCCAATGAGGCGGCGATGTATTCTGATTCTGTAGTGGACAATGCTACAACATCCTGCTTCGAGCTCTTCCAAGAGACTGCAGCTCCATTCAAAATGAAGACGTACCCAGATTGTGATCGAGAACCATCTCGATCAGTTTGGAAACTCGCATCCGTGTAACCCTTTACAACGAGTTCCTCTTCACCAGATCCATATATTAGAAACATATCCTTAGTCCTTCTAAGGTATTTCAATATGCTCTTAACAGCCATCCAATGACTGTTACCTGGATTTTGCTGGTATCTACTTGTCATGCTTAAAGCGCATGACACGTCCGGTCTAGTACATATCATTGCATACATTATGGATCCTATAGCAGACGCATATGGGATTCCCTTCATTCTTTCTTGCTCGTCCTTTGAGCTTGGACATTGAGTTACATTCAATATTGTCCCCTTTTGAATAGGTACCAAACCTTTCTTAGAGTTCTCCATCTTGAACCTTTTCAAGACTTTGTCAATGTATGCACTTTGGTTTAAACCTATCAAGCGCCTTGATCTATCCCTATAGATCTTTATTCCCAAAATATAGGCAGCTTCTCCAAGATCTTTAATGGAAAAACATCTTCCAAGCCATGCTTTTACACCTTCCATGGTTGGAATGTCATTTCCAAATAGTAGAATGTCATCGAGATACAATACTAAGAAAGTGACGGTGCTCCCACTAGCTTTCTTATACACACAAGCTTCATCGCCGTTCTTGATGAACCCAAAATTCCTAATCTCTTCATCAAAACGGTGATTCCAACTTCTCGATGCTTGTTTCAATCCATAGATTGATTTCTTTAACTTGCACACTTTGTTAGGATGTTTTGGATCGACAAAACCTTCAGGCTGAACCATATAGACATCTTCATCCAGATATCCATTGAGGAAAGCCGTTTTGACATCCATTTGCCAAATCTCATAGTCATAATATGCAGCTATGGCAAATAATATCCTAATCGACTTTAGCATCGCCACTGGCGAGAAGGTCTCATCATAATCAACCCCTTGAGTTTGAGTGAAACCTTTTGCTACAAGTCTCGCTTTATAAGTATCCAAGTTACCATGCATATCGGTTTTCTTCTTGAAAACCCACTTACTTCCAACTACTTTGGAGTTAAGAGGTGGCACAACCAATTCCCAAACTTGGTTGTCATACATGGATTGCATCTCTACGTTCATGGCTTCAAGCCATTTGTCGCAATCAGATTTTGACATTGCATCATGGTATGTGGTTGGTTCATCTGAATCTACCACATAGCATCCATCCATGAAAAATCCATATCTTTCAGGTGGATTACTAATTCTACCAGATCTACGAACGTTTTGTGTATGTTGATCAACCATTCGATCATTTTCAACAACCTCTTGTTGAGTGCTAGTATCAACCAAACGTGTATCGGGTTGTGATTCTTGATCCTCATCAAGTTTCACTGTTCTATTAGTTCCTTCCATTAGGAACTTATCCTCCAAGAACTTACCCTTTCGAGCAACAAATACCTTCTGCTCTGTTGGATCGTAGAAATAATATCCTATATCATCTTTAGGATATCCCACGAAGATACACTTAATGGATCGTACTTCTAACTTGTTTGGGGTGTATTGCTTTACATAAGCATCACAACCCCACACTTTTAAATATGATAAAGATGGAACTGTTCCATGCCATATTTCAAAAGGTGTCTTATCCACTTTCTTGGTTGGGGCCATATTTAATATACGAGCCGCGGAGAGCAAAGCGTAACCCCAAAATGATAGAGGCAATGTGCTTCTAGCCATCATAGATCGAACCATATCCAATAAAGTTCGATTCCTCCTCTCAGACACACCATTATGTTGTGGTGTTCCAGGTGGAGTAAGTTGTGAGATGATCCCACAACTCCTAAGATGATCTTGAAAGGCATCGCTAAGGTATTCACCTCCTCTATCGGAACGAAGAACTTTGATTGTCTTGGTGAGTTGATTCTCTACTTCGTTTTGGAAGATTTTGAACGTTTCAAAGACTTCATCTTTGTGACTTAGCAAGTACACATAACCATAACGACTAAAGTCGTCGGTAAAAGTTACGAAGTATCTTTCACCATTCCTAGTCATTGGCTTAAAAGGACCACATACATCTGAATGTATGATGCCTAATAAATCTTTTGCCCTTTGGTTTGTGCCACTAAAGGGTTTCTTGGTCATTTTTCCTTGTAAACAAGATTCGCATGTATCAAATGAACCAATTTCATTTGTTTCCAAAAGACCATTCTTTTGAAGTGTTTGCATGCGATTTCTGTTTATATGACCAAGACGACAATGCCAAAGATAGGTCTCACTCAAATCCATTTTGAGTTTCTTGGTGTTTGCTTGGTACATCGAATTATCAAATGATGTATTATCATGAACCAATTCATAAATACCATTTGAAGGCGTAGCTTTAAAGTAGAACATGTCATTCATCAAAGCATAAATTTCATTGTTCACAAACTTAAAATCAAATCCAAATTGTCTTAAAAGGGAAACAGAAATAATGTTCCTAGTCAAACTAGGAGCATACAAAACATTTTTCAAACATATTTCCAAACCACTTGGAAGTTTTAAAATATAGTCTCCTTGGGCTTCAACTTGAACTTTCGCTCCATTGCCCATGAAGAGACTAGTATCTCCCTTCTTGTAATGCTTATTTCTTTTGAACCCCTGCAACGAATTGCAAATATGAGTTCCACATCCGGTATCTAATACCCATGTGTTAGAAGAAATAACATTTAGATCAATATGTATCATAAAGACTGTACCTGAGGTTTGCCCCGCATCCCTCTTGTTTTTCAACTCTTTGAGATAGGTTGGACAATTCCTTTTCCAATGTCCTATCTCTCCACACTCAAAGCATGGATCGCTTGTGGCAACTTTTGCCTTCTTCTCTTTTGGTTTTGGTGGTTCTGCTTTTGCCTTTCTTTTTCCCTTCCCTTTGACGTGTCCCTTTCCCTTGGCAACATTTGCTTTGGTGTCGGGGTGATGTCCTTTCTTGCCTCCCTCATTGATCGTTAGAACGTGTAAAGCCTTTTTACCCATTCCTGCTTCGGCCGTTTTGAGCATTGCATGAAGCTCACCAATGCTCTTGTCCCATCCGTTCATGTTATAGTTCATAACAAAGCTCTCAAATTTCTTTGTTAAGGAGTTGAGGATCAAATCCGTAGCCAACTCTTTAGAGACGGGACAATTGAGCCTCTCGAGGCGATCAATGTGGCTTTTCATCTTAAGGACGTAAGATGAGACCGATTGGGTTTCCTCCATCCGACATGCATGAAGCGCTCGAACCGTTTCGAAGCGTTCTACCCTTGCTTGTTGTAGGAACATTTCCTTCAATTGGGTAATCATGTCATATGCCCCATGATGTTCAAAGTCCTTTTGAATCTCGGGAATCATAGTTCCCAACATGAGGCATGAGGCTTGCATGGAGTCCTCGGTATACTTAACCCAATCATTGTAGGCTTCTACATCTTCCTCGTCAGGTTGGTCGGGAATAGGATCGTCCAACACATAGGATATCTTCTCTTGCTTGAGAACAATTCTCAAGTTTCGAAACCAATCCATGAAGTTGTTATGGTTGAGACGATCCTTTTCAAGGATGGTTCTTAGTGATAGGTTACGGACGGTTTGGGTAATCGGGTTTGCATTGTTAGCGGCCATCTACAAAATTTAACAAAGTTCAATTTTAGTATTTTCGATATTATTAAAATTTTAATTATTAATACCCTTTTAATGTCTCATAGACGATTAATAATTAAAATCTAGAATCCAACGTTACATTTAAATATTGGTTAGGTGACCTTTATCCCATTATTTAAATTAACAAGGTAGTCAACGTTTGACAATTGCAACCCTTTGCAACTTCTAGCTATATGGGATCGGTTAAACATCTTTATGTTTAGTTGGCATGTTTAATCCCATCAACACCTTTGTTCCCCATGCTTCGGTGACCCTAAGTTCATGGTTTCCAAATCAAGTCGTCCAACTTATACACACGTGTGAGTTTACACACATAAGTGGTTAGGTGACCTTTATCCCACAAACATGGTGAACCCACCTCAAATATACAAGTTTCCTCAAATGTGGTTAGGTGACCTTTATCCCACAAAGAGTTCCCAAGTAATTCGAGTGTTGTATAAAAGGATGGTGTTTGACTTGTTTTATAAAAGGGATTTTTATTTTTCAAAATTCTAGTTTAGAAAAATTTTATGTACCATGTATTTGCGTGCATTCAAATCAATGGTACTTTAGTGAAAACCAATTTTTCAAGGTTCTTTTAATAAAACTCATTTTATTATAAAATCATTAATTTTTAATAACCTTTTATTAACCTCTTTTAATGATTTTTAAAGAACCAATTTTAAGCTTGTTGTTGATTTTTAGTTTGTTAAGCATGCATATCCAAATATCATCCAAACAACATAAATAAACAACCATACAAGCACAACACACATATCAATAGGTGCATAACCATAGCCAACTATTTTGACCACACTTGTTAGCCGAAACAAGTGTTGTCAAAAGGTCCTTCCTAAGGGTGAATATAGACACAAAAAAATGTGTCGTTGAACTCCCACTTGATCCCGCATCCAAATGCTTCAAGTCTTCATCTTGTGTTGTGATTTCTTCACATTCTTTGAGCTTCCAAATGTCTTTAATATTCAGCTCCAAACTCCTTTGGACTTCAAAATGTGTTTTGGTTATCGGGCTAAAATCCCGTTAAGAACTATGAAGTCCTTTATGCCCGAAAATGGCAAAACCCAAAACCGCATTTTTGTGTGCATCTTCTTTTACATAAAAGTATCCTAATACATTTTTCTAGTAAAATAAAATGCATCTAATCTATTTACTTACATACCAAATGAAAATAAATAAATTACATATTTTTACAAATGGAAGACAAAATAATAATTATTACAACCCATTGAATAATAAAATCACAAACACAAATATATTCACACAAGGTCATGGCTAGGTTATGAACACCAAAATATATATCCGAATATATATAAATTCAAGAGCAAAATGGTTTCCTTTTACAACCTATATTTTTCGGCCAAGAATGAAAAACCGAAAAATGTGGGTTTTATCCAAACAAAACAAATCATCCATATGACATAATTTTTTCAAGATTCCTTTATGCATGTAGGAAATAAATCTTGGAAAAACAAAAGGAAATCCATGGATAAAATTTCGGCTATTGGGTTTCTCCAAACCCGAAAACCCGAAAATTTTTAAATCCAATGAAGCAAGCACTCATATAAGCGGCTCTAGATGCCATTGTTGGGTTTTTCACATGTTTATCAAAGTAATTTTATCCGAATAAAATCAAAACGCAGCGGAAAATCTATTTAAAACATGTTACTTTGCAAGATTAAAAACCATTTTAAATGCAAAACCCAAAATCGGATCCATATATGAAATGCATGCTATCAAAATACAACCATAGGGTGTTTGAGAATTCAACCTTTCTTTGGAGCAAGGAGATGGAAGATGATGATGAATCTTGAATGGTAGCTTCCAAACGAGAAAGCCTCAAGCTAGTATACCCCCAAGCCTCCAACAAAACACCTTGAGATTGCTAGGATTTAAACACTTGAAACTCAAATGAAACACCCTCTTGATCAACCTATCTTGGCCGAAAATTTTAGAGAGTTTTGAGCTCTTGCACTTAAAAAAACTTGTAAAGAAATGATAGATTAGTTACAAGTCTTGGAAACCCCTTTTCTTAAAAGGATGAGAGAGAGAGAGAGTTGCCACCCAAAATGGCCAATCAAGTTTCATCTAGATATGTAAAATGCATGCAACATGATTGGACCAAAAAACTTGTGTGAGTTCCCATGGAGGGGGCGGCCTAGCTTTTATTTTTATAAAAAAAAATTCAAAATTTTTCTTATAATAACAATTTAAGTCTTATATAATTTTATAACTTTTATAAAATATAACATCTTATGTTTACAAGACTTATGTAACCTTTTAAAATTGTTATTTAACCCATTAAATAACAAATAAAATATTCTCTCAAAATAAATTATCCATATAATTTATTAGTTTGTCAAGTGCAATTATTTAGAAAACCGATTTCTAAATATTGTAAGTGTT
This sequence comes from Helianthus annuus, assembly GCF_002127325.2. Lineage (NCBI taxonomy): Eukaryota > Viridiplantae > Streptophyta > Magnoliopsida > Asterales > Asteraceae > Helianthus > Helianthus annuus. The sequence continues at coordinate 74,775,173 of NC_035446.2, forward strand.
AATATTTATTTGTTTGATCATATCATAAATAAATATTGTAGGTGTTTGTCTAGCTTGTTATTGGGTATGACCCGACTTGGATCATAACGTACTAACCACATCAATTTAATATGTGTCTTGGGCATACAGAGTCCAACAATTTTGTCGAAACCTTTCGTTTCACAAGCGTTTATACACTTGTGGTTTGTAAAAATCATACTTGTTAGTGTGTCATCCGACTTTTAGAAAACATGATTTTCTCGACACTTGGTCCTTTGAAAATACCACTTGCAGATACGTAGATCCGCTAGCTTTAAACACTATTTTACAAGTAAAAATATTTTTACACAAGTTCATGTTTCTCGTGTGGTAGAGTTTCACCTTTTAACCCTTGTACCGTCCGAAACAAGCTTATGTCAAGATCCATGATCTTAACCAAACCGGGTTAAATGGTGATCCGAGCTACCACAACGTAGATCGGGCTTAAATATTCACAACTTTCAAATACTACAACTTTTACACAACTATTATGCTTTTAACCAACAAGATTCATGTTTTTAGTAGACTTTAAAGCTTCAAAATGCAAGTTTCCGACTTTTAACCGTTACAATACATATTAACCACCTTAGATTAGTTCGAGTATGAGCTTTAAGTGTTATACCTCTAGCTCGGGGCTAGGGAAGAATCTATGCGAAAAAGAGGTGGATAAAAGCAAGATAGAGAGGTCCTTTGTCTTCCGTTTGCTCCAAGACTCCTCGTACGCGACCCTTAACACTTGTGTATGCTTGAATCTTGAAAGATGGAAGCCGAAAATGGATGTAGTAGGGGAGGGGGTTCGGCCGAGAGTTGTGGAGCAAGAGAGGGGAGAGTTTGGTTGTGGTGTGTAATGGTAATGATCTTGTGTGTTTAGGCTCCATACTTGTAGACAATCACAAGTTCTTGATCCATTGGATCATATGTAGGTTAGATATCCAACATCTCTAATTATAATAATCAAATTTGTACCATGGGTGTCCCCTCCTAGTTGGGACGGTTAGGATGGGGGGGGTTCCTAGTTCAATTCCAACTAGATGTTAAGTATTAGTTAGGTTATAGTTAAGTTAAGTAGGTTAGTTAAGCACTTAACTCGGTTAGTGGTGTGATGTGCTCTAATGCGGGTGTTAGGGTATTCAGGGACCCTAACTGGCTCAGAAAAAGACCAATATTGTTAATGTCAATATTTTTATGTTCCGGGTAAAGTCCGGTTGTCCGGTTGGATAGTAATCCGTTAAAGTGCTTAGATAAGCTTTTAAGTGTCGTAAATAACATTTTTAGTGACACAACTTATTTCTCAAAGTGTCAGGAATATTTTCCTCATGTTTTGGCACTTTATTAGTTAGCTAAAAGCTGGTATGTTAATTAAAGTGTTGTGTCTTGTGCTTAGAGTACGTTTTAGGCACATCCAGTCATTATATCTTATTCCTAGAGACGCAGTTCTACAACCCTTGTATCCCTACACTCACTATGGGTGTAGTAAAATATTTCTGGCTCATACAGGCCTTAGAGGCAGTGTCTGCCTGATGCTAGCTTTATCAGCATGTTCAATAGGTTATCCGTTCTAATGCTACTGTGCTTTTGTGCATCATGTTTGTCACTAAGGTACAGCATGTAAATAATGTAGTGACGGAAATCAAAGTATGATGCAGATATGTACAAGTATCAACAGTCAAGTAGCAGTTCATCAGTAATTTCAGTTAAGCACAGTAATTAATAATTAATTAAATCGTACGGATACCTGGTTTAGTGAGGGTTGTCACATGACGGCTCTCATTAATGAACAAGTTGCTGCGGCACTTGCAGCCGCACAGGCAGGAGGTATACCCTGCTGTCGTAACTCACACTAGGATCTTTAGATCCTACACTTTTAGACCAACTCTTGTGTTTAACTTTGTCCTAATTCGTACACAATAGGTCAACACGCACCGCAACCAGTTTGCACTTTCAAGAATTTCATGGACTGTCGTCCAAGCACGTTCAGTGGCACTGAAGGAGCAGTCGGACTCCTCCATTGGTTTGAGAAGCTCGAGTCGGTGTTTGAAATGTGTGAATGCCCTGAGACTCGCAGGGTGAAGTACGCCACTGGTACTTTGGAAGGAATTGCGCTGACATGGTGGAACGCGCAAGTTCAGATTCTAGGGCTGGCAGCTGCTAACGCCACCCCCTTGGAACGATTTCAAGGAACTGATTAAGCGAGAATACTGCACACGTGATGACATCCACAAGTTGGAGGTGGAGCTCTATCATTTGAAAATGTCAGGATCAGAAATCGAAGCTTATACGAAACGGTCAAACGAGCTGGCCATCTTGTGTCCAACTATGGTGGACCCCCCAATCAAGCGCATTGAGTTGTATCTCAAGGGTCTAGTTCCAGAAATCCAGAGCCACGTGACATCGGCTAACCTCGATAATATCCAGGATGTTCAGCGACTTGCTCATCGCCTTACGGATCAGGCAGTGGAACAAGACAGGCTGCCTAAACGTATCAGCGATACTGCTATCACTACCACTTCTGCTACTCCTGCTACTCCCAGTGACAACAAGAGAAAATGGGAGGGGGATTCCAGCAAGGGTTCAGCTACAGTTCAGTCTCAGGTTCAGCAGCAAAAGACTGACCACTACCAGAGTCCCAGTCAACAGTCTTCTGGTAGTCGCGGGCAGAGAGTTTATCGCGGAAATCACCCCAGGTGCCACAACTGTAACAGACACCACAGTGGCCAGTGCAACAAGGGTCGTTGCCAGAGGTGTCTCAAGATGGGTCATGAGGCCAAGGATTGTAGGAACCCGCGGCCTGCGAATCAGAATCAGCAGCAACAGCAAGTACAGCAGAATCAGCAACAGGGCAACAAGGGATGCTTTCATTGTGGCGCGGAAGGTCACTTCAAAAGACACTGCCCCCAGTTAAACCGAAACCAGAACAACAACAATAATAACCAAGGCAACGGAAACAACAACGGTGGGAACAGCAACGGCAACGAAGCTAGGGGACGTGCATTTGTGCTGGGGTAGGGTGATGCCAGGAATGATCCCAACGTAGTTATGGGTAAGTTTCTTCTCGACGACTTTTATGTTACTGTTTTGTTTGATTCGGGTGCGGATACAAGTTATATGTCTCTGCTGAACGGAAGTTCTGACCTGAGCTCTCACGGTTTCGCATCTAACCCCTTACAGATATCATCTGTGGTATACTCACCTGTAAGGCGGAATATTGGGATTTGGATACGGGAGTATATTCAAGTAGTGGGACACACGAATAAGTTTAAGTCATTAAGACATTAATATCGTATCTCGAAGCAGTTGAACCTTGTGTGAAAATTTAAGTGGACCAATATACTGACAATCTAGGTGAATTGTTTAGAACTTAAAATGAAATAAAGCTTAACGGTGTTGGTGATATGTCTCAGAAACTGATATGATCCTCTTACACAAACTCACAAAAATATTGTTTGTAAATATTTTTTTACTGCATTTCTTTAAAATCAAAAATCCAAAAAGATTTTTAGTGTGTTTTAGCATAAATTTTTGAAAAATAAAAAAAAATTTACAACTAATGTTGAAAAGCTGATTTTCAAAGTTCCAAGTGCTAAACATGATGACTGTTTGTGAGAGGGAGTCTGTGTTTAAAAAAAAATGTGTTTTGCTCAAATCTACAAATGGTTCATCAGGAGTATAGTTAAATTTGAGGGAGAGTCTAATTTTTAAATTTAAAATGTTTGAAATTGTGAGGTTTACTTTGAGGTAGAGATTGTGCAGGTGTAAATCTGATTCAGGTTGATCGATTCTGAAAAGCTTGTGTTTAAAGAGTCAGGTCACGATATCTGAGGATTCTGTGGATAGAGAATGAGAAAGGTTTCGATTCTGTTGACAAAGGTTGAGCCAGACAACGATCTTGAACTTGTGAAAGCCAGATTACGATCCTGAAACAGATGATGCTGATGAACTTAAGGAATGCCAGCACATCGTTAAGGGGAGTCTGTTGATGCTGACAGAAAGAGTGAAGCCCAGAGACTGATAAAGACTGAAGTTGCATAGACTCGACACCGTAAGACTCGTCAACATCTGAAGGGGAGTCTGTTAGTGCATACATCTGTCGACTTCGTCTTGTATCGAGTCTTGTTCTAGATAGGTTAGATCAGGGCTCGTTGTTCGAGAAAATAGGTTGTTTAAGGTTGTGAATTATGTGATTTCGCTTGGGAAGTAATTCCGCTTGAAATGACCTTGGTCACTTTCAAGCGGAATCACCACACTTGTTATTTCGCTTGAACTGCTGTTGGTGTGTTTCAAGCGGAATCTGTTTAGTATATATAGGAGTTGGAGCGAAATCATTGTAACAGTTCCTGAAAATCATATCGAGGTGCTGCCGGTTTGGTTCTTGCGTGTAATCATTGTTAAATCAATCAAAGAAGTGTTTATAGTGAAGAACAAGCTATTTCTAAGCCTGTTTCTTGTTTTCCGCACCTGAAACAGATTAAAACTCTTCTGAACGACTCATTCGGGTCACCAACACGATCCTACACATACCGGACCAATACCGAAATGTTAAAAGTCGGTACCGAATCGGTACCGAAAAAGTACCCGGTTCGGTAAATTCGGTACCGGTTCCATTTTGCTCATCCTTACTCATCGCGATTCTTGGGTGCCCCTTTCCTGCTTGTCTGATTATCGAAAGTGCGGTTGAAGGGGGAGACGATGGCAAGATGCTCAACCTCAATCACCGTAGCTAATGCCTGCGATACCAAAAGCTTCACAGGTCTCCGGCAACTAGCGGAAAGTCGTCACTACAAGGTATCTTTTCACCTTCAATTCAATCATTACTTTTTCAATCTACACATCCATTGTTATTCACTCATTCACCCTGTTTGTTCGGAAGCCCTAATTCCATAACCTATTGCCTATATTACTCACTTTTCAAATTCATTCAAGGCCTTGGATTTTAGACCTAATGGAACTAAAATGTTAACGTTTGGATTTGAGAGAAATTTATCATCGAAAAAAGGTGAACCCATGTGTTGAGTACCAGTGGCGAAGCTTGACCCGAATGACGGGGGTTGAAAACGTATATACCCAAAAATTTCTATATGGAAACTACATATATAACACTACTGAGCGTAATGTTCGGGGGGTCGGGCGCCCCTCCCCGCCCCTTCTATACTTCGCCCCTGTTGAGTACGTCACTGTATATAAGGTTATTGATACAAATTAGTTAGGTTATGTTATGTTAGGGATTTATCGAACAATTGGCTTAGATAACTACAGAAATTTGTATAGGTATTGAAATTGTAGCTTGTAAGTTGTAACCGCCGCATGTCATGGCGGTTCACCGATGAGTTAAAAATTTCGTTTTGGTCATATTTAGGGTACAAGAATTCGAACGGAATTCACACTTGTTTTTTTATTTCTCTATGAGAATTATTCGATTGAGTATTCGTGATATTCAGTGAAATAATTCTATTTGAAAGTGTTTTACACGGTTTTAAGAGATATCCAAGTTATCATGAATCACAAAACTGATATTAACAGCATGGTTACTGTTGGGAGTTAAAGCATACGAATGCATCCGCATTGAGATGATATCGAACTTAAAGATCAAAGGTCATAAGTATGTATTTAAGTTTGGACAGAACTTACACGGGAAGCCTCTTTTGTTATTTGTTTTTTTTCTTTTACTTAACGACATACTCTTGATTCTGCCTTTTGTTGCCAAGGTTTAAAAGTACGGAATCGTGCCTCCCGGCATTTTCCTTTCGCCTCACGAGGCGTCTACCTCGAGGCGAACCGAGACAGAATAAAAAAAAATATATATAAAATTATATATCTTATAAAAAGTGAAGTACTAACCAACTTCATCATCAGATTTATCAAAAACACACATAAAATGACATGAAATGTTTGAAATTGGCACAAAAAAATAAAAAAAAAAAGAAACATAAAACCACCCTGAGGCGCAACTTTTCTTAGCGCTTCAGGTCTATGAGGCGCATGTACAAAATAACATTCCTGAGGCGCCTCAGACTCGTTTTTTGGGCGCCTCGCCTTGAGGGGCGCCTCGAGGCGCAAGCCTCAGCCGTTTTTTAAACAAGGCAAATTGGAAAATAATAATCCAATCTTTCTGAAATTGGTCAATAATAATCCCAAGTCAGTTATTAGCCAATAATAATCCGACCTCGTCCAATTTTTTTGTAAAATAGACCGCCGTTAAAATAAGCTTAACGGAGTTAAGTTTTTTTCTGAATTACAAACCGATGTTTTAGGGCTTTTGATCAGAACGAGGATACGAGTCGATTGATGTAAAACTTACCTCGAAATTGTCTTCGAAATGGCTTGAATTTTGTTAATTGGAAGTTAAACACCCGAATTGAAGCACCGTTTTCGTGGGTTGGGGGCAGTATTTTGAGGTAAGTTTTACATCAATCGACTCGTATCCTCGTTCTGATCAAAAGCCCTAAAACATCAGTTTGTAATTCGGGAAAAAACTTAACTCCATTAAGCTACTTTAACGGCAGACTATTTTACAAAAAAAATGGACGAGGTTGGATTATTATCGGCCAATTTCAGAAAGATAAGATTATTATTTTCCAATTTGCCTTTAAACAATGTATGTTGCAAATAAGTTCGGGTTATGTAGCATAACCGGCTTCATTAGAAACCATATCAGGTATGGTTCTCGGGTATGGTTAGAGGTGTACAAAAAAACCGGTTTTAGAACCGAAACCGGGAAAAAAACCGAAACCGGTTTTTTTTAACCGGTCCGGTTTTATAACCGAACCGCCGGTTTGTGACCGGTTACTAATCTTGATCTGAAAAACCGGTTAATAACCGAAACCGGTTTTAAAAAAACCGGTTAAAACCGGAAAAAAACGGGTTTTTTTTGGGAAAAAACCGGTTACACCGATTATTGTTTTGGACATGAAAAACCGGTTAGTAACCGAAACCGGTTATAAAAAAAACCGGTTTTCGTTTTGGGTGAAAAAAACCGGTTCGGTTAATAACCGAAACCGGTTTTTGAAAAAAAACGATTTGTACACCTCTAGGTATGGTTCAGAATATTCTGGTGGCAGTGAAAGCAACCCACTGTTGCCCCGCTTGCGGTGTGCGCATATAATGTATATATGTGTGGGCATTCAGGGGGAAAAAGTGAAATTGCACTAACTTTAACGTTATTTTACTAATTTTGTGAAAATAGCGTTAAAGCGGCGAACGGTTAGTCATGCATCATGTGGTGGCGTTGATAGCCGAAAGACATGGGGGTACATGCATCGATCGGTCTGTGTCCCAATTGCTGAGTGTTATGTGCCTTAGGTCCAAGGCATGATGCAAAACTACTACCGAGCCAGAAGCAGCCTCTCTATTCCAACGAGGTAGAGGTCAGGTTGTCTACATCTTACCCACCTCAGACCCTACCTTAGCTTTGTTATTGGTGGGATTTACTAAGTATGATGATGATGAAAGCAACCCACAATACCTTCCTAGTCAAGGACATAGTTCGGCCCACAGTATTTGGCAGCTAACTTCCGAATTGGCCTAGGAAAATGTGTATTAGAAAAATAAAGGAAGTTTTGTGCTCTTTGACGGTGGTGTATGAAACAGATTACTGAACAATGCATTAACCGAAATTGCAATGACTCCCAACTGCTAATGCAATGCAAAAACAATAAAAGCAAAATATTCTTGTTTTCATTTAACATTTGGCTTTTTTAAATCAAAAGCAATATTGGTATTTGGTCCTGTTTTAGATGCAAGCAAGATAATTTAAGAGCATTGTACCAGGCTTGAAAGCTAACAGAGGAGCCGGCTAGCTAAAATGGATGTGATGACGTTCATTTCAGTTTTCAGGGTTATCCTTCAATTACCTTAGTGTTCATTCCCAGTTTTTGAGTTGAGTCACACAACTTCTCATTCTCTAGCCTAGACACCTTAGCAGCACAACCATCTTGTACAATTTTAAACTTTGTGTGCTTGAAATTCTAGCAAAGGAGTAGGAAGAATGATCTGAACAAGAAAAGTCTAGTATTTTTTAAAAGAAATAAGGGTAAAGGCACACTAAGAACATCTGTCCAAGATGGCCACATAGTTGTCAATAGCGGTCGCTATAGCGAATAGCGTAGTGTATACATGTATAGGTCGAAGGTCGCTACAGGGTATGTAGCCATAAATATAAATAGCGATTAAATATAACTATAAAATAGCTGGATTTTAGGTTTTGGTTAAATATACATGTAAAATAGCGTACATATAATTTTTTTTAAGTTTTTCCTAGTGTATTGCTATTTATAATAACGCCCGCTATTTACCGCTATTCGCTATGTAGTACTTATCGCTATCTGTCGCTATTCGCCATTAACAAATAATAACTATGGTCAACCACCTGGATCTCATTTACCCCAGCGTCCTCCTCGTGCTCAAAATGTGAACTGATTGGTGATATGAACACTCCCTCTTTGGCGAGCAAAGGAGATGTCTATCAAACCTGCTCATGCTAATATAACACGATCAGTATAACTTCAACTTGTGTTTTTGCTTGATTATTGATTTTGGTTCCATAGATCATATGACTGGGAGCAAATGCATTCTACTAGCAAAAATCAATATTTATCAACACTTTTAAACACATGTACACTCTCTACGAATACATGTTGAAGTTATACTGATTGTGTTATATTAGCATGAACAGTGAATGCTACGTGTCCAGAAGCTTCATATTAGACATCTCCTTTGCTCGCTGAAGAAGCAGTGTTCACATCATCAATCAGCTCACAAAGTTTGAGCACAAGGAGGACGCTGGGGTAAATAAAATCCAGGTGGCCGGTTCGGATAGACGTGCTTGGTATGCCTTTGCCCTTTATTTATTGCAAAAATTACAAGAGTTTTCTTGTTGAGATCATTCTTCCTATTCCTTCCTTTGCTAGAATTTCAATCACAAGAAGTTTGAAACTGTACAAGATGGTTGTGTTGCTGAGGTGTCTAGGCTAGAGAATGAGAGGTTGTGTGCCTAAAAAAATGGGAATGAACCCTGAAATTGAAATGAACTTCATCACATCCATTTTAGCTAACCGGCTCCTCTACTAGCTTTCAAACCCTGGTACAATGCTTTGTAGGACTTGAATTATCTTGCTTGCATCTAAAATAGGACCAAATACAAAAATTGTCTTATATTTTAAATAAAAAAAGAATATTTGGTTTTTATTGTTTTTGAATTGTATTAGCAATTAAGTGTCATTCTAAGTAGTTAATGCGGTAAAATATCGGATATCGGTCAAGGACCGATATTTGAGATATCGATTATCGCGGTGGGATGTCGGTAATTTTAATATCATGCTAAATTTATATATATACCAATTTAACACTAACAATTGTAACAAGTAAGAACTGACTAAGACTTAAAACGCTAACATTTAACAGTAACAACTAACAATTAAGACTTAAAACACTAATAACAACAATAAGAAGAAAAAGGAACGGTAGAAATAAGAAGAATGGTACTGATATCGGGGAAAATCGGTGATTTATCGATCAAATATCGGTCCTATATTGGTCAAATATCGGACAATATCGTTGATATTATCCGTACCAATATTTTGTACCGCTATCTCGGCAGGGGACCGATAACACTGATATATCGGTTGATATATCGGGATATTAACTACATAGGTGTCATAGCAATTTCAGTTGATGCACTTTGGGTAAAAACAAGCCCAAAGGCTCGGGATCGACTTGGTTAAAAGCTCGAATGAGCCGAGCCTTAACGAGCTTGAGCTCGAGCTTGAAATACAGCTCGTTTAGTTATCAAGCCTAAAATACAAAGCTCGTTTAGGCTCACGAGCCAAACGAGTCCAAACACAATTTTATTTTATTTTATATATATTATAATGATAATGTTGATTATAACCCAATTCTAAAAAGCCCAAGTCGGTTTCAACTTAGGCCCATATGATTTAAACTAATAACATTGGTGAGCCGAGCTTTGGCTCGTTTAAGCGATATCAAAGCGAGCTCGAGCCGAGATTTTAGCTTGTTTGAGATTGTTCTCAAAATAGCTCGAGTTGAGTCGAGCCAAGCTCCAGCTTTGGGTTTTACTCCCGAGCCGAGCTCGAGCTCAAATAAGTATCGAACCGAGCCAAGCTCGCGCTTCATAAAAACATGACGAGCCGAGCTCAAGCCTAGTTGGGCTCGGCCTGGCTCGTTTACACCCCTTGATTTTGTTCAATCTGTTTCATACACTAACATCTGAGAGGCTCAAACTTTCCTTGATTTTGCTGAACACCAATTCAGAAGTTAATTGCCAAATACTGTGGGCCTAACTATGTCCTTGAGTAGGAAGGTAGAGTGGCTTCCTTTCACTACCACCAAAATCTTTGAACCATACCCGATATGGTTTCTAATGAAGGCCGGTTAAGCTACATAACCCAAACTTATCAGCAACAAAAGGCAGAATCAATTTGTTGTCGAGTCCGTGATTAATTAAACGAAAAAAAAAATGAATATTTATCAACACTAAAATTATCTTCACTATGTTCACTATATTCTAAAGGCTCTTCTTCATGCCTCATTATTATGGTCATAGTGTCTAGTAGCAATGCACTTCCTTTTTTTTTTCTTTTTTCTGGAGAGCCTTATATATGTATTACTAGCAAGCATAATTGTTTTGTATCGTTTTTCCTACAAACTAAATTCTTAAGGAACTTGGGACGAACTGGTATTGGGACCCGCATTGAGTCTCAAGGTCTCTTTCGCATGTCTGCCTTGCACCCGCTTTCTTATATGTAATAATGCCAGTCAAGTATCTTGTTTGTTTTTTCCTCATCATCTTTTGTTTTTAATATACATATATCTCTAAAGCTTCGGTGTGCCTTCTTCTATTTATTTATTTTCTACACAAAAAAGTTTGTGCATTCAATCACGCAAGTCCATGGTGCAAATATTCGCTAATTTTAAGGATATATCATTGAATGTAACTAGAGCATCTGTGTTACTTATGATTTCATATCATGTTATCAACATAAAGACGAAAAACTCATACATGTCTGCTTTGTGCATGTTACTTCTAAATTCATGGTTTTGTTAATCAACTAAGCTCTCTTTATTGCAGGCATGGTTTCTGGATCAGTTTGGGGTTCTTCATGACGGAAAACAGCCTTATCCTGGTGCTATATCTACATGTATGTAATGAACTTTGACATTTTGGTAAGGAATGTCGGTTGAACTTCCGTCATTTATTTATGCAAAGTTTATTGTTTATCTAAGGGTGAAAACTTTAAGTTCCCTGCTTTTCCGATAGTGAAAAATCTGGCTGCTGGTGGGGCCAAGATGATCATTATTAGTAATTCATCAAGACGCGCTTCAACAACTTTGGATAAACTGAAGAGTCTCGGGTTTGATCCTTCTCTTTTTGCTGGAGCCATCACTAGTGGAGAACTAACATATCAATATCTTCAAAGGTTGTTAATCTCAAATTTGATATATTAGTACAGAAAATATTAGTTCATGTAAAACTGTATTTTCTACAAAAACTTATTGCGTATTCTTTAATTTTTACTAATAGATACATGCTAATATCTTTTATACGTAATCAATTATGAACAGGAGAGATGATCCTTGGTTTCAAGCACTAGGAAAGGCCTGCATTCATATGACATGGAGTGACCGCGGTGCTATATCACTCGAGGTAAACCCTCGAAACAAGTAATTTTATTACCATATTTTTCTGTTCTATTAACTTTTAATTTTATTATCATATTGTTGCAGGGTCTAGGGCTGCAGGTTGTAGAGAACGTTGAACAGGCGGAGTTTATTTTGGTCCATGGTACCGAAGCGTTGGGGCTTTCTTCTGGTGACTCTGTTTCCAAGAAGCTTGATGAGCTTGAGAAGATTCTAGAACAATGTGCAGCTAAAGGAATACCTATGGTCGTAGCGAATCCTGACTTTGTGACTGTTGAGGCTAGAGAACTACGTATCATGCCTGGTAAACATGTTATTTCTTTCTTACTTTAGATTCATTGTTTCTTTTTGGGGGCGTGTATAGCTTTCGGATGTGCTTTTGTTTAAGCATTTAGCAAATTCTGATTGTTTCTTTTGAGGCGCGAGGCTCGCAAAGGTGATCTGGAGAAGGCCTGAGGGCCTTGTGGTGGCGCCTCATGCTCATCCGGGTCAAACTTGGTCAAAGTTAGGGTATGGAGGAGGCTGATATGTAGGGCTGTTCAAAAAGCCCGCGACTTGTAGCTCGCTTAAAAAAAGCTAGATAAAAAAACTTGATTTGAAATGACCTGAGCCGAGCCGGCTCATTTTGTAACCGTTCCGAGCTCGGCTCCGCTCATGGCTTGGCTCGTTGGCTTGTTCTTAGGCTCGTTTAACTCATAGTTCGAGCTCGGGTCCGCCCACCTGGCTCGACTCGTTTACAGCCCTACTTATACGTAAAATAACCAAAGGGGTGAATAAATTCTGAATGGTTTACTTGATAAAAAGGTTTGTATGTAAAAGAGACGAGAGAGATGCAGCTTGTGGTTGTACATAAAGCTTATTTGGTTGTACAAAGAGCAACGTCTGACGTACGTGAAGCTTTTGCATCGCGCTTTTTAGGACCAAGGATCAAAATCGACATTCTGTCTAAGGATTTTAGTGTTTTTGTTGTTTTTAGGTACATTAGCAGCTAGTTATGAAAAGTTCGGTGGTGAAGTGAAATGGATGGGCAAACCGCATCAAATTATATATAAATCAGCCATGATTATGGCGGGTGTTGATGCATCTGACTCGATTGCTGTTGGGGACTCTTTACACCATGACATTAAGGGTGCAAATGCATCTGGGATTGAATCTGCATTTATCACTTGTGGGATCCACTCAAGCGAACTTGGACTTGAAGAATTTGGAGAAGTTGCTGACCTGTCATCTGTGCAGGCTCTTGCGTTAAACTATGACGCTTATCCATCATATGTTTTGCCTTCATTTACATGGTGATCTCGATACAGGCAAGTCATATGTATTGTTTTCCCTTCATTGTATTAGAAATAGAAATACTAGACATGACCAATGGGTGGGTCGGGCAACATGTCAAAACAAGTGATTTTTCATACATATCAAAAGAGACCGGGTCAGGTTGGGCCGACATGCAAACACTCTTTTCTTATTTTGTACAGATTTAGGTGCTTGGTTGGGCTGACCTGCAAACCGCTTTGTAGCCGCAGGAAACCATGTAGAACAACCATTGGAGGTCTAAGATTGCAAGAAATGGCTGCTATTTGATCATCTATTCTTTCGAGTGACATTGGACTTTAGTAGTTGATAACTTAATATACATACATGATACATATGGGGATGAGCTTCACTTTCCTCCATTTAAATGCAACATATGTAAACGCTATATATTTGCTTTGTTGATGAAATAAATGATCTTTCAGATAACATGTTTCTTTAGCTATAATAAATTAAGAATTTTAATTTGTATTTTTCTAAAATCTTGATACTGTTAATTTTTTTTCTATTTTTTTTATTTTTATATAAACTACCTTTCTGCCTTAGGGCACATGGGTGGAGCTCAGGGTAGGCACGGCGAAGCCCGGCCTTGTCCGGAAACACCGTCCCCCGATTCCGGCGAAAAAAACCCCGGTGAGTGGGGACTCCTCACCAAGTACCGAGTAAGTGGGGAGCTTCTTTTTTTTTCATTTGTGTGTGATGAAACACTAGATAGTACTCGACTATTCAGCTGAGTCGTCTCGTATAAGGTGGTTCAATCTCTGATCTTCACTCGACGGCCGACTCTTCCAAAGTATCCTGCAAAACGAACAACACCGGTGAATCGCTACAAGGAGGAGAAGATGGGGGTTCTCCTTGTAACCACTCTCCGGCGTGAGAATAAGTAATCGCTTTGAGGATAAGTGTGTATATACAATAGAGTAGGAGTAAGAAATCGGATCCTTAAACCTGGAGATTGAGTATTCTATTTATAGCCGAAGAATTGTGAAGGAAGGAGATTGCCAGCTAGCTGTTGTATGACAGTTGTCCGACCAGGAGGAATATCCATTCAGTCCCCTCTGCCATGGTCAGTGATGTGGCGCATGGTTATTCGCTCCAGCTCGACGTCCTTTTGTACTGGCTGTCAGCCTATCCCATGCCATTGGTGTCACATGTCGTCCTTTTTGTCTGCTGAGAGCATCTTCTTATCGCCAGGTGTCCTCTTCCAGAATCTTCTAGAACCTTCTGGATGCTTTTGTGTGGCAAGGCTGCTAGCTTGGAGTGGTATGGTCCCTATGACACGTGTGCACCTGCGATTTGGGATCATACCTCTTCGGTGTGTATTTTGGAGCTATGTGTGCGTATTTTGGAGGTATGTGTGTATCTTGTTAGGGTTTCTTTTCTTTCGTTTTGTAGGTGACAAGAGAAAGAAGAGCTTTATTCTTTTGTTTGAATATGCAAAAAAAAAGTCCTTCGTGTTTTTTAATATTTAATAATACATCTTAAAATTTGGTTTAACTGTAAAAAAGACCTAAAACTATAAAATATATGTATTTTAATTATGTAACTTTTATTTTAATTAAAATTTTGTATTTTAAAAGTTAAAACTAAATTAAATTAGTTTAGTCTTGGGGAAATCTATGACGACACAACGCATTCTAGGAAAATATGGAGAAAACAAAAAAGCTGATGTTTAACATGGGGAAATATGTGGAAAAACGGGACGTAACCCTGTAACGTTTACGTGATTCCACTTGTTAATGGTATTGATTGGGGTAACACAAGTTTCATAAAAGAAAATATTTTAATCTTTAAAAGGTTAATTTTTTTTTTCTGAATGACAAAAGAAAATTTAATTCCACCAAAACTAGCCAGAAGCTAGAAACCACACAACATACACCAAGAAAATACAATAAAACACATACAAAAAAAAAAAAAAAACCCACACCAACCTCCACACAAGCCTTAAGACACCGCCACACTAAAACCACTCGACACCAACAACCGACCACCCAAAACAAACCTAGAGAAAAACCACACTCGACTCGAGGCGGGTTTACTTAAGAGAACATGAATATCGGCTTCGGAGGGGCTGGAGCCGTAATGCCACCAACCTTCACGCATATGAGTTTAACTCCTTTTTTCCGCCTCTGAGCGGGATTCCTGCACCTTTGCCTCTACCAATAGCATAGTCACCTGTTTTGATTCCCCCCAACCCTATATTAGCACCTGCCTTGGAGAGTATCTCTCGGCTTGCTCTGGACGGACTCCCACAAGCTTTAAAGGGTTAACTAATATAAAAGATGAACTAGGAAGTTGTATATTTGAATTCGACTCGAGTCTCAAAATATTGTTTAATTTTTCCGCCATGTAGCTGTCACTACTTGTAGCGACTTCATTACTTTCATGCTATAATGCATTCTTCTCTACTTACCAACTCAATTGTGTTTAATGTAGTTACACCTTTATTTTCTTCCCACATCGTCATAGTCATAGCTCTCCTTTCCCTAGTCGTTCGCTGCGCCACAACCTCTTAACACATGTTATCACCGAATGTATCAACACATTTCATTTAATCATTTTATGACTGTTGTCAAACAAGTATTAGGGTTTGAACCTTGTTAAGATTGCTATGTCCTTTACCTGCTCTAGATACATACAACTCTTCTAACTGATAACATTTCAATAAAAATGAAAAACTTTCTTTGCTTGGTATGTAAACCACTAAACCCAATTTATGTATCTATAATTATTTGAAGATATTCATAACATCAAGTTCAATCACAAGTTTATTTCATACTATTTGTATACAACGATAATCTGCACGTCAAATTACTTAAGCAAATTGACATGCGCTAAGAGCATTCTTGATCACATGTTAACAAAATCTGTTTTTGTGCAACAATCGACAATTACCTTTACTTGTAGCTCTGCATACTTGATCTTAGTCTGCAAATGCCGCTCAACGAAAATTAGATGGTCAATTTCCATAAAAACGATGATTGACTTTCAGTGTCATGGTCAACACTTCTCAGCATCAATTCGTTCAATCACTCGGCGTGCCTCTTCCTCTGTAGCTGGAACAACACTGCGGATCTTAGTGTTTGCGGCGCCACTCATCGTTGTAAATGTGAAGTAGAACTTGTTAGATACCTTGTCAAATTCAACAAATCGTCAACCGTTTGTATTTTAAAAGCGATTATATGTTATTAAATCATAATAATAAGATGATCAACTGTAATAAAAAAGGGTTGGAGGAGTAAGTGTTTGGATGTGCTTTTGTTGTTTTAAGTTGTAATATGTCCTAAGAATTTGGTCCAGTGGTCCCTAGTGGAGACGCAGGTTCGATTCCCCTTGGGCCATTTTCGACGGACATCTGGGTGAAGGGACGAATCTGGGCTTTAATCCCATGTTCGAACCCGGCGGGGGCGAGGGTTTACGGATTCCATCTGGTTCCCGCGCATCAGGGGGTAGGTCTCACGGCGGTCGAGGAGTCGACCTTGGACATAGCCCCGAGCAAGGTGTGGGTTTACACGTGAGATTCTTTGCCGTTCAAAAAAAAAGTAATAATCAAATGACGGTCTAAATACGGTTGTTGTAAGCTAAACAAACACGCAGTGGCTTACCTCTGCAGTTCTGAGCTCGGGCCGAGTCACATGAGCTACAACTTCTATGTTTATCAAAGGTTTCTCAGGGTTCTCAAGTTCAGTGAACAAAACACATGACTTGAACCGCAGAAAATTTCCAACATCAACCTGGTATCGGAAAACAAATTATTACATGCATTCCGCAGCAGATAAAATGACCGGACACGATATGCAACATTTTTCTTAGAAGAAAGAATAGCAACAAGCGGTTTAAATGATATAAATGTTACACAAGTTAGTACGCCCTTTCTAGTTTATATAAATTCAAACTTTTTATAATCCTCACAACTGTAACATTAGTTCAATCATGATTTCACTTTAAGTTAGTTACTATTTGCTACCGGGTTGGTTTAGCTTGTGATGTTTTAATAAAAGTAATTAGCGGTTAGCCCAAAATTTTTGGAAACCGGCTAAAGCGACCATGGACACCCGTAAATTTTCCAATTTTAAGTAAAGAACTGCATAAGCACTTGTACGTAGTGTTGTGGATATATAGTGAAAAAAGAAAGAGAGATGGTTATATAGTAACATAACCACCTTATGTATGACATTAAAAACAATACGTACACGTGTAATGTGTTTATGTGGTTTTCGCATTTCTCCATTTGAAATTGGTTCAGTATTGAACGTTCCTATATATATAAACGTAGAGAGACCCATAGGGATCACACAAACACTTGTATGTAGTGCTTTAATAGTGAGAGAGAGAAAGAAAAACGGTTATGTGGTTACATAATAGCCTTATGTATCACCACTGTTAAAACAATATGTACAAGTGTTTATGTTTTTTTTTTTTTTTGAACGGCAATTGTAGGGGCCAAAGGACCCCCTACCCTACAGGGCGAGACAAGCTCTTAAACCCTGTCCAAGCCCAACTCCATACTGAAATCCCAATATGTACACAGCAGGAGTCGAACCTGGGACCTCCCCAGAGGAGAAGCCTTATGGAAAACTCCCCAGAGTACAAGTGTTTATGTGATTCTGACAGTTGTCTACTTAAAATCGGTTATGTATACAAGTGTTTATTATAGATTCTTGCAGTTGTCCCCCTATATATAATCCTATTAACTAAATAATTACAAGTAACAAGATTGATACTAATAACTAATTGGGTTATTAGATTTTATCACCCCCAACTATTGGCTATTGGCCGCTGCCACCCCCAACTATCACTTTGACGCTCGTCACCCCCAACTTAACACTTAGTGTGTTCTCTCACCACGTCGTTAACTGATCACTAACTTTTGATGCTGTTACTACACTTTTTGGGGTGTCGTAGGGATCTTGAGAAGATTTTAGGGATCTTAGGACACCCCAATAGTATAGTAACATGATCAAAAATTAGTGATCTGGTGACAAAACACAATAAGCGTTAAGTTGGGGGTGGCGGACGTCAAAGTGATAGTTGGGGGTGGCAGCGGCCAATGGCCAATAGTTAAGGGTGATAAAATCCAATAACCCTAACTAAATCCATAAACATGAAACAAAAAACTTACAGGCTTCAAGAAATCAACATGATCAACCTCAAGAAAGAGCGGAGCACTGCCACCAAACGCGTAAGCGGTTGCAAAAGCCAGCTCAAAAGCTCTCCGCATCAAAAATCCTCCAAATATCCTGCCATGGGTGTTCCTTTGTTGTGGCATGCATACCAATGAATTTTGCGTGCACGTATCTTGTATAAGAATGCTATCTCTATCTGCCAAAGCAGGCATGTCGATGAACACGCGTCCTTCTGCCAGCAATGCGTTTAGCCTCTCCGCTTCCTTTTCGTTATCAATCTCCTTTTTTTGTTGTAATCTTCTCTCTTTTCGTAATCTGTTCCTCTCGTCGGCTTCTTTCCATAGCAATTTCTCTTTTTCGGTCTCGGGTGTGATTTGGTTTATAGTTGCTGATTTGCCCGTCTTGGAGTCACGGGCCACAAATGTGAAGTTTGCGATTAGAGCCTGTGAGTCTTGAGGATCAGATGATTCTGCAGATTAATGGTTAAGGACTTGAGGTGAATTACAACATTATCTAATTATCGAACAATTGACGCTTATGCAAACGGTCAATGATTAGTCAAACATCATTGTACCTTCAGTGGATTGAAGAACTTCCAGTTGAATCTCCAAGGATGATCTTCCAACCCATGTAACTGCTCCTGCTATCTTCAAATCACTGTCCACCACAATCGGCTTTTTAATAACCATTTTGTCCACAGAAGCAGTCACCAGCAACAGTGACTCAGCCATACTAACATGATTGAAGCAATGCTGCACAAATTCAATGGAACCCAAAATGTTAAGCACTACGGAATGCATTTCATAACCAATCGATTTAGTTTAAGGGTGATATCATTTTGCGTCAGTCAAACATAACATACGGGCCATATGACTTGGCCAATACCACCTCATACGACCCATATGACCATGTTTAGCTTGTCATACGACCCATTGGCATCATACAGCCCAAATGACTGTCATATGGGCTGTATCCATTTTTGGTTTGTCTTATGACCCATATATGACATCATACGGCCCAAATGACATGTCGATCACATCATGATCATACAGGCCATATGGGCCGTATGATGATGCTAAAAATGGTCAAACATTTGACTCATTTTTGCGTCACTCAAACACATGATACGACCCGTATAATATGACAAACACCACCTCCTACGACCCATATGACCAACTTCCGCCTGCCATACAGCCCATATGACATCATACGACCCATACGACTCATCACTAGTGTCTAAATAATGTGTCATTGGTGCATACTTTGAACGAAATGGTACCGGCCAACGCGTCAAGATCTTCGAGCAATTTACCAACCCGAATCCCATTCCACGGATTCCGGTACTGTTCCCGGAGAATATAATCCGAAGAAAACGGATAAAGAATAGTTGTCCGGCTATCAGCCGGACTTTTACTAGCAACTTTGTCATCACCGGTGGCTGTTGTGGTCTCGAAAATAATGGATCTTGCTTGCCAAAGAGCATTGGTCACCGGAGAATGATACATACCCGGCCACAAACTAATCGGTTTGCGCAACGAAGACCCAGCATCAATGGCTGATACACCGTCATGTTGGGGGTCCGGTGACGAGACGGTGGAAGCGATGGGGATTGGGTCAACGACGCCGGAAAGTGGTGGGTCCGGTGGCCCTGATGATGAAGAAGAAGAATATGACCGGAAAAATGATGGATTTTTGGGAAAGAGATTCAAGATTTGATGTGGGTTTGAAGAGTGTTTGGGGTTGTTTATTAACTTTGAAATGGCGACAGTGTAATTGAATCTTGGTGGTTTCATTCTGTGTGTTTCTGTGGTGGGGAAATTTGGAAATTCAAGAGGGTGTTATGAATGAAGATGGGAAGGTGGTTTCATCGGTTTGTGATTAGTGGGTTGATGGGTTGTCGGATCGGGTTTAGTTTTCTTAGGGAAGGTCCCGCAGGAGGTGATTCAAGATCCGATTTCGGCATTATGTAAAGCAACCAAAAGAAGCGTGTTTAAGGGGATATCGACACGTGTTTTATATCAATCGAAAATCATAAAATGAATACAAGTGCCGATGTTCAGCCGCTATATACTTACGTTACAAAAAAAAGCTCTATTGCGAATACAACTATATTTTCAAAGAATTTATAACGCAATGTTGAGAAAACCTTAAAAACGAATATGGTATCGGATGTGGGTTGGGCGGTATCTGTATAGTTCGTGACAATATTTAACAAGAAAGTTAACTATACGTGACTCGTTCGAATTAAACTTTTATTAATCTTAGATAAAAAAAAACATGTCGCATCACCATATTTTAAATTTTAATGTTATATTATGTTACTAAAATAACGTAAAGGGTAAACGACGTCAATATACATATACGTATATATATATATATATATATATATATATATATATATATATATATATATATATATATATATATATATATATATATATATATATATATATATATATATATATAATGTAAGTATCTATAGAAGACCCACTTTAATTTAGAAAACCCAGGAAACTCAAAACTCCCGATGTTTTTTTTCTTGAAAAAATTTACACATGTTATATACATGTTTTTAAGGGTTTTGGGCAAAAAAAAAAAACAAAAAAGTGCCGAGTAGATATTTAAAAAAAATAAACAAGTTTTGGTGTAACACATGTTACAAATATGTCAGATGAATGTAACATGGGTTACACCAAAACTTGTTTATTTTTTTTTTAAATATCTACTCGGCGCTTTTTTGATTTTTTTTGCCCAAAACCCTTAAAAACACGTATATAACATATGTAAATTTTTTCAAGAAAAAAAAACATCGGGAGCTTTGAGTTTCCCGGGTTTTCTAAATTAAAGTGGGTTTTCTATACATCCTTCCCCTATATATATATATATATAGGGGGCTGCTAGAATGAAAACCACCTCGAGTTGTAAGAACCGCGAGAACTACACCCCACGGGTGGGCGTTCACCATGATTTTTTTTTACAACTAGATGTGTGTATTATAAACACAGCCGTAAAAAAAAATTTTAAACGCCGCGGCCGAGGGGGTAGTTTTTTACACCACAAGTTTGGTGTTTTTAATTTTTTTTCTTTTTTCTTTTTTTTTCACCAAACTTGTGGTGTAAAAAACTACCCCCTCGGCCGCGACGTTTAAATTTTTTTTTACGGCTGTGTTTATAATACACACATCTAGTTGTAAAAAAAATCATGGTGAACGCCCACCCGTGGGGTGTAGTTCTCGCGGTTCTTACAACTCGGGGTGGTTTTCATTCTAGCGGCTCCCTATATATATATATATATATATATATATATATATATATATATATATATATATATATATAGTAGGAGTTGGGTAGAAAGTGGATTTTTCCTAGAAAGTCTAGGAAGCAATCAGAATGCGACACGTGGCATTGAAGAATTTTAACTAGAAGGACAATTATGTACTTTCACAATCTATTTTATTTTAGGAAATTATCTTCAATAACTAACTATCCATAATGAAACCGATTTGCCCTATAAATTTCGGAATTTTTTGTTTTCGATTTCTAATCTCACTATTAATCATTCCTTCGTTTTCTTGCTCACAAGATTCATCGTTGATCATATTTTTATACGGAGGGAAAAATCATGGCATCTGGAATCTATCAGCATGTTCTTGGTACTGTGTTTTAACAGTTTGTTCTTGATGATGTGTTTTAACAGCAAGCAGATTCATACAGCTGTGTTTTATTATTCAGAATCATACTGTTGTGTTTTAACAGCAAGCAGATTCATACAGTTGTGTTTTAGCATTCAGATTCATACAGTTGTGTTTTAACAGCAAGCAGATTCATACAGTTGTGTTTTAGCATTCAGATTCATACAGTTGTGTTTTAACAGCAAGCAGATTCATACAATTGTGTTTTAGCATTCAGATTCATACAGTTGTGTTTTAACAGCAAGCAGATTCATACAATTGTGTTTTACCATCCATGCTGGTAATGCTGGAGGATTTTCTTGACGTTGTGTTTTAACAGCAAGCAGATTAATACGATGTGTTTTCTTGATGTGTTTCTTCATGAAGGATAGAAGGAAGAGAGAGGAAAAAAATCACAAGAAATGTGGGGTGGTTATGGAAAGACAATTATTTCCATATTTAAAACAAGCTAAATGACATATCTACCCCTGATTAATTAAATAATCCTACTTTTAAGAAACACATATTACCAAAATGCCACCAAGATGATCTCAACCATTAAACACACCCATTGGATGGCCCAGATGGCTTCCTATACTTTCTAGGAAAAACACATTTTCCGTAGGATCCCCACTCTATATATATATATATATATAGGGTAAGGTTCATGCGAAAACCGCGAGAACCAATGTGAACACAACCTAAAATAGCTAAAAAAACCTAAAAAAATCTACCCCCTCCCCCCAAGCTAAATGCTAAAAACTAAAACCCCCAAAAAAACCTAAAAAAAACCTAACCCCCCCACCCCCCCTCAAGCTAAAATGCTAAAAACTAAACCCCCAAAAAACCTAAAAAAATCTAAACTTTTTTTTTTAAATATTTTTTAAGTTAAAATCGGTACTTTTAGTAGCAAAAAACAAAAAAAAAATTTGGGCTACTAAAAGTAGCGATTTTTTTATAAAAAAATATTTTAATTTTTTTTTTTGTGTTTTTTAGCTATTTTTAAGTATTTTTTGTTGTGTTCACATTGGTTCTTGCGGTTCTCGCAACAAAGGGTGGTTCCTAACGGATCTTTGTCCTATATATATATATATATATATATATATATAGGATAGGAGTTGGCCAGAAAGTCCAAATTTCCTAAAAAGTGTAAAAAGTCATAAAACACTATAATGTTAACCATAAAACACACCAAAAACCCACAAGTAATATGATGAAGATTACTAAAACATCATGTATATGGGTTTTGTGTTGTGTTTTAGATGTTAAGGCTCTGATTGTGGAATGAAAATATTATTGTGTTTTATGTTGTTTAGCATTGTGTGTTTTATATTCATAGTTCTATGATGGTGTGTTTGAAGTTTTTATGGACTATTAGAGTTTGAATATGGCGTTTTAGTAATATTCATTCTATTATTTGTGAGTTTTAGGTGTGTTTTATGCCTGAAATTATTGTGTTTTATGACTTTTTACACTTTTTAGGAAAAACACACTTTCCGTAGGATCCCCACTCTATATATATATATAAAGAGAGAGAGAGAGATAGAGAGAGAGAGAGGCCAGTTAACGTACATTACGGCTTAACGTACATTACGGCTTAACGTACATTACGTACGACGGGTAACTACGCACATTCATTTCAAAATCATGCACGTTATAAACTAAAAAACCCAAATCACGCATGTTAGAAAACATTAATCACGCATGATGAAAACATTAATCACGCACGTTATACAGATAATCACGCACGTTGTCGTACGTGATGTACGTTAAGCCGTAATGTATTTTACACTTTTCCTATATCTAATCTAATACTAATAAAATACTCCCCATAATGCCACATGACATCTATTATATATAATAAATGAAAGTTATTTGGGCCACGTGTCACTTAATTAGGGCATCCTCAGTTCTCTTTTCCCGCCCAACAGTACCACTACCCTTTTCCTTATATAATCTCTCTTCTCACCTCTCCTCTTTCTTTACAAATGCCCAGGGTTCATTCTCTCTCTATATTCCGGCGATTCAAATTCAAATTTCACAAACCCTGCAAACCTTAATCTTCTTGCAGAAGCCACCATAAAATCTTCTTTTGTTCATCGATTACTTCATCAAAAGGTTTGTTCTTCTTTTTTGTAGTTGAAATACTTTCATCATTTCCTCTTATTTACAATAATCCTAATTTCTACTCGTAATCTAATTATATGGTTCCAGGGTTGTTGTCATAGATTGTCATCAAAGTTTAAATCAGCTTAGCTGCGTATAGATTCCTGCCATAAGCTGGTATGTTTGAATATGTTCAGAAATAAGCGTTTTTTTCTTAATGTTGAGTATGTTCAGCGATTATTCTTTCTGAAATTAGGGTTTCATTTCCAGTTCTCGAGGTATTATCTGTTTGTAACAGCAGTGGTTCAGCATCTACAGTGTATTCAACATCAGTTGTTTGCTATTATTGTTTGATGTTGTTTGCCATTATTGTTTGATGTTGTTTGCTATTATATTGATCATCACATTATTGGTGAGTACTCGGGAATATTGGATGGTTTTATTAGTTTTATTTTTGGTATTTTTTGATGCAGTTGAAGGGATCATTTGAGTGAAATCAATGTTAATTTATCAGAAGATGCAGTTGTAGATATCTTAATTAAGGTAATAATTGTATTACATCCTGTTGAAAAATAGAATTGATAAATTTAGGGAAAGTGAGGTTGAAAGATGATAACTCAACAGTGGAGCATTTCATTCTACAGGTTTGATAAATTAAGGGTATTCTCATATAATTCTTCCTCGATTGATCCAATGAAGTGGCACTTTGGACATCTGTTGTCTTCAAACTTTAAACTTCTTAGATAATAGATGTTTGAAGAACAACAGATTTCCAAAGTGCGGATTCTTTGGAAGCAGCCATGAACCATCATATGAGAATACCTTTAATTTATCGAACATGTAGAATGAGATGCTCCACCGTTGGGTTATCATCTTTAAACCTCACTTTCCCTAAATTTATCAATTCTATTTTTCAACAGGATGTAATACAATTATAAAGACTGATTGTTATAACAGCTGATCATGCTAAGGACTGTTATAATTAACCACTGCTCCTTATAAAGACTGATGGACTTAAATACTGATGAGGCCTATCCACTGATGTAGACAAATCTCTGTTAAAATTCCATGTGCTAAGGACTGTTATAACTAACCACTGCTCCTTATACAATCATCGTTCCAGTATCATTGTTCCAACATCGTTGTTTCAATGAAGCTTCCTATCACACATCAATCTTTCAATATCGATGTTGCAATATAATTGTTGCAACATCATTAAAGGTTGTATGTGCTACCTTCTTTGATGGGAGAGTTGTGGTTTCCCTTGATAATGGTATGTGTTTTTGTTTTTGATTTTTACTGAAGTTTTGTTATATGAGTTGTGACTAAATTATGATTGTGAATGATCTGCTGCAGATGATGATGATGATGATGATGATGATGATGATTGTTCTACTGTTGTGAATGAAGTGGCACTTTGGACATCTGTTGTCTTCAAACTTCAAACTTCTTAGATAATAGATGTTTGAAGAACAACAGATGTCCAAAGTGCCGATTCTTTGGAAGCAGCCAGGAAGAATTATATGAGAATACCTTTAATTTATCGAACCCGTAGAATGAGATGCTCCACCGTTGGGTTAGCAGCTTTTTATGAACAAAGTTAACTATCAAGTATATGAGGACAGGGCTACTCTTCCACAGCTGAAGAAGTGTTTTCGGATACTGCATGTTGGTTTGTTCACGAGAGATCAGGTTTCTATAAATCCTGCTGGAAATGCATTGAGTACGTACACGGAGTTCATGGCGATTGTCGAAGATATTGGAAAGTACAATAACAAACAGTGGTTTAACATCTGTTTACATTTTGGTCAATAGATAATTGAAACCCATGTTAGGTTGAACACTGTTTTTAAGTTAAACATCTGTTAAGTGTTAAACAGATGTTTGGCCTTTAACATCTGTTTATGGGCAAACATCTGTTTATGGCCAAACTTCTGTTTATGAGCAATCATTTGTTTATGCTCAGACCTTTGTTTATTGTAACACCTCGTAAAATCACGTCCAATGAAGTATTGACACGTGTAATAAACCCTAATAAAGTCCAATGTTGAATTTAAGGGACTAATTTTTCGAAAAATCGAAAACTTTGATTATGAAAGGATTGGACGTGTTAGCATACCTAAGATAAGTTTCTAGATAACCTCTCACGATGAAGTGTAGCCGTTTGCGTAATTAATTGAAAGTTTGCGCAATAAACGGTTAAAAGCGTCAACATGTTAATTCTTACCTCTGAGTGACTTTTAACAAACCGGGAGCTTCATAATAATTAATTATACTCTCGGGAATGCCAACTATTGGCCATCTAAGGTTTTTATGCCTATAAGTAAAGTTACGTGCAACATTGCAAGTTAGAGGGACTAAAAGTGTCAATATGTTTAATTATACCCCTGAATGACCTTTTAGCGAACCCGAAGCATCGTGATGTTTAATAATACTTTCAAGAATGCCTAATATGGATTAGATGAGGCTTTAATGCTAATAAATGGTGAGATGCGCAAGTTTACGCAATAGAGGGGCCTAAAGCGTCAACTTTTGAATCTATGCCATTCGGTGACCATTTAAGCAAACGGGAGCGTGGTAGTATTTAAATATATGCTTGGGAATGATTATTATGGGCCATGGAAGGCTTAGATATCATTAAACGACATTTCGCGCTACTTTGCGCAATTAAGGGACTAATTGCGTCAAATATATTTTATTTTAGTGTATGGCTTGATTAAATTCCATTCGTCGCGTAGTTTGGATCATTTTTGGCGTCCGTCCGTGTTTCGTCGTAATTAGACGAACAACGTGACCGTACGGCCAAACGAACCGACATCCGGCATGTTTTTGAGCATGTTTTATGTCCTCTATGTTTAGGCATCATGTTAGAGCCTTGAAATGAGGTTAACAGGCCTTAGATGTGTCAGAAACACATTATTATGCAACCAGGTACCAAAACTGCACTTTTGAAAGATTGTTTGAGCTGTGCAGGCCGTAGGCTACGCCCCCTGCAGCGTAGCCTACGCCCAGGTCTGGGCAGATTCATATTTCAGCATTTTTGTCATTTCTCAAGGGCTTTTAGGTAAAATTCTCAATACCATGAGCTGGTTTTCAACACCCATTGTATTTAGAAACCTTGGGCACACATGGAGGGCCAAGATTGAAGCATGGGTTACGAGAAACGATCCTAACGTTCTCAAAATCCTATAAATACCCACCTTGATCTTGCTCCCATTTCACACCTTGATCTAATTGTTCTAAGTTGGGGCCCTTGTGCTTCATACCTGAACATCCAAGATCAATTCCCTCCTTGCTTGGACCTTTTGTAAGTGTCCTTTCGTGCTTAGTTTAATTTTAGCGGTTATAACCGAAAGTCAAGCGTTTTCGATAAACGCTTTGACTTTTAATCGGTTGAGTCATTGTTCGCATCGAACACGGATACGTGACCGTAATTAGGTAGGTGTTTAACCCCAAAAAGGGCACCTCCTAATTACCACGTTTACTTAGTTTAATTGTCGGGTCAAATAAAAGTCAAACGGGTTAGTTTTAAATAAAATACATAGCTATTAATATAAATGTCATAAAATCAGTTTTCTCACTTTAATAACTTGGTAAATATTAGTTGAACATGCCTAAGCATGATTCAACCCGACAATTCTAAGTATAGGCTCGGTTCGGAACCGAAAGTCGCAAAAGTTGACTTTTGCTTTGACTTTCAGTTCTGACCCGATTTAGCTTAGTTTATATATATGCCTTAGGATTCCATTAGGACCATATTATAAGTTAGTATAACCCTCCAAGGTTATACAACTTGGTTCCATAGAAATCCTAGTTCATGCATGTTTCCGTCAAATGCCTAAATGTTAACCGTTATGCCTTTTGACCTTAAAACGAGAAATTTGAAAATGTGAAAGAACAATAATCTTTATTGCTGATTTATAAACTTGTCCCTAAAATTTGACATCAGTTTGAGGTCTAGATTAGGAGTTATGCTCATTAGCGTAAATGAAAAGCTTTTTATTAATTAAACGGCATAATTAGCGTATAGCCTATCTAAACCCAATTTTTAATACCAAACTTTTACCTACTGATATAAAATAATATTTTGGGATTTTTGAATATTTTTATTTAATTTTAGGCTGAGCATAACATAGGGTTCTAAGCTTGAATCGGTAGTTGTCGGTTTTGTCCCTTTTGGGCTATAAAATGAGTTTTACAAATTTTTTGATATCAAACCTTTTTCTACTGATCTAATATGATAAATTAATTATTTTGAGCCTTCTGGAGTAATAAAAATTTCAGCTTTCCTTTGAAAACCCGGAAATGGCTCCAAATCACCTTTTAGGCGTTTTTAACGCATAGTATGTATCAAAACTAATTTAAACATATAATGGTTGATGCCTACTGATATATTCAGTAAATTTTTATATTTTAACAGTAAGGAAAAGTTTTAAACTCAGATTTATATTAAACCTCTTTTATAACATTTAAAATTACCAAAATACCCCTGCGGGGCATAAATTGGTCTTAAACTCGTTTTGGGCATAACAGAAGATATCCTACTGATATCACAACATATTTAAGGCATATTAACTTAGGAAACCTGTTCATGATTCCTTTGGTTACCCGTTACGCACTTTTCGCGTTCGGATCGGCTTATGTAACTAGTTTGCATAAATTAGCCGAAACGGGTCAAACCTTATCATTTTTATCTCAAAATCCAGAATGTGTTTAGTTTACCCTAATGACACAAGTATACAAGCTTGTCGGGTCTAAATCACATTCTAATCTGGTTCTCGCTTAATCATGCGTTTTGAACCGTATCCTCCTTTAAAACTAACCGGTCTAAGCATATGCTTAATTAAGACCCGTTAGGAATCTAATAGGTTATTAAAAACCTTCGTTCCAGATTTAGGAGCCCAGTAAAAGCTATCTGTACTTGCTTGGTGGTATACGGCTAGGATAAATTTTATAAATTTGCTCAGGTAAATACTTTTAACTTATTTTCCCTTATACAGGCTTGGGGTACGGTATATAAAATACCGCTTGGTCGGGCAATTGACCCCTACTCATTAGTAGTTGGGTATTATCAATGTGACCCGTTTAAAAATTGGTTTTGTTTGTTTTACGCCTTTGGGAGTTTAATGACCATGTCCTGGATATCCTTGGCATCATTCATGAAATGGCCACGACCTTGACACGCGGGTGTAGGCGTACACCCGACAATGTGTCCATATTTATTAAGGTATAACCGTTGGTTTCCCGCTGCGATTTTATACTATGTGGTGTGTCTATTAATCTTAAACCCGGCACGAACCGGACGACTGAACGCATAACAATCATGTAATTCTTTTACAAGTTTAAAATTGATTAATTATCCCAAGTTATAAAAAGTTTTGTGCCATGTGCATTCAAATCAACTTTTAAAACATTTTCAAAATGAGTCAGTTAAATTGTATTTACCAGTGAAAACTGACGTATTTTCCAAAAAGGCTAAGTGCAGGTGCTAATCGGAATAGGCTGGCTACTCCTAGCATCAATAAAGAGTCTCGCAAGCTTAGATGCCTAAAGTCTGTTGAACAATGTTTCATATATCTTTGATCCGCCTGTGGATCCTTTACTTTCCGTTTGTAATACTTTGATATTACTTGATATCGGGTTGTAATATATTCATCTTTTGCTTCCGCTGAGCATTTTAAATTGTGTTGTTTGACTATGATGATACCAACTACGTCACGATACTCCCCACCGGTGACACGTGGAAAATGGGGGTGTGACAGGTTGGTATCTGAGCCAACACTGAGTGAATTAAACACTAGCCTTTTGTGTTTAATCTCAGTTACACAGTAGCACATTCCTTGACCCTCCGAGTCTAGACTTAACATAGGAATACTCCCATCTCTATTCAGAGAATTAATGCCTTCATTTCTATATATTATTATATGTCGCCAATCAAAGAAGCCGTAATGGAAATTCTCCCCATTAGAAGCCTAGGGAAGGCCGAGCTTCGTACTGCGACTAGGATTAACGTGCAACCAAGGAGAAAGCATTCAGAAATAAATAAAGAAGAGACTCCTTTTGCTGAAGTTCGTTTCCTTAGTAAGTCCTTATAAGGGCATTTTTATCTTTCAGTCCCTTTATGGACAACATCTTTTCTTTCAAGTCCCGCTTAGGGCAATTATGTACCTCTTTTAAAAATCATTGGGATGTTTTGTTTAAATTTCATTTATATCATTATATATGAATATAGTATATGAAATAAATTAATGTTTTTTTTTTGATCTACCATTATTATGAAATGGCAAAAATCTAAAAAGGACAAGACCTAGCTTATGTGTCATTTTAAGAGGCTAAGATGGTAGTTCCTCAATTTGATTCAGATCCAATTTAACATCTCAAATTAGGGTTGTTCTGCGTTAATTATTAGAATAATCCTAAAGGTAAAACCTAGCCTATGTATCACTGCAGATATGGCCAAGACGGTAAAACCTATCTAAAGGATTCCAATCCATGTTACCATCTGTAAGTATGTTAACATTCTTGGCAAACTGTGAATCGTTAAAGTCACACAGGCCATCCTTTATAAGGGTTAATTTAAATTCCCTTAATTATATAACCGCCCCTTAAGGACGAAGTGCCTACGGGCAATAACTAAATGTCCTCTGGGACTAAAGACAGTGGTAGCTTACGACTCCCTGTTAATAAAAGGTGATGAACTGTGGTTCAAACCTAAATACCTGGATACTGTAAAATCCTGGGTTATAAATTAAATCTGTCCACGTGACTTAGCCCTTTGTGCCATAGTTATATTTCAATTAAATTTAGGATAATTATAAATACTGAATAAAATAAATATCCTTCCTTTCCTGCCAGTATTTATATTAAAAAGAGTCTCAAATGGTATAACCTAGCTTGAATGTCATTAAAGACCTAGCTATGATGGAAAAACCTGTTTAAAAGAGATTCAGATCCTTGTTAACATCTGAAAGCATTTTAACACTCCTGACAATGGGTGATGCGATGAAATCACACTTGTCATCCTTATATTAGAAATCTTCCAAACCCCTTATTTAGCCTAAATGATCAATAGAAATCATGGCTAATAAACGTCGAACATGATGAATACATCAAAACATTCATTTGAAATGTATGCCTTTGAGCAAAGATGTATACATGAAAAAGATAGTTTTATTTCATAACTTCTGGTCAAACAAAGAACTGTGAAATTTTCCGATCCAAAGGAATCATTGATTATGTTAAAAAAAAGAAAAAGAAAAAAAAGAGTTCCCTAGTGACAAGGCCTCTGCGCCATCAAAAAGTCCTTTGGAACAAGCCTTTGTGCTATATAAAATGTCAGTACGACATTGACAGTTGTGACTGATGTTCCCTGTCTAATAAATATGAAGGATTACATTCCGTTTAAACGCCTAAGATGGTTTATTTAAAAACCTAGGCAAAACATAATCAAATAAATTTAATACTATCTATTGGCCTATATGGTTTATTTGCACGATGGCTATTTAATCATCAAACTCGACAATTCCCTATATAATTAAGCCAATTATTACTACTAGGTTTGTAGCCTTCAAAGCTTCTTCATGGCTGACCCCTCTAAAGCGTGCAATCATCAAGTCGATCAGAATGATGATACAAGATTGAACTTAGCAGGCTCCGAATTACAGGCTATGATAGATACAGCCGGAAACGAAGCCGTGGACCGTGTATTAAAGGATCATAAGCGAAAGTGCAATAATACCCAAAATAAAGGTTGCAAAAAGGGTAAGGCCGGTTCAAACCAATCCAAGCCAAAGGAGGCAAAACCCAAATGCAGTAACTGCAGAAAGCAACATTTTGGAAAATGCACGATAGACCCACGTGCTAAATTATGTGGGATTTGCAAGACCAAGGGCCACAAGACCTTGGATTGCAAGAAGTTGGAAGATGCGACCTGTTATGGTTGCAACGAGAAGGGGCATATCAGGACTAATTGCCCAAATAAAACCAAGAAGCCTAGCAGGGCTAAGAAGACCCAAGCTGGAAGCTCTCAAAGGGATGCTCAAGAGGCTAGTCAGGATGACAATGTCACAATAGGTATTTTCTTTGTCAATAACGCTCATGCTAGAGTATTATTGATTCAGGTTCAGATAAGTCTTTCATAGACGATGGATTTGGTAAATCATTAAATCTGCCTGTTAAAACTCTAAGCGTTAAGTATAAAGTAGAATTGACTGATAATACCTTAGAGACTGCTTTAGCAATATTAGATGGATGTTTTATATCCACTAGGAATCATTCTTATCCGTCATCCTTGTTTCCGTTAATATAAGAGGGACTCGATATAGTGGTAGGAATGAATTGATCATCTTAAAGATCAAGCCCATATTGTGGGAGATAAGAAGCAAGAAGTTATCAACACTCCTTATGATAAGCTTTTGACAAATTCAAGGAGACATATGGTATGGATTGCCATGTATCTGCTGAATTTGATAATTAATACCAAAGCTTCGAGTATGGAAACTCAGAAAAGACAAACAGCAGACGCAATGCTAGAAAGGCGACAAATGTTAATGGTGCATCAAATATGAACCTCAATGTTAAGGGAGTTAATCGCCAAAACTGTGAATAACACAGCTGTTAGAAAGGCTATAAGAAAATTCATGAAAAGGTTCAAGAAGCCAAGTGTTGTTTGCTCTAAAACACATGTCGCTGCTCATGAGTGGTAGGAATGAATTGTTCATCTTAAAGATCAAGCCCATATTGTGGGAGATAAGAAGCAAGAAGTTATCAACACTCCTTATGATAAGCTTTTGACAAATTCAAGGAGACATATGGTATGGATTGCCATGTATCTGCTGAATTTGATAATTAATACCAAAGCTTCGAGTATGGAAACTCAGAAAAGACAAACAGCAGACACAATGCTAGAAAGGCGACAAATGTTAATGGTGCATCAAATATGAACCTCAATATTAAGGGAGTTAATCGCCAAAACTGTGAATAACGCAGCTGTTAGAAAGGCTATAAGAAAATTCATGAAAAGGTTCAAGAAGCCAAGTGTTGTTTGCTCTAAAACACATGTCGCTGCTCATGAGGAGAGCTTTATTCATGCTTCAAATACGAAGAATAAACCCAGCAAAAGCAAATATGGCAAGGAGCCCATTATTTTTGGATGTACTTAAAAGTACTTCGTCTCTTGGAAGTCGAGAGACTTCAATAGTAAAAAGGGACCATCGATTGCAGGAAATTATTGGATGAAGTAGAAACCATTAGGTGTATCAGTGGTTACGCTGAAAAGGGCATGGTGAGGTATGCATCACAGTCATTCGATGGCAATGCCCTTAATTAGTAAGGACATTAATGAAGTCCACAAGAAAGATCCTCTTATACATTACGGGATGGTCCAAGTTTTTAAGGACCCTATTAGAAAGACCTATTTTTCGCATCGAAATGGAAAAAGATGGAATAAGAAATTTCTGACTCTCGCCAAAAAAGTTCTAGGATGTCGACAGTAGGTTACAAATGTTGATTCATTGTCTGAGATAGTACCCTATACCAATTACCCAAAATCTAAGCTTAAATGCAAGCAATTGTTGGTGGTTAGTATCGGCAATAAGAGGGCACATTAAGGTTTCAAAGCCTGCTCATTATAAATCCATTATGGATCTACCTCAGCTGCTTACGTTTTATAGTTTAAGAAATAACCAGTCAAAGCTGAGGCTGCCCTAAAATTTGTCAAGGATTTTTTTTTAGCTAAGTTAAAAGGATTAAGAATGGAGGCGCTTAACCCTCCTGATGTATGATTAGAGACAGTTCTCATTAATAATGACACCAGATACACCCTTTATTGTAACTTTATTGCTAGGAGTTACGTTTGGTTTCAGGTGCTGCTAAGTCTCTCATAAGACCATAAGCTTAGCAAACTTTTAGAAATTTTCCCGTAAGAACCCAAGATATTAAGTGTAAGGTAAAACTTACAAGCGAAATCATAAGAACCATTCCTTCTGTTACTGTCAGAAACTTCCAATTGCAGAATTCTAGAAGTATCCTCTCTTTAGAGGAAGTGCGTCAGCACATATAGTTGATATCTCTTTAATCTCTATCGATTACGAATACCAGACAGTATGATAAAAGCGCCATATGAGGATTGATGTATCTTAATATGTTCCATAGATTGCTTCCATGCCTGATCAGTATGGAGGTTTAATGCATGGGACCACAAAGATATCCCGATGGTCATATGGTACTAAAATCAACTAATGGTATTGAAAGAAGATATCCATAATGGAATTGTCCAAGTAAATGTTCCCGAATAAGGAATTCGTGGACTTGTAACATAAATGTGTCACTTATTTGACACAAGCAATGATGGATGAACTGAGGCCTGAGATTTGGAAAATCTCTGCAGCCTCCTTGTATCTTAATTATCTTCTCCTAAGATTACCCTGTTTACCTCCTGAGAGGCCGGTAGAGTTAAGATTTATATCCCATTTAGGGTTGTATTAGTATGAAATCTCCAAGACGGCTAGTACCATCATTGGAAGAATCGAAACCCTGATTAAGTAAGTTTTAAAATAAAGGATTCGTATAAACTAACTCAATATTCTGAGAATTCGTTATAGTTAATTAAGAAAGACGGTTCTTTTTGCTTATGCATTGATTACCGCAACCCTAATTAGGCAACAATTAAGAATTGCCATCAGTTGCCCAGGATCGTCGATTTGTTCGATTAACTGAAAGGATTAGCTATTCCTTAAGATTAGTTTTAAGCAGTGGTTGGAATTACCATCTCACCTTAAGATAAGCTTTTTGTAATAGTTGTTATATAAGTATCAAGGCTGCTCCTTTGGAAACCTTGTATAAATGGAAAGTTCAACAATGATTGTTAGATAAAAGATTGGTAAGTCCAATTATCAGGATCTGAAAATTGCCTTGGAAACAACGAATAAGATCAAATAAATCTATAACCATCTGTAAGTGGCCATTTTTTTTGGCAGAAAATCAAGATTAATGGAAATAGCAAACCTCCTAAGTTCTTGTTAAGGAATAAGGTTCAACAAAAGATATCACCATGGAAAGGTGTGCAAATCTGTTAATTATCAGGCTAGTTAAACTCTGAATATATGAAATCATTCGAAGGAATTGAATGTATCAAGATCAAATAGCTTATAGAATCAAACCTACTTAAGGAGCTTGGCGGATCTCGCAATACATTACACATTAAGGATTTAAGGATATGTTTCCCCAATATATAGAGAAGCATTATCACATAGTGATATGCAGATTTATGATATGATGAGGAACCTGTATCGATTGAGGATCGACAGGTTAAGAAGCTACGAAAAGGATACATGTACCTATTATAGAGGTCATCTTGGGAGCTTGGAAAGACTCCAGGTAGGCTATAGAAGTTAAGTCCATTATGCGACAAAAAGAACTTCTAGCATTTAGCAAATCTCGAGGTCGAGATTTCTTTTAAGGGGGTGAGGATGTAACACCTCGTAAATCACGTCCAATGAAGTATTGACACGTGTAATAAACCCTAATAAAGTCCAATGTTGAATTTAAGGGACTAATTTTTTGAAAAATCGAAAACTTTGATTATGAAAGGATTGGACATGTTAGCATACCTAAGATAAGTTTCTAGATAACCTCTCACGATGATTATATTCACAAGTGAGCCACTTGTCGATCAAGTGTAGCCGTTTGCGTAATTAATTGAAAGTTTGCGCAATAAAGGGTTAAAAGCGTCAACATGTTAATTCTTACCTCTGAGTGAACTTTTAACAAACCGGGAGCTTCATAATAATTAATTATACTCTCAGGAATGCCAACTATTGGCCATCTAAGGTTTTTATGCATATAAGTAAAGTTACGCGCAACATTGCAAGTTAAAGGGACTAAAAGTGTCAATATGTTTAATTATACCTCTGAATGACCTTTTAGCGAACCCGAAGCATCATGATGTTTAATAATACTTTCAAGAATTCCTAATATGGATTAGATGAGGCTTCAATGCTAATAAATGATGAGATGCGCAAGTTTGCGCAATAGAGGGGCCTAAAGCGCCAACTTTTGAATCTACGCCATTCGGTGACCATTTAAGCAAACGGGAGCGTGGTAATATTTAAACATATGCTTGGGAATGATTATTATGGGCCATGGAAGGCTTAAATATCATTAAACGGCATTTCGCGCTCCTTTGCGCAATTAAGGGACTAATTGCGTCAAACTGCAAAAGTATGTCGATTCGTATAGAATCGGACCTTCCGGAATATGACCATAAGTTAAAAATACCCTATTTATCCTTTATATAGCTTAGATATAGGCTTAGAGGGGTTTGGTGCGCAAAAATAAACTTTTATGTCATACAGGGACTAAAAGTGTCAAAAAGTGCACAAGTTTGCACTTTTGCGCATATCTCGCATTCTGAATATCCCCGGACACCCAAAAATTTATGTAAGCACTAAAATATTTTATTTTTGTGTATGGCTTGATTAAATTCCATTCGTCGCGTAGTTTGGATCGTTTTTGGCGTCCGTCCGTGTTTCGTCGTAATTAGACGAACAACGTGACCGTACGGCCAAACGAACCGACATCCGGCATGTTTTTGAGCATGTTTTATGTCCCCTATGTTTAGGCATCATGTTAGAGCCTTGAAATGAGGTTAACAGGCCTTAGATGTGTCAGAAACACATTATTATGCAACCAGGTACCAAAACTGCACTTTTGAAAGATTGTTTGAGCTGTGCAGGCCGTAGGCTACGCCCCCTGCAGCGTAGCCTACACCCAGGTCTGGGCAGATTCATATTTTCAGCATTTTTGTCATTTTTCAAGGGCTTTTAGGTAAAATTCTCAATTCCATGAGCTGGTTTTCAACACCCATTGTATTTAGAAACCTTGGGCACACATGGAGGGCCAAGATTGAAGCACGGGTTACGAGAAACGATCCTAACGTTCTCAAAATCCTATAAATACCCACCTTGATCTTGCTCCCATTTCACACCTTGATCTAATTGTTCTAAGTTGGGGCCCTTGTGCTTCATACCTGAACATCCAAGATCAATTCCCTCCTTGCTTGTACCTTTTGTAAGTGTCCTTTCGTGCTTAGTTTAATTTTAGCGGTTATAACCGAAAGTCAAGCGTTTTCGATAAACGCTTTGACTTTTAATCGGTTGAGTCATTGTTCGCAACGAACATGGCTACGTGACCGTAATTAGGTAGGTGTTTAACCCCAAAAAGGGCACCTCCTAATTACCACGTTTACTTAATTTAATTGTCGGGTCAAATAAAAGTCAAACGGGTTAGTTTTAAATAAAATACATAGCTATTAATATAAATGTCATAAAATCAGTTTTCTCACTTTAATAACTTGGTAAATATTAGTTGAACATGCCTAAGCATGATTCAACCCGACAATTCTAAGTATAGGCTCGGTTCGGAACCGAAAGTCGCAAAAGTTGACTTTTGCTTTGACTTTCAGTTCTGACCCGATTTAGCTTAGTTTATGTCACAACCCCCAAAATCCACACGCGGAGTATCACCGCTTGGGAGCGTGACTGACCAGGATCAAGCCACCAATCATATTGAACATGTAATTAATATTAAGTAAAATAAATGTAAACCATCCAATCAATACGATAGGTGTTCAAAACATAACCATAGTTTCAAAGTGTAGCGGAAGCATAGTAAATAAATCAACAATAGTTAATAGTTTTTAATGTCATAATAGTTCAACGTAGAAACCACGATTCCTGCCCACAACGACCCGCTTCTCCAGTGCAAGCTCCCAGTACCTAACGATCTGCAAGGCATGTAACAGAATGATCAACAAACTAGTTGAGCGAGTTCACAGTAAGTAAATGCGTAACAGTAAGTAACGGGTGGCTCTACAGGGCCAATAGTAAGTTATACAAGTGGGGGCTTCCCATGTTATGTGACCACTAGACTATTCGAATTATCCCTGTTCTTCGTCCGAGAACAGAAGCGCGTATAGCGTAATTGAAAATATGACCACGTAGGTGTTATCCCAACCTACGGAAGAAGTAAGTAATGCGTACACGTAGGTTTTACGTGCGTATCCTTTGTATCGAGGATAGTAATGGCATATGACCACGTAGGTGTTATCCAACCTACGGAACCACGTAGGTGTTATCCCAACCTACGGAACCGTCCTGTTATCCGAGGACTATGATAGGTGATAGTCTAGGAAAAGCTTTTGTACGTTATTAGTCAATTGAAACCTTTAACCCATTCCCACGACCCGGGAATCCCATGCCTTAGTAGGAGTGTGAACTCACCTTGGTTTGCTCGGTATGCTAGGTTATGCACTCACAAGTAATTAATCACGTCCTATTGTATGCACGTATAACAAATCAGTTCATGTTCACAATGATACGCATGCAATTTAATGTTCACATAACAGTCAGTTTGCAATATCGGCACATCACGTATCATTTCACATTTAATCATTAACTATCATTCGATTCACATTACCCATCCTTCGATACATTGCTCATCCTTCGTTCTAACAATTATCACAACTATCACAATTATGTTTCGACACGTCTTTCGATACACAGTTATCATCTTACGATTCATGGTTATCTTTCGACACATCAGCTATGTTTCGACATAGTTATCCTTCGACACACAGATTATGTTTCGGTCAACACACTATCTTTCGGTCAAAGCTATCCTTCGGTCAACACTACTATGGTTCGGTCAATGCTATCCTTCGGTCAACACTACTATGGTTCGAAGGACAAGCATCATTCGGTCACAACAGCTATGTTTCGAGTAGCAAGTATCTTTCGGTCACAACAGTTTTCATTCATAGACAGTTACCACAAAACCCTAATCCATCCTATCATGTTATCGATTAACAAGCACATTTCATCAGTTACGTTACACAGAAGGCACAAGGATCATCTACGACAGTTACTATCATTCCCAGAAATCATTTAACGGTTACAGAATCAATCATCAACCAATCCGAATCATCATCTATATGTCATGTAAACATAATCATCATTCGGTTCAACTATCTAACATATATACATATATCATCCAGTCGATTAGCATAACGTATTATATGTGACAACTCGAGTTTCTGACTTTCGCTTTCGCATTAAATGCGCGTTGACTTTGACTGCTTAGTTGCTTGGGTTGTGAACTTGAATTGTACGCGTGGTGTTTTAATGAAACGTATTGTTGTTTTGCCTATATGTGATTACTTGTTGTGGTAGAAAATAATATTAGAATTAATATTAGAATTATCATTAAAACACTTAGTCTAGATCACGAAACCTGACATACAGTTCGAAGGATTCGAAGGACCACGAAAGATAACTTCCGATCCGAAGGATCAACCTTCGAATTAAAGATTCTCGAAACATATCATTCGACCAAGGACTTCATCCTTCGAGCACGAAACATATCCTTCGACATCTTTCGGCCCAGCCTTTTCTGATGGGCTTGGCCCATTTCTGTGATACGTTTAAATATGGGAATGCATGTAAACTGATAAGGATTTCCTAAGAAAAACCCTAGCTCCTTTGTGTGTGAGTGCGACGGCAAACCCTCAACATCCGAAGCCAAATCTCTTGTGCTGTTCATTCTTAACTTCGGTTAGTGATTTACGTGTTTTGTTCTTGATTTCATCATACATGATTAATTTATTATGTAACTGCATACGAAATACATGTTGATCTAGATTGATAGGATCGAATGCATAGTATTGAATGGGTTGAATGATATTGATTTGATTAGATTTCGAAAACAGATTAGCATGTCAATAGTGTTCGATTATGTAATACGTTATGCTAAGCAACTGGATGATATGCGTATAGATGTATGTTAGATTGTTGAACCAAATGATAATTATGTTTACATGACACATAGATGATGATTTGGATTGGTTGATGATTTGATTCTATGATTGCTGCATGATTGTTGTTTGATCGACAATGTTGTTGACGGCTGTTAGCATGTTTAGGGTTTCTGAAATTGTAACTGTTGTTGACGTAACTGATATGTGTCGAAAGATACTTGTAGTCGAAACATAGTTGTCGAAGCATAGTTGTGACCGAAAGATATCTGTTGACCGAAGGATAGAATTGACCGAAACATAATTAGGTTGACCGAAAGATGCCATTTGGTCGAAAGATGACTGGTGGTTCGAAACATAACAACCAGTCCGAAAGGTAACTGTGATATTTAGTATGTGTCGAAGGATCACTAATGTGTCGAAAGATAAGGTTGGATTCGAAGGATGGTAGGTTATAAACATCTTTCGAAAGATAGTGGAATGTATGTTTGATTTACTTGACATGCCATGCTTGATGATGAATGTTTACATTTGCAATTGTGTGACACTCGATTTGCATACGTATCATTGCGAACATGAACTGATTTGTTATACATGCATACAATAGGACGTGATTAATTACTTGTGAGTACATAACCTAGCATACCGAGCAAACCAAGGTGAGTTCACACTCTTACTAAGGCATGGGATTCCCGGGTTGTGGGAATGGGTTAAAGGCTTGATGATAAACTAATAACGTACATACACTACGCTTTTCCTAGACTATCACCTATCATAGTCCTCGGATGTCAGGACGGTTCCGTAGGTTGGAAAACACCTACGTGGTTCCGTAGGTTGGGATAACACCTACGTGGTCAGATGCCAATTACTATCCTCGATACAAAGGATACGCACGTAAGACATACGTGTACGCATTACTTACTTCTTCCGTAGGTTGGGATAACACCTACGTGGTCATATGCAAATTACTATCCTCGATACAAAGGATACGCACGTAAGACATACGTGTACGCATTACTTACTTCTTCCGTAGGTTGGGATAATACCTACGTGGTCATAATACGAATAGTCTAGTGGTCACTTAACATGGGAAGCCCCCACCTGTATAACTTACTATTGGCCCGGTAGAGCCACCCGTTACTTACTATTACGCATTTACGTACTGTGAACTCGCTCAACTATTTTGTTGATCCTTTCCTTTACATGCCTCGCAGATCGTTAGGTACTGGGAGCTTGCACTGGAGGCGCGGTCGTTGTGGACTTGGATCGTGAACATCATATGGAACCCATATGATACTTGATACACTTTTACATTGGATATTTTTATATATACGCTTCCGCTAAACATTGATAACTGGCTTATGTTTTGGAAACACCTTTCATATGGATTTGTTCTGAATTATACTGCAATTACTTTTACTTTATACAATGTTCTATATGATTGGTGGCTTGGTCCTGGTCAGTCACGCTCCCAAGCGGTGATACTCCGCGTGTGGATTTTGGGGGTGTGACAGATTGGTATCAGAGCCATTGGTTATAGAGAACTTGGTTTTAATATGGAAAAAACGTTTTTATTAAAACCAGACTATAACCAGAACAGTGCTCTCAACGATCCACAACGACGCTTCGCTCCACGTGCAAGACTCAACTTCCTAGGTAATAAGGTTTATGTTTATTGCCTACATGCTAGAATTTGCATAGAACTTTGCTCGTAGTATGCTTACATTACCTTGCTCACAACTTGTTATTGCTTGAGAACACTTACGTGCCTACACTCTTCTGTCATCGCACTACTCGCGAACCCTTTTTCTTACTTACGTTGCCTTTGATTTGAAGATCAATGGCCGCACGAATTACCATGACTCAAGCCCAGCTAGAGGCTCTCGTTGCTGCGGCAGTTGCAGCCGCCCAAGCAGGTAGTATACCCTGCAGTATAGGCACTAGGATCTTTAGATCCTACATTAATTCTCGTATTTAACTTTGCCCTATTCGTACACAATAGGTCAACCCGCTCAGCAACAACCTGCCTGCACATTCAAGAACTTTATGGAATGCCGTCCCAGCACGTTTAGCGGCACAGAAGGAGCAGTTGGACTCCTTCACTGGTTCGAGAAGCTAGAATCAGTATTCGAAATGTGTGAATGCCCTGAGGAACGCAGGGTGAAATACGCTACCGGTACCCTAGAGGGAATCGCGTTAACTTGGTGGAACGCGCAAGTGCAGATATTCGGGTTGGCAGCTGCTAACGCCACACCCTGGAACGAATTCAAAGAACTTATCAAGAGAGAGTATTGTACACGTGAAGATATTCACAAGTTGGAAGACGAGCTGTATAATCTGAAAATGGTTGGATCAGAGATTGAAGCGTATACTAAACGGTCAAATGAGCTGGCCGTGCTGTGTCCAACTATGGTGGACCCTCCATACAAGCGTATCGAGTTGTATCTCAAAGGTTTGGCTCCAGAAATTCAGAGCCATGT
This sequence comes from Helianthus annuus, assembly GCF_002127325.2. Taxonomy (NCBI): domain Eukaryota; kingdom Viridiplantae; phylum Streptophyta; class Magnoliopsida; order Asterales; family Asteraceae; genus Helianthus; species Helianthus annuus. Next base: position 74,817,344 of record NC_035446.2, read on the forward strand.
TACCTCAGCTAACCTCGACAACATCCAGGAGATCCAGCGTCTCGCTCATCGCATCACAGATCAGGCCGTGGATCAGAATCGCCTGCCTAAGCGCATCAGCGCTACTGCTACTGCTACTACGTCTGCTACTACTGCTACTCCCAGTGACAATAAGCGAAAATGGGAGGGGGATTCAAGTAAAGCATCAGCGTCAGTCCAGTCCCAGGCTCAGCAACGAAAGACTGAAGGTTATCAAAGCCCCAGTCAGCACTCTTCGGGTAGTCACAAACAGGGAGGATATCGGGGAAATCTTCCGAAATGTAACAACTGCAACAGGCACCACAGCGGCCAGTGTAACAGAGGTCGTTGTCAAAGATGCCTCAAGATGGGTCATGAGGCCAAAGACTGCAGGAGCCCTCGTCCTGCGAACCAGAACCAGGGTCAGCAGCAGCCACACGCTCAGCAGAATCAGCAACAGGGCAACAAGGGGTGCTATAATTGTGGTGCTGAAGGTCACATCAAGAGACACTGCCCGCAGCTAAACAGGAACCAGAACAACAACAACAACAATCAGGGCAACGGGAACAATAACAACAACAACGGGGGAAACAACAATAACAATGGCAACGAGGCAAGAGGTCGAGTTTTCATGTTAGGAGGAGGAGACGCAATGAACGCTAATTGAACTCATAACTTGTCTTGGATTTTTATTATTATGTTTACGCTACTCAAACAAAGTTTGGTTTGAACATTAATCATGTTGGGTTTTATGAATTATTTTAACTGCTATACTTCATGTTTGATATGATGAATGGTTTGATATTATTGAGCGCACCTGCCGTATTTATGGACCTTATGAACAGGGTGTGCAAACCCTACCTGGACAAATTGTCCTTGTCTCCATCAACGACATTCTGATCTACTCCAAGAGTCAGGAAGAACATGAGCAACACTTACGTCTTATCTTGGAACTTTTCGGAAGGAGCAAACGTACGCCAAGTTTTCTAAATGCGACTTCTGGATACGTGAAGTCCACTCCTTAGGCCATGTAGTGAACAGGGATGCGATCCATGTCGATCCATCCAAGATAGATTCGATCAGGAACAGACCAGCACCGCGTACACCAACAGAGATACGCCAATTCTTGGGTTTGGCGGGTTACTACAGGTGATTTATCAAAGACTTCTTCAAGATCGCGCAGCCGCTTACAATGCTGACACAGGAAGGTGTCACCTACCGTTGGGGAGATTCTCAGGAAACCGCTTTTCAGTACTTAAAGGATAGGCTCTGCAGCGCACCTATTCTCTCATTGCCAGAGGGCACAGATGACTTCGTGGTATACTGTGATGCATCCATCCAGGGTCTTGGATGTGTGTTGATGCAACGTGATAAAGTGATAGCCTACGCTTCTCGGCAACTCAAGGTTCATGAACGGAACTATACGACGCACGATTTAGAGCTGGGAGCTGTTGTTTTCGCGTTTAAGATATGGCGACACTACCTGTACGGTACCAAGTGCACGATTTACACCGATCACAGGAGTCTCGAGCATATCCTTAAGCAGAAGGATTTGAACATGCGTCAACGAAGATGGGTTGAACTACTTAGCGACTACGAATACGCCATCATGTACCATCCAGACAAAGTCAATGTTGTGGCAGACGCCCTCAGTCGGAAGGACACTCTACCTAAGCGCGTGCGAGCGCTACAGCTTACGATTCAGTCTAGTCCTCCAGCACAGATACGAGCTGCTCAGATAGAAGCACTGAAGCCTGAAAACGTCAAGGCTGAAGCCTTACGCGACTCACGACAACAGATGGAACAGAAGGCAGACGGCGCCTACCATCTAACGGGGCGTATTTGGGTCCCACTTTACGACGGTCTACGCGAACTTGTAACGGATGAAGCTCACAAGTCTCGCTACTCGGTACATCTAGGGTCGGACAAGATGTATCACTACATCAGAACTACTTATTGCTGGCCTAGCATGAAGGCCCACATCGCTACGTACGTGGAAAATGCTTGACCGGTGCGAGAGTCAAGGTTGAATATCAGAAACCAGCTGGCTTACTTCAGCAGCCTAAGATACCTCAATGGAAATGGGAAGAAATTTCCATGGATTTCGTCACGGGTTTACCCAGATCTCAGCATGGAAACGATACAATATGGGTCATAGTTGATCGACTCACAAAGTCTGCTCACTTCTTGGCAATCAAAGAAACGGATAAGTTTTCTACCCTAGCAGACATCTACATGAAAGAAGTTGTTTCAAGGCACGGAGTGTCAAATTCTATCATTTCGGATCGCGATGCACGATTCACGTCGGAACTATGGCAAGCATTGCATAAATCTTTTGGCTCACGGCTAGACATGAGCACAACCTATCACCCTCAGACGGATGGACAGTCTGAGCGTACGATCCAAACACTTGAAGACATGCTTCGGGCATGTGTCATTGATTTCGGCAACGGCTGGGAAAAGCATCTCCCTTTGGTGGAGTTCTCGTACAATAACAGTTACCATACCAGCATTCAAGCCGCTCCATTTGAGGCATTGTACGGACGTAAATGCCGGTCACCTCTCTGTTGGGCAGAGGTGGGGGATAGTCAAATTACGGGTCCAGAGATTGTAGTGGACGCCACAGAAAAGATTGCACAGATACGACAACGCATGGCGGCAGCACGCGACCGTCAGAAAGCCTACGCGGACAAGCGTAGAAAGCCATTGGAATTTGAGGTCGGGGACCGGGTTTTATTGAAAGTTTCACCCTGGAAGGGTGTGGTACGTTTTGGCAAACGGGGCAAACTAAATCCGCGGTACGTCGGACCATTCGAAATTACAGAAAAGATTGGCAAGGTAGCCTACAAGTTGAACCTACCAGCTGAACTCGGTGCAGTTCACAACGTATTCCACGTGTCGAATCTGAAGAAGTGTCTGTCAGATGAGACCCTCATAGTTCCTTTTAAGGAACTCACTATCGACGAGCGGTTGCAGTTCGTCGAGGAACCACTTGAAATCACGGACCGGGATGTGAAGGTCCTCAAACACAAGAGAATCCCTCTTGTTCGAGTTCGTTGGAACTCCCGACGTGGCCCAGAGTACACCTGGGAACGCGAGGATTAGATGACAGAAAAGTACCCCAGTTATTCGAAACCAATACAACCACTACTGAGGCTGAAGCTACTACTACTGAATTTCGGGACGAAATTCCAAATCAACGGGGGGATGATGTGACACCCCAGGAAAACCAGTAAACGATACAGCTTACCTAGCTTCCTCAGTGAGTGCATACCAAATTTCGGGACGAAATTTCCAATTAGTTGGGGATAATGTGACAACTCGAGTTTCTGACTTTCGCTTTCGCATTAAATGCGCGTTGACTTTGACTGCTTAGTTGCTTGGGTTGTGAACTTGAATTGTACGCGTGGTGTTTTAATGAAACGTATTGTTGTTTTGCCTATATGTGATTACTTGTTGTGGTAGAAAATAATATTAGAATTAATATTAGAATTATCATTAAAACACTTAGTCTAGATCACGAAACCTGACATACAGTTCGAAGGATTCGAAGGACCACGAAAGATAACTTCCGATCTGAAGGATCAACCTTCGAATTAAAGATTCTCGAAACATATCATTCGACCAAGGACTTCATCCTTCGAGCACGAAACATATCCTTCGACATCTTTCGGCCCAGCCTTTTCTGATGGGCTTGGCCCATTTCTGTGATACGTTTAAATATGGGAATGCATGTAAACTGATAAGGATTTCCTAAGAAAAACCCTAGCTCCTTTGTGTGTGAGTGCGACGGCAAACCCTCAACATCCGAAGCCAAATCTCTTGTGCTGTTCATTCTTAACTTCGGTTAGTGATTTACGTGTTTTGTTCTTGATTTCATCATACATGATTAATTTATTATGTAACTGCATACGAAATACATGTTGATCTAGATTGATAGGATCGAATGCATAGTATTGAATGGGTTGAATGATATTGATTTGATTAGATTTCGAAAACAGATTAGCATGTCAATAGTGTTCGATTATGTAATACGTTATGCTAAGCAACTGGATGATATGCGTATAGATGTATGTTAGATTGTTGAACCAAATGATAATTATGTTTACATGACACATAGATGATGATTTGGATTGGTTGATGATTTGATTCTATGATTGCTGCATGATTGTTGTTTGATCGACAATGTTGTTGACGGCTGTTAGCATGTTTAGGGTTTCTGAAATTGTAACTGTTGTTGACGTAACTGATATGTGTCGAAAGATACTTGTAGTCGAAACATAGTTGTCGAAGCATAGTTGTGACCGAAAGATATCTGTTGACCGAAGGATAGAATTGACCGAAACATAATTAGGTTGACCGAAAGATGCCATTTGGTCGAAAGATGACTGGTGGTTCGAAACATAACAACCAGTCCGAAAGGTAACTGTGATATTTAGTATGTGTCGAAGGATCACTAATGTGTCGAAAGATAAGGTTGGATTCGAAGGATGGTAGGTTATAAACATCTTTCGAAAGATAGTGGAATGTATGTTTGATTTACTTGACATGCCATGCTTGATGATGAATGTTTACATTTGCAATTGTGTGACACTCGATTTGCATACGTATCATTGCGAACATGAACTGATTTGTTATACATGCATACAATAGGACGTGATTAATTACTTGTGAGTACATAACCTAGCATACCGAGCAAACCAAGGTGAGTTCACACTCTTACTAAGGCATGGGATTCCCGGGTTGTGGGAATGGGTTAAAGGCTTGATGATAAACTAATAACGTACATACACTACGCTTTTCCTAGACTATCACCTATCATAGTCCTCGGATGTCAGGACGGTTCCGTAGGTTGGAAAACACCTACGTGGTTCCGTAGGTTGGGATAACACCTACGTGGTCAGATGCCAATTACTATCCTCGATACAAAGGATACGCACGTAAGACATACGTGTACGCATTACTTACTTCTTCCGTAGGTTGGGATAACACCTACGTGGTCATATGCAAATTACTATCCTCGATACAAAGGATACGCACGTAAGACATACGTGTACGCATTACTTACTTCTTCCGTAGGTTGGGATAATACCTACGTGGTCATAATACGAATAGTCTAGTGGTCACTTAACATGGGAAGCCCCCACCTGTATAACTTACTATTGGCCCGGTAGAGCCACCCGTTACTTACTATTACGCATTTACGTACTGTGAACTCGCTCAACTATTTTGTTGATCCTTTCCTTTACATGCCTCGCAGATCGTTAGGTACTGGGAGCTTGCACTGGAGGCGCGGTCGTTGTGGACTTGGATCGTGAACATCATATGGAACCCATATGATACTTGATACACTTTTACATTGGATATTTTTATATATACGCTTCCGCTAAACATTGATAACTGGCTTATGTTTTGGAAACACCTTTCATATGGATTTGTTCTGAATTATACTGCAATTACTTTTACTTTATACAATGTTCTATATGATTGGTGGCTTGGTCCTGGTCAGTCACGCTCCCAAGCGGTGATACTCCGCGTGTGGATTTTGGGGGTGTGACATTATATAATCAAACACTATTGGCATGTTAATCTGTTTTTGAATCCTGATCAAATTAATATCATTCAACCCATTCAATACTATGCATTCGATCCTATCAATCCAGATCAACATGTAATTCGCAAGCAGTTACATAATAGATTAACCATGTATGTCGAAATCAAGAACAAAACACGTAAATCACTAACCGAAATTAAGAATGATAAGCAAAAGGGATTTGGCTTCGGATGTTGAGGGTCTGCCGTCGCACACAAAGTTAGAACAAAAAGGCTCTAGGGTTTTTGAAACTAACAGACGACTTACATGCATTCACGTTTATAAATCGTTTCACAGGAATGGGCCAAGCCCATTAGAAAGACTGGGCCGAAAGATGTCGAAGGATAGAATCCTTGGTCGAAGGATATGTTTCGTGGTCCTTCGAACCGAAAGTTGATCCTTCGAATCGAAGGTTATCTTTCGTGGTCCTTCGAATCCTTCGAACTGTATGTCATGTTTCGTGATCTAGACTAAGTGTTCTAATAATAATTCTAACATTATTTTCTACCACAGCAAGTAATCACATATAGGCAACAATACGTTTCATTAAAACACAACGCGTACAATTTCAAGTCCACAATCCAAACAACTAAACAGTCAAAGTCAACGCGCATTTAATGCGAAAGTGAAAGTCAGAAACTCGAGTTGTCACATTATCCCCAACTTAAAAGAAATTTCGTCCCGAAATTTGGTACGCACTCACTGAGGAAGCTAGGTAAGTTACATCGTTCACTGGTTTTCCTGGGGTGTCACATCATCCCCCCGTTGATTTGGAATTTCGTCCCGAAATTCAGTAGTAGTAGCTTCAGCCTCAGAAGTGGATGCATTGGTTTCGAATAGCTGGGGGTACTTTTCTTTCATCTGGTCTTCGCGTTCCCAGGTATACTCTGGGCCACGCTGGGAGTTCCAACGAACTCGAACAAGAGGGATTCTCTTGTGTTTGAGGACCTTAACATCCCGGTCCGTGATTTCAACTGGTTCCTCAACGAACTGCAACCGCTCGTCGATAGTGAGTTCCTTAAAAGGAACTATAAGGGTCTCATCTGATAGGCATTTCTTCAGATTCGACACGTGAAATACATTGTGAACTGCACCGAGTTCAGCTGGTAGGTTTAATCTGTAGGCTACTTTGCCAATCTTTTCTAAGATTTCGAATGGTCCGACGTACCGCGGATTCAGTTTGCCTCGTTTACCAAATCGAACCACACCCTTCCAGGGTGAAACTTTCAATAAAACCCGGTCCCCGACCTCAAATTCCAATGGCTTTCTACGCTTGTCCGCGTAGGCCTTCTGACGGTCGCGTGCTGCTGCCATGCGTTGCCGTATCTGTGCTATCTTTTCTGTGGCGTCCACTACAATGTCTGGACCCGTAATTTGACTATCCCCCACCTCTGCCCAACAGAGAGGTGACCGGCATTTACGTCCGTACAATGCCTCGAATGGAGCGGCTTGAATGCTGGTATGATAGCTGTTATTGTATGAAAACTCTACTAAAGGGAGGTGCTTTTCCCAGCCGTTGCCGAAATCGATGACACACGCTCGAAGCATGTCTTCTAGAGTTTGGATAGTTCGCTCAGACTGCCCATCCGTCTGAGGATGATATGCTGTGCTCATGTCTAATCGTGAGCCGAAGGATTTGTGCATTGCTTGCCATAGCTCTGACGTGAATCGTGCATCGCGATCCGAAATAATAGAGGTGGGCACTCCGTGCCTCGAAACAACTTCTTTCAAGTAGATGTCTGCTAAGGTAGAAAACTTATCCGTTTCTTTGATAGCCAAGAAGTGAGCAGACTTTGTAAGTCGATCAACGATCACCCAAATAGTGTCATTCCCACGCTGGGATCTAGGTAAGCCCGTAACGAAATCCATGGAAATTTCTTCCCATTTCCACTGTGGTATCTTGGGTTGTTGAAGTAAGCCTGCTGGTTTCTGATATTCAACCTTGACTCTCGCACAGGTTAAGCATTTTCCAACGTACGTAGCGATGTGAGCCTTCATACTAGGCCACCAGTAAGTAGTGCTGATGTCGTGGTACATTTTATCCGACCCTGGATGTACCGAATAGCGAGACTTGTGAGCTTCATCCATTACAAGTTCGCGTAAACCGCCATAAAGTGGGACCCAAATACGCCCCGTTACATAGTAGGCGCCGTCTTCCTTTTGTTCCATGCGTTGCCTTGAGCCGCGTAAGGCTTCAGCTTTGACGTTTTCGGGTTTCAGTGCTTCTAACTGAGCAGCTCGTATCTGTGCAGGAAGACTGGACTGAATGGTAAGCTGTAGCGCTCGCACGCGCTTCGGTAGAGTGTCTTTCCGGCTGAGGGCATCAGCCACAACATTGGCCTTGCCTGGATGATACTTGATGGCGCATTCGTAGTCGTTCAGAAGTTCAACCCATCTCCGTTGACGCATATTCAAATCCTTTTGCTTAAGAATATGCTCGAGACTCCTGTGATCGGTGTAAATCGTGCACCTGGTACCGTACAGGTAGTGTCGCCATATCTTAAGCGCGAAAACAACAGCTCCCAGCTCTAAATCGTGTGTCGTGTAGTTCCGTTCATGAACCTTGAGTTGCCGAGAGGCGTAGGCAATAACTTTATCACGTTGCATCAATACACAACCCAGACCCTGTATAGATGCGTCACAGTATACCACGAAGTCATCTGTGCCCTCTGGCAATGAGAGAATAGGTGCGCTGCAAAGCCTATCCTTTAAGTACTGAAAAGCGGTCTCTTGCGTATTACCCCATCTGTAAACGACACCTTTCTGTGTTAACATAGTAAGTGGTTGCGCGATCTTTGAGAAGTCTTTAATAAATCGCCTGTAGTAACCCGCCAAACCCAAGAATTGGCGTATTTCTGTCGGTGTACGTGGTGCTGGCCAGTTTCTGATCGAATCAACCTTGGATGGATCGACATGAATCCCATCCTTGTTTACCACATGGCCTAAGAAGTGGACTTCACGAAGCCAGAAGTCGCATTTTGAAAACTTTGCGTACAGTTGCTCCTTTCGAAGAAGTTCCAAGATAAGACGTAAGTGCTGCTCGTGGTCCTCCTGACTCTTGGAGTAAATCAAAATGTCGTCGATGAAAACGATAACAAACTTATCAAGATAAGGTTTGCACACCCTGTTCATAAGATCCATAAATACTGCAGGTGCATTCGTAAGCCCGAATGGCATGACAAGAAACTCGTAATGACCGTAGCGAGTTCTGAAAGCGGTTTTGGAGACGTCCTCATCCCGGACTCTCAGCTGATGATACCCTGACCTTAAATCAATCTTGGAATAGTAACACGACCCTTGCAACTGGTCGAATAGGTCATCTATGCGCGGAAGAGGATAACGGTTCTTCACCGTCACCTTATTGAGTTCGCGGTAGTCGATGCACATCCTGAACGTACCGTCTTTCTTCTTCACAAATAACACTGGAGCTCCCCAAGGCGAAGAGCTTGGACGAATAAAGCCCTTTTCAAAGAGCTCTTGTAGCTGCTTCGACAGTTCTTCCAGTTCGGTTGGAGCTAAACGATACGGTGCGCGGGCTATTGGTGCTGCTCCAGGAGCTAACTCAATCTGAAACTCGACTTGACGATGAGGAGGTAAACCAGGTAAATCTTCAGGAAACACTTGAGGAAAATCACGCACAACTGGTATATCCTCCAGCTTCTTTTCCTTTGCTGATGCGTCAGTGACAAGTGCCAGAATGGCAGTATGTCCCTTTCGTAAACATTTCTGCGCCTTTAAGAAAGAGATGATGCCAACCACCGCACCACTCTTGTCACCTTGTACTTCGAGAGGTTCTTGACTGGAGCGAGGAATACGAATAACTTTTTCTTTGCATAAGATCTCCGCATGATGTTGGGATAACCAATCCATACCGATGACGACGTCGAAACTACCCAAAACTATGGGTATGAGATCAATCGAGAAAGTCTGACCCGCTAGAACAATACTACAACCCTTGACTACATGCGCGGCCTCTACACTCTTACCATTGGCTAGTTCTACGACGTGTTTGGTGTCTAGGGGTGTTGGTGTACGTTTTAATAATTTACTCATTTTCAATGACATATAGCTTGTATCAGCACCCGAATCAAATAAGACAGTAACATAAATATCGTCGAGAAGAAACTTACCCATAACCACATTGGGATCATTCACTGCATCTCCTCGACCCAACACAAAAGCACGACCACGAGCTTCATTGCCGTTGTTGTTGTTGTTTCCCCCGTTGTTGTTGTTACCATTACCCTGATTGTTGTTATGATTGTTGTTGTTCTGGTTCCTGTTTAGCTGAGGGCAGTGTCTCTTGATGTGACCTTCAGCACCACAATTATAGCACCCCTTGTTGCCCTGTTGCCGATTCTGCTGTGCCGGTGGCTGCTGCTGCTCCTGATTCGCAGGACGAGGGCTTCTACAATCTTTGGCCTCGTGACCCATCTTGAGGCATCTTTGACAACGAACCTTATTACACTGGCCACTGTGATGTTTGTTGCAGGTGTTACACTTTGGAAGGTTTCCTCGATACCCTCCCTGTCTGTGGCTGCTTGAGGAGTGCTGACTGGGACTCTGGTAACTGTCTGTCTTTCGTTGCTGAGCTTGTGACTGTACTGAAGCTGACCCCTTGCTAGAATCCCCATCCCATTTTCTCTTACTTTCACTGGGAGTAGCAAGTGTAGTAGAAGCAGTAGCGGTAGCAGTAGCACTGACACGCTTAGGCAGTTTATTCTGTTCCACTGCCTGATCGGTGATGCGATGAGCGAGACGCTGGATTTCCTGGATGTTGTTGAGGTTAGCCGAGGTAACGTGGCTCTGTATTTCTGGTGCCAAACCTTTGAGATACAACTCAATACGCTTGTATGGAGGGTCCACCATAGTTGGACATAACACAGCCAACTCATTTGATCTCTTGGTGTAAGCTTCGATTTCCGAACCAACCATTTTCAAGTTATACAACTCGTCCTCCAACTTGTGAATGTCTTCTCTAGTGCAGTATTCCCTCTTGATCAGTTCTTTGAATTCATTCCAGGGTGTGGCGTTAGCAGCTGCCAACCCTAAGATCTGCACTTGTGCGTTCCACCAAGTGAGCGCAATCCCTTCAAGTGTGCCAGTGGCGAACTTCACCCTGCGAGCCTCAGGGCATTCACACATTTCGAAAACCGACTCGAGCTTTTCAAACCAGTGGAGGAGTCCAACTGCTCCCTCCGTGCCACTGAACGAGCTAGGACGACAATCCATGAAATTCTTGAAGGTGCACCCAGGTTGTTGCTGAGCGGGTTGACCTATTGTGTACGAATAGGGCAAAGTTAAGTACGAGAATTAATGTAGGATCTAAAGATCCTAGTGTCTATACTGCAGGGTATACTACCTGCTTGGGCGGCTGCAACTGCCGCAGCAATGAGAGCCTCTAGCTGGGCTTGAGTCATGTTAATTCGTGCGGCCATTGATCTTCACATCAAAGGCAACATAAGTGAGAAAGGTTCGCGAATAGTGCGATGACAGAAGAGTGTAAGCACATAAGTATTCTCATGCAATGACAAGTTGTGAGCAAGGTAATGTAAGCATACTACGAGCAAAGTTCTATGCAAATTCTAGCATGTAGGCAATAAACATAAACCTTATTACCTAGGAAGTTGAGCCTTGCACGTGGAGCGAAGCGTCGTTGTGGATCGTTGAGAGCACTGTTCTGGTTATAGTCTGGTTTTAATAAAAACGTTTTTCCATATTAAAACCAAGTTCTCTATAACCAATGGCTCTGATACCAATCTGTCACAACCCCCAAAATCCACACGCGGAGTATCACCGCTTGGGAGCGTGACTGACCAGGATCAAGCCACCAATCATATTGAACATGTAATTAATATTAAGTAAAATAAATGTAAACCATCCAATCAATACGATAGGTGTTCAAAACATAACCATAGTTTCAAAGTGTAGCGGAAGCATAGTAAATAAATCAACAATAGTTAATAGTTTTTAATGTCATAATAGTTCAACGTAGAAACCACGATTCCTGCCCACAACGACCCGCTTCTCCAGTGCAAGCTCCCAGTACCTAACGATCTGCAAGGCATGTAACAGAATGATCAACAAACTAGTTGAGCGAGTTCACAGTAAGTAAATGCGTAACAGTAAGTAACGGGTGGCTCTACAGGGCCAATAGTAAGTTATACAAGTGGGGGCTTCCCATGTTATGTGACCACTAGACTATTCGAATTATCCCTGTTCTTCGTCCGAGAACAGAAGCGCGTATAGCGTAATTGAAAATATGACCACGTAGGTGTTATCCCAACCTACGGAAGAAGTAAGTAATGCGTACACGTAGGTTTTACGTGCGTATCCTTTGTATCGAGGATAGTAATGGCATATGACCACGTAGGTGTTATCCAACCTACGGAACCACGTAGGTGTTATCCCAACCTACGGAACCGTCCTGTTATCCGAGGACTATGATAGGTGATAGTCTAGGAAAAGCTTTTGTACGTTATTAGTCAATTGAAACCTTTAACCCATTCCCACGACCCGGGAATCCCATGCCTTAGTAGGAGTGTGAACTCACCTTGGTTTGCTCGGTATGCTAGGTTATGCACTCACAAGTAATTAATCACGTCCTATTGTATGCACGTATAACAAATCAGTTCATGTTCACAATGATACGCATGCAATTTAATGTTCACATAACAGTCAGTTTGCAATATCGGCACATCACGTATCATTTCACATTTAATCATTAACTATCATTCGATTCACATTACCCATCCTTCGATACATTGCTCATCCTTCGTTCTAACAATTATCACAACTATCACAATTATGTTTCGACACGTCTTTCGATACACAGTTATCATCTTACGATTCATGGTTATCTTTCGACACATCAGCTATGTTTCGACATAGTTATCCTTCGACACACAGATTATGTTTCGGTCAACACACTATCTTTCGGTCAAAGCTATCCTTCGGTCAACACTACTATGGTTCGGTCAATGCTATCCTTCGGTCAACACTACTATGGTTCGAAGGACAAGCATCATTCGGTCACAACAGCTATGTTTCGAGTAGCAATTATCTTTCGGTCACAACAGTTTTCATTCATAGACAGTTACCACAAAACCCTAATCCATCCTATCATGTTATCGATTAACAAGCACATTTCATCAGTTACGTTACACAGAAGGCACAAGGATCATCTACGACAGTTACTATCATTCCCAGAAATCATTTAACGGTTACAGAATCAATCATCAACCAATCCGAATCATCATCTATATGTCATGTAAACATAATCATCATTCGGTTCAACTATCTAACATATATACATATATCATCCAGTCGATTAGCATAACGTATTATATAATCAAACACTATTGGCATGTTAATCTGTTTTCGAATCCTGATCAAATTAATATCATTCAACCCATTCAATACTATGCATTCGATCCTATCAATCCAGATCAACATGTAATTCGCAAGCAGTTACATAATAGATTAACCATGTATGTCGAAATCAAGAACAAAACACGTAAATCACTAACCGAAATTAAGAATGATAAGCAAAAGGGATTTGGCTTCGGATGTTGAGGGTCTGCCGTCGCACACAAAGTTAGAACAAAAAGGCTCTAGGGTTTTTGAAACTAACAGACGACTTACATGCATTCACGTTTATAAATCGTTTCACAGGAATGGGCCAAGCCCATTAGAAAGACTGGGCCGAAAGATGTCGAAGGATAGAATCCTTGGTCGAAGGATATGTTTCGTGGTCCTTCGAACCGAAAGTTGATCCTTCGAATCGAAGGTTATCTTTCGTGGTCCTTCGAATCCTTCGAACTGTATGTCATGTTTCGTGATCTAGACTAAGTGTTCTAATAATAATTCTAACATTATTTTCTACCACAGCAAGTAATCACATATAGGCAACAATACGTTTCATTAAAACACAACGCGTACAATTTCAAGTCCACAATCCAAACAACTAAACAGTCAAAGTCAACGCGCATTTAATGCGAAAGTGAAAGTCAGAAACTCGAGTTGTCACAGTTTATATATGCCTTAGGATTCCACTAGGACCATATTATAAGTTAGTATAACCCTCCAAGGTTATACAACTTGGTTCCATAGAAATCCTAGTTCATGCATGTTTCCGTCAAATGCCTAAATGTTAACCGTTATGCCTTTTGACCCTAAAACGAGAAATTTGAAAATGTGAAAGAACAATAATATTTATTGCTGATTTATAAACTTGTCCCTAAAATTTGACATCAGTTTGAGGTCTAGATTAGGAGTTATGCTCATTAGCGTAAATGAAAAGCTTTTTATTAATTAAACGGCATAATTAGCGTATAGCCTATCCAAAACCCAAGAACAATAATATTTATCTAAATGAAAAGCTTTTGACATCAGATTTATATTAAACCACTTTTATAACCTTTAAAATGACCAAAATACCCCTGCAGGGCATAAATTGGTCTTAAACTCGTTTTGGGCATAACAGAAGATATCCTACTGATATCACAACATATTTAAGGCATATTAACTTAGGAAACCTATTCATGATTCCTTTGGTTACCCGTTACGCACTTTTCGCGTTCGGATCGGCTTATGTAACTAGTTTGCATAAATTAGCCGAAACGGGTCAAACCTTATCATTTTTATCTCAAAATCCAGAATGTGTTTAGTTTACCCTAATGACACAAGTATACAAGCTTGTCGGGTCTAAATCATATTCTAATCCGGTTCTCGCTTAATGATGCGTTTTGAACCGAATCCTCCTTTAAAACTAACCGGTCTAAGCATAGGCTTAATTAAGACCCGTTAGGAATCTAATAGGTTACTAAAAACCTTCGTTCCAGATTTAGGAGCCCAGTAAAAGCTATCTGTACTTGCTTGGTGGTATACGGCTGGGATAAATTTTATAAATTTGCTCAGGTAAATACTTTTAACTTATTTTTCCTTATACGAGCTTGGGGTACGGTATATAAAATACCGCTTGGTCGGGCAATTGACCCCTACTCATTAGTAGTTGGGTATTATCAATGTGACCCGTTTAAAAATTGGTTTTGTTTGTTTTACGCCTTTGGGAGTTTAATGACCATGTCCCGGATATCATTGGCATCATTCATGAAATGGCCACGACCTTGACACGCGGGTGTAGGCGTACACCCGACAATGTGTCCATATTTATTAAGGTATAACCGTTGGTTTCCCGCTGCGGTTTTATACTATGTGGTGTGTCTATTAATCTTAAACCCGGCACGAACCGGGCGACTGAACGCATAACAATCATGTAATTCTTTTACAAGTTTAAAATTGATTAATTATCCCAAGTTATAAAAAGTTTTGTGCCATGTGCATTCAAATCAATTTTTAAAACATTTTCAAAATGAGTCAGTTAAATTGTATTTACCAGTGAAAACTGACGTATTTTCCAAAAAGGCTAAGTGCAGGTGCTAATCGGAATAGGCTGGCTACTCCTAGCATCAATAAAGAGTCTCGCAAGCTTAGATGCCTAAAGTCTGTTGAACAATGTTTCATTTATCTTTGATCCGCCTGCGGATCCTTTACTTTCCGTTTGTAATACTTTGATATTACTTGATATCGGGTTGTAATATATTCATCTTTTGCTTCCGCTGTGCATTTTAAATTGTGTTGTTTGACTATGATGATATCAACTACGTCACGATACTCCCCACCGGGCCCACCGGTGACACGTGGAAAATAGGGGTGCGACATTTATGTTAACAATGTTTATATGTAACAGTGTTTTTCACATTAGAGTTTTATTGGCAATCATCTGTTTAAGTTCAAACTTTTGTCTATGTCCATACAACTGATATATAAGGTGAAACATCTGTTTTAGCCCCAACATGTGTTTAAAAGCCTGTTACAACCGCTGTGTTGGTTGAAACAGTTGATTGTTAATTCTTAGAGAACTGCTGAAATACAACCTCGGTTTCTTTAATCTTCGTGTTGACCACTGACTTACCAAATATCAGACGTTTAAAAAATTGTTCGGTATCTACTGATAGGAAAAAATAGCTAATGGTCACTTTTTTATTCTTGACATCCATTGATATTGACCATCAACGGTATTCCTAAAAAACATCCACTACTCACATTTTTATAATTGATGCCTTGATGGTGTTAATTAGTGATATATTGAAATTATCAAATAAAAACTAGAATTAAAATGAAATTTCCATTTTAACTAATCGTTACATTGCAATGAGATAAGAATTCCTCCAATATTGTTTTCCTGATGAAATTTAATGTTTGGCCTTTAACATCTGTTTATGGGCAAACATCTGTTTATGGCCAAACTTCTGTTTATGAGCAATCATCTGTTTATGCTCAGACCTTTGTTTATGTTAATAGTGTTTATATGTAACAGTGTTTTTCACATTAGAGTTTTATTGGCAATCATCTGTTTAAGTTCAAACTTTTGTCTAAGTCCATACAACTGATATATAAGGTGAAACATCTATTTTAGCCCCAAAATGTGTTTAAAAGCCTGTTACAACCGCTGTGTTAGTTGAAACAGTTGATTGTTAATTCTTAGATAACTGCTGAAATACAACCTCTGTTTCTTTAATCTTCGTGTTGACCACTGACTTACCAATATCAGACGTTTAAAAAACTGTTCGGTATGTACTGATAGGAAAAAATAGCTAATGGTCACTTTTTTATTCTTGACATCCATTGATATTGACCATCAACGGTATATTCCTAAAAAACATCCACTGCTCACATTTTATCATTGATGCCTTGATGGTGTTAATTAGTGATATATTGAAATTATCAAATAAAAACTAGAATTAAAATGAAATTACCATTTTAACTAATCGTTACATTGCAATGAGATAAGAGTTCCTTCAATATTGTTTTCCTGGTGAAATTTAATGTTAAGTTAAAAAATAAAAAAATACTTGATGACTATTTGTTGCAAATCAAATCACTAATTAATGGTAATTTCTTGAGCTTTGGACTTTTAAAATATGCAAAATATGAATTTCAAACTGACGGTTATTATCTCTTAATTAAAGTTAAAATAAAAATTAGAAATGTCATCATCACAATTGCTTTCAAATCAGATCACTGATAATATCAGTAATTTTGAAATTTTGAAATTTTGAAATTAAAATTATGCAAGAAGGTAATTTAGAATTGAAGTTTTTTTTCCTACTTTGCATATCATTACTAATATTTATTTACTTTAATAAAGAGGGATATAAAGATATACACTACTTACCTTTCAGTTCCCAATAAACATCAGTTCCCAATAAACATCATCACAATTGCTTTCAAATCAAATCAGTAATTATTAATAATATCAGTAATTTTGAAATTCAAAATTCAAACCATATATATTTTTATCCTATGAATAAGATATAATTATCTGGTTTCACATTCATATCTCGCTCGCTCATATATGTGAGTGTATTTTTCTCTCTCAACAGTCTTTATATGTAACAGTATTTTTAATATAAACTGAACAGTTGTTTCATTTTTATACTAATAAATAAAAATAAAGTATACTTGTATGATTATTAAGCTCCTCATTTTGATTGTTTGGGTATAGTATTCTTGAAATTGGTCTTTTTTTTTTTGCAAACAGATGTTTATAGGCAAACATTTGTTTTAGCTCGAAGTTTTGTTTAAGGTCAAAATTCTGTTTATGGCCTAATTTCTGTTTATTGCCAATCATCTGTTTAAGTTCAAAGTTTTGTTTTGAGTCCAGAAAACTGATATATAAGGCGAAACATCTGTTTAAGCAACAACATCTGTTTAAAAGCCTGTTACAACCGCTGTTTTGGTTGAAACAGTTGATTGTTAAAGCTTATCTACTGATGAAATATAACCTTTGTTTCTTCAATCTTCGTGTTGACCACTGAGTTACCAAATGTCAGTGTTTTAAAAACTGTTCGGTATCCACTCATAGGATAAAATAGCCTCTGGTCACTTTTTTAGTGTTGACATCCATTGATATTGACCATCAACGGTTTTCCTAGAATTAAAATGAAATTACCATTTTACCTAATTGTTATATTGCAATGTGATAAGAGTTCTTCCAACATTATTTTCGTGATGAAATTTAATGTTAAATTAAAAAATAAAAAAAATACTTTTTGACTATTTGTTGCAAATCTAATCAATAATTAATGGTAATTTCTTGAGCTTTGGACTTTTAAAATATGCAAAATATGAATTTCAAATTGACGGTTATTATCTCTTAGTTAATAGTTAAAGTTAAAGTAAAAATTAGAAAAGTCATCATGACAATTTCTTTCAAATCAGATCACTGATAATATCAGTAATTTTGAAATTTTGAAATAAAAAATATGTAAAATGGTAATTTAAAATTGACGTTCTCTTTTTTTTTACCTACTTTGCATATCAGTTCCCAAAAAACATTATCACAATTGCTTTCAAATCAAATCAGTAATTACTAATTAATATGAGTAATTTTTAAATTCAAATTTCAAACCATATATATTTTTATCCTATAAATAAGATACAATTATCTGATTTCACATTCAAATCTCGCTCGCTCATATATGTGAGCGTATCTTTCTCTCTCAAATGCATCTTTCTTGTGATTTAGCAGCTAATTTCCCATTACACTTCTTTGTTCGAATGTTTGTTGATAATGTTTACATGTTATCGTTCCTGTATCATTGTTCCAACATTGTGGTTTCAATGTAAATTCGCATCCCACATCAACCTTTCGATATCGATGCTGTAGTATCATTGTTGCAACATCGTGAAAAGTTGCATGTGTTACCTTTTTTGATGGCAGAGATGCAACTTTAAAGTTACGTGTGCCATTTTTTTTTTATTTCCGTTAAATCCAAAGTCACCTTTTCTTGCGCCAGGAAGATTTTCTTCTTTTAAAGAAAGTATAAATTCGTCCAATATCGTGAAAACTCAGATGTGCAATACAAATGAAAAAGAGACGTTTGCATTTTAGGTTAGTATCTTATTCTTATTTGTGTTGTCAGTAATATGGAGTTTGGTGATAGACACGTGCAGTTTATGGCGATGCTGAAGGACATACATCAAGAGGTTCAGCAATAGATGTAGTGGAAACTAAAGTTTATTAATTCTTGTTGTATTCTTAGATTTGAACTTTAATATTGTTCAGTATGTCATGTAATTATTGGACTTTTAATTTTAAGGTCCTGAATAAATTTAATTTTATGAATCTTTGTTGTGTTTTATTTTTATTTATTATTTATTGTTTCAGTAATATTTAGATTATGTTGATGTTGATTTGTGTTTGAAGATCTGTTTGGTAAGTCAACAAAGGATTAATAGTGTCAAGGATTTGTTTAATGGTCAACCTCTCAAAGGGTTATGGTGTGGTTATAACAGCTGATCATGCTAAGGACTGTTATAATTAACTCCTGCTCCATATAAAGACTGATGGACTTATTGTCTCATGAGGCCTATGCACTGTTGAAGGCAAAGTCCTGTTAAAGACTAGCACTGTTGGTGTAGTTATAATAGCTTCTACATCGGATTCAACTTTAGTATTTATGTATCAGTCCTTCTTATGTAACAGTGTTTAGTGTAGCAGTGGTTCCTTATACTTTATTTCTCGAGACAAACCTATACAAACTCAAAGATGAACCACTGTCCAACAACAAAAGTGGTTCATCATCAACAGTAGATATTCTATCTTTGTTTTTGTTAACAGTATTTATATGTCCAAACTGTAGATATTATATCTCTGTTTATGTTAACAGTATTTATTTTCAAACATCTGTTTATGTCCAGATTAGATGTTTAACAGTATTTAATTTAAAACATTGTTTTAATGATAAAATTTAAAGTTAAATTACAAAATAAAAAAAATCCTTGATGACTATTTGTTGCAAATTAAATCAATAATTAATGCTATTAGAAAACTCATCATGACAATTGCTTTCAAATCAGATCAGCAAACTACTGCCCGTAACCAAGAAAGTATAACTTAGCAGATATTTCCTTTGGCAAACATATACCATAGCAGTGGTTTTGAAATTGCCGGTAAATTCAAATTCAAAATGCCTTGGGATATATACTTTGCAATTAATGCACGTTAAGCAATCACTTCTGTCTTATGCTAAAGGCGTGTTATAGGTAAATGAATAGCTTAATTGTAATTATAATAACGTGTTTAATTTTATATTTTTCCCATGTAAATGCATTAAAAGCCTAATGAGCGTCGCATGATATTCTTTCGTCTGACGATGTATTTAGTCACAGCCTTCTTCATTGGGTATATAAAATACATTTGGCAGAGGTTTTGATCATTACCATTTTCATCTATCTACTAAATCATCTTCAAAAATTTTGTTGACGAGATTTTCACAAGGCTCTCTGCAAGATGGAAAAATTTGGGTTT
The DNA here is from genome assembly GCF_002127325.2 of Helianthus annuus. NCBI lineage: Eukaryota > Viridiplantae > Streptophyta > Magnoliopsida > Asterales > Asteraceae > Helianthus > Helianthus annuus. The sequence continues at coordinate 74,837,311 of NC_035446.2, forward strand.
CAAGTGATTGTTGACGAGGTTTTCTCAAGGCTCTCTGCAGAAGATATTTGTCGTTTCAAATCTCTTTCCAAGAATTTTTATACGGAATTGTCAAGTCATGCATTTCAGATGATGCATGCTCTCCGAGTTGGAGATTCAGTAGAAAAGAAACTATTATCCTTTAAAGACACGTCAATTGTCATTGACGACGTAGTTGGTGGTAAGTTGGATATTGTTAATAGTAAAACCTTAAGTTTTCCTAACAATGTCCAATCTAGCTTCTTACGTATTCTATCTTCATTTAATGGGTTGTTGTTAGTTTCCAATGAAGGGATTTGCTGTCAGTTGATTCTTTGGAATCCTACTATTAGGCAGTATAAGGTTTTGTGTGATGACTACTTTAATTACAATCATCAGAGAAACTCAACTCTAATACCGGTGGAATTTATTTTGATCAGTTTAATGATCTGAAAGTGCTGAACATCAGATGTTACCGTAATGTAACTGCTGCTCGTGTTTACTCACGACGTCGTGAGTCATGGACAACAATAAATTCCGGTATCGTAAACAATTATAGTTCAAGTCGTTATTCATGGTCTACAGGAGTTTATGCTGATAAAACCATATATTTTATGGTTTCAAATTGTTGGTATCCACTAGGTGAGAGGAACATCGTTTGTTTTGATGTTGTTAGTGAGAATTTCAGAATGCTTCACTTTCCTGAGAGTATTGTAGTCAATCCTTGCCAAGGGCATTTTTTGACCATTGCAAAGAGGTTGCATTTGATTGTTATTGGAAAGTCTGCTGAGCTAACTGCTGATTTGCTCAGATATGAAGAAGAAGGCTGGAAGAAGATGTTTGTTTTCAATAATCCTCGTGTAGTTGATTATGTTGATGCACACCGAAGTACTAATATAATTGAAGACAACAAGTGGCTGATAACAAGCATCTGGGGGGATATGATTGAAGTTGATCTGACCAATGAACTTCTGAAATACGTTCAACATGTTGACAACTACAATGGTCCGAAAGGAGCTTTACTTATCGAAACTACTGTTTCACCAATAGATTAGGAATTAGGATCCTGTATTTTATTGAATGCTATTATCTGTTTTGACAAGTGTATTTTTTTATATAATTAGTTGTGTTAAAATTATTAATAATGTTTGTTATTAAAGTTAAGTAAATGAATATTGATGTTTGAGAGTGTAAATTCTTGTAATATTGGCAAAGCTCTGTTTAAATGATCAAAGCTCTGTTATTGAGAACAGATGTTTCAAAATTAAACAGTGGTTGATACATCTGTTGAATTGGGTCAACTGATGGATGAACTTTGTATGCTGTTTAACACTTGTACTTTTTATAAATATAAATATTTAGGTTTGATAGTGTAAAAGCTTGTAATATTGGCAAAGGTATGTTTAAATGATCAAAGCTCTGTTATTGGGAACAGATGTTTGAAAATAAAACAGTGGTTGATAAATCTGTTGACTTTGGTCAGCAGATTGATGTCCACAGATGTTTGGAACTACTGTTCAGAAAACTGTTGTTGAAACCGCTGTTTGGTTAAAATGGTGGTTAAAAACCACTGTTGTGTTAAAACTGTGGTTTGAAACCGCTGTTTGGTTAAAACGGTGATTTGAAGACAGTGTTATTAAATAACTTTCCATGTTAGGTTCAACAGTGTTTTGAAAAGGAAAACTGTGTGAGAAGACAGTAGATCTTAACAAGTTAAACATCTGTTAAGGCTTAAACAGTTGTTTGGCCTTTAACAGATGTTTGTCTTTTATATCAGATGTTTGGACTTAAACAGTTGTTTGACCTTAAACACATGTTTGACCTTAAACAGATGTTTTGTCTTAAACAGATGTTCTCCTTCTATATCAGATATTTGGACTTAAACAGATGTTTGGCCATAAAGAGATGTTTGGCCTTAAACCAAACATCTGTTTAAGCTCAACATTTGTTTGACTATTTGTGAATATCTTATTGACTTTTGGTCAACATCTGTTTCAAATTTAGTCAACATCTTATTTTGTAAAAGAGATAAAAAAACAAAGATTTTTTCAAAATCCCAAATCACCCTATCATGTAAGTGCATTGAAGTAAAAGTGGAAATGATATTATTCATATGGTCCTGTTGTGCTTTTGTTTGTCCTCTAATATGAGTTCATGATCGAATCCAGTGATTGGAAGACATTGTTGTTTAATCGAATTAGATGGTTGATGTAATGTGGTCGTATTACAAACAAATAGTAATTAATTAATCTAAATAACTTTCCCGAGCCCGGGAAGCAATCTCGGGTAAAAACCTAGTTCTCTTGTAAAGGTTTCACCAAAATGCCATGTGGCAATTTATCAATTTACCTCAATCATAATAAATAATATGTAGATTAATATAAAGACTATTAAATAATTGAATTTAATATATATATATATATATATATATATATATATATATAGGATTAGGTTTAAACGTGAACAAAATCCCAAGAGTGAACTGCGTGAACTGATCTGGGCCTTTGATTTTTATGATCTTGAGATTAAAATGAGTGGCATGATGGTAATTATTTGGTTAATTTTTTCCATTTAATTAAATACAAAAAAGGGTATATATGTAATTTCAATCTTAAATTGATTGCATAAATCTCTCACAAATCAAGTAATCAATTATCCTCTTAAATTGATTGCATAAATCTCTCACAAATCAAATCAAGGATTAGGAAAGATGTAACTTAATTCAATTATTAAAATAATTATTTGTTTAAATGCGATATACACATGTATATTCTGATTTTGCCCTCTTTTTAATGCGATGTACACATGTGTATATCGTCTGTTTTTGTGATATCTCAGAATTTTTTTTTGTATTGAATGTTGAGGTACACTTGTGAATTACTGTACAAATATGTACGATGCTGAGTACACATGTGTACTGTTCTATTTATATCCAAGTACACATGTGTATCCCGTTGAAATATGAAGGTTACGTGGATTTTAAAAATCAAAATTTAATTCTGGTGATGAAATCTGAAATAAAAATTAAAATTGAAATCTGGTGATTGTTGTTTGTTTTTTATAATTATCTTATTAATAAATAAACATAATGTGGATAATGAATTTAAATTAGGAAAGATGTAACTTAATTCAATTATTAAAATAATGATTTAAATCTAATTTTTTATATAATTACAATCCTACCCTTAACAACTAAAAAGGAAATCAAGGGTCCATATATGTTCACGCAGTTCACTCTTGGGAGGTTGTTCACGCTGGAACCCTACCCTATATATATATATATATATATATATATATATATATATATATATATATATATTAAAGTAATTTTATATTCATGATTATATCTCCTTAATATTATTAATTTTTAATAATTTATATTAATTATCTACTTACATATACTTTAATAAATAAAAACATACTTATAAAAAATTTATACTAATAAAATACTCCCCATAATACCATATGTCATTCTTTTAAAAAGGTTTCACCAAAATGTCATGTGGTAATTTATCAATTTACCTCAATCATAATAAATAATATGTAAATTAATATAAAGACTATTAAATAATTGAATTTAATATATATATATATATATATATATTAAAATAATTTTATATTCATGATTATATCTTCTCAATATTATTAATTTTTAATAATTAATATACTCCCCATAATGCCATATGGCATTCTTTTATAAAGGTTTCACCAAAATGCCATATGGCAATTTATCAATTTACCTCAATCATAATGAATAATATGTAAATTAATATAAAGACTATTAAATAATTGAATTTAATATATATATATATATATATTAAAATAATTTTATATTCATGATTATATCTCACAATATTATTAATTTTCAATAATTAACTAGTTATGTATAAAAATTAAAGTACCAAAAGTACTTTCTTTCTTATGTTCTTCCAAAGGCATGTGGAGATTTGGAAAATGCCTCGATGCTTTGCGTATGTGAAGCTCTCGCCTCAGCTTTTCTAAACCAAGTAGTTGCATTAATTTTTGTTGATTGAAAATCTGGTCAAAATATTGATAATACAAGATATTTGCTTATATGCCACTGTTTTAGATGATTTTTCTAACTGAAGATCACATAAAAAGTGTATCGTTCTTTTTGGTGAAGTTATACAACCATATTTTGCTCCATTTTTATATCAGTGGTTACAGAAGTTAATACAATCATCATATTTTATATAATGTGATTTGATGTCATTATGATATTAATGTTCTTGTTCACTTGGACGGGTAAACTACTAGTTTATAAGGGTTGTAACAAAGGATTGAAATCACAAAGATATTTATTAATTAAACAAAAATTTAAAGATCCTACACCAATCCCAAATTAAATGAGACAACAAAGCAAGCGAAATAGTTTTTTTTTTGAATGGCTAAACTTGCACACCATGGGGATTGAACCCATGACCTCCTACTATTCTACACCTTATCTAACTCACCAACACCATTGGGTATTCCCAATGGATAACAAGCGAAATAGTGAATGTTGATACATAATTAAACTAACAAGTAACTCCATGGGCCGATCAACGTACTTCGGTCAATATCGTTTCCACCAACTTGACTTATTATCCTTCTTCTTGACTAAAGGCTGTGCGGAAGCAGCAGCAGTGCCACTACCATGTTCGCGGTTGGATGCCGTTGCTGAATTTTCTGTTGGATTAGTTCTGTTTAAACATAATGTAAAACATGAAAACATACCTGTCACCGCAGACAGTGCAGTGGAGAATCCAGTGAGAGAAGACGACATGGAGTTCGACATCTTTGTCAAGGTGATCTGGTTCCTCCTTAGGGTGTTGACTGATGATGGTGACTAAGAAAACCGAAAAGGGTATCGACCATAGGAGAAGGAGGTCGAACGTAATGATGTTATGCTTATGGGGTATCTCTAATTGTGTAACTGTCTAACCCCTTAACCTCCACATAAGTCTCCTTATATAAGCACCCAGGAGGAAACCTAATTAGTTAATAAGGGTAATATGCTCCATCAACAATTACCAACTAATTATCTTAATAGGTTATTATATATTTTGATCTATATTATGTAAATGATTATAATGGCTATAGATTAAATATTAATACATAATATATTTAATCTTACATTCTCCCACTTAGCCGAGTAATCATTTACTATGAGTATTAGATAAGCCTGATCAGGAGTTAATACTCATTTTAGCCTTAAACAAGTACTATAGCAGAAAAATACAGCCGTTGAATCATTATGCGACTCAGGACCCCCATTAATCATACTATAGCCTTAATTTAAAACCTAATCGTCATGATCAAAATACGCATAAGCCCTTTGTTTGATTTGTAACTTTATTTGTCTATATGCCATTATACCGGTTGAACATATTCTAAGAGACATACAAAATCAAACTGAGGAAATTTCATTAACATAAAACATAAGTGTCACGACCCCCGACCCACCCTGGACGGAATCGGGAGCCGCGAGCACTCCAGTGGTACCCGTGGTATCTGATTTATGCGGCAGCGGAAGTCTTTTATTACAGGATCTTTTCACCGTAAAAATGCTCGTTTAATATATTATACAAAGTTTTAGGGATAAATTCCCATAATTTACAATACGTTGATTCCACACAGAAATCATTATTTGCCAAAACATGTTTTATTTATTTATTCACAATGAGCCACTTTTCTGAGCTTGTAGTGCTTTACTGCACTTTTCCTGGATCACACAGATCACCTGAAACATGTTTGGAAAAGGTTTTATCAGCGGGGAAATACTGAGTGAATCATTCTATTTTTTTAAAACGACCTGTTAGTTATAAATTACAGTATTAAGGGGAATTACAATGTTTCTGATATCAAACCAACTACCCACAGTATTTGTCACTCGACCAACCATTGGCTAGCCCATTGTCCAATGGTGTCTGTGACTGTGGTCAGATCACCCCTTGGCCACCCGTTTGTCCAAGTGTGACGGGAAATAAGTAATGTATACAAAACCCCACATACCGGCTGTAATATGGTGATTACATAGACTTAATCCTTGTAATTATAACCTTTGAAAATAACTTGGAGTTTTGTAAACTTACTCACAAACTGTGAGAAAACAGTTTAAAAGAAGAATGACTCACATTGCAGATTAACGAGCAAGATATAAGCTTTACTGATTAGCCTTCTAACCTAATTTAAATAATAATGCACACACAAACGGGGTTAGTAACTAATTCAGCAGTTACGTCAATTCACGAGATTAAACCCTCACAACTATTATCAAGTGCGATACTTAACAATCCAATGGATTCACAACGAATGACAGAGCATAGTCTGAATTCGAACAGCACTCAAACATTCAAGTCGAAATCACAATGAATAACAAAGTACAAGCTCAATTTGAGCAGCACTCGGACAATTGTTGGATAGTTATAATCGATCGGACGTTGAATCGTAATAGCTATCGAGTTATTACCCTGATTGTGGCAGCACCTCGTGATTAGTGTGTGTGTGTCGGACTGTTTCTGTAATAACTCAGTCTACGTAACTCGAATTTCCGTCGTTCCAAAGACAGATTTCAAGTTCCAAGGCCTAGTATTTATACGTGAAATTGGACTCCCCCGCGTGTCGCGGAAGAAGTCGTGACCCCTGTCGCGACTCGCCTGGGGTGCACATCTAGCCTAGAGTAGCCTTGTCGTGGGTATAGGTCTGCTGAGTTGCCAGTTCGTAAATTTTCAGTTTGTACAACGCGTTTTAGAGATAACTATCAATTTAGGGTTTAACCCCCTTGAGTTTTAGGGGCCCTAATCCTGATTCTGATTATTCTGAAAATATTAGGGTTAGTGCAAAATTACTTGGGTGTCTCAATTAGGGTTTTCTTATTGACTAATTATTGTCCTAATTATTGATTTTAGTGGCAGTTGTTACAATAAGCTAGTACAATATGCTCAAATAAGGTCTTTACTAAATCCCATATTCCGAACATATTCTTCGTAAACCTTAGGAGGGAGACCTTTAGTCATCGGATCCGCAAGTATATCTTTAGTACTAATATACTCGATACAAAGATTATTTTCCTCAGCTCGTTCACGTACGAACAGATATTTTGTATCGAGATATAAACCAGCTCCAGTCGAACTGTTACTGTTCGAGAAACTAACGGCAGCTGAATTATCACAGTAAAGCTTCAATGGTCTAGAAATGGAATTAACAATTTTGAGTCCAGTGATCAGATTTCTAAGCAACATTCCATGACAGGTTGCGTTATAAACAGCAATGTACTTTGCCATCATTGTGGAAGTTGTGGTCAACTGTTGTTTATGACTCTTCCATGAGATAGGGCCGCCTGCTAACATAAAGATATAGCCCGAAGTGGATTTCTTGTCATCTTTGCATTTGGCAAAGTCAGAATCAGAATAGCCCACCACTTCTAAATGATCACTTCTTCTATAAGTCAGTTTATAGTCTTTCGTCCCTTGCAGATATCGAAGTACCTTCTTAGCTGCTTTCCAATGATCTAGGCCAGGATTAGTCTGATAACGGCCTAGCATTCCAGCAATATAAGCGATATCTGGGCGAGTACAGACTTGAGCATACATCAAGCTCCCGACTACTGACGCGTAAGGTATCTGGCTCATTTTCTCCTTCTCAACCTTTGTTGTCGGACACTGGAATGAACCTAAAACATCTCCCTTAACTACTGGAGCGACGGAGGGTTTGCACAGTTGCATGTTGTAACGTGTGAGGACACGGTCTATGTAAGCCCTTTGGGACAATCCTAAGATCCCTTTCTGTCTATCTCGGTGAATTTCGATGCCAATGACGTAAGAAGCATCTCCGAGATCCTTCATGTCGAAGTTATGCGAGAGCAACCGCTTCGACTCATGCAACATGTCTAAACTATTACTTGCCAATAGAATATCATCTACGTAAAGGACAAGTATAGTTAAGTTGCTCCCCCTCATCTTGAGGTAGGTGCATTGATCCACTTGATTCTTCATAAAACCTTGCTTCTTCATGACTTCATCAAACTTGAGGTACCACTGACGTGATGCTTGTTTTAACCCGTAAATGGATTTCTTCAACTTACAGACTAGATGCTCATGACCTTCAGGTTTAAAACCTTCAGGTTGTTTCATGTAAACATCTTCGTCCAAGTCTCCGTTAAGGAAAGCGGTTTTAACGTCCATCTGATGCAGCTCTAAATCGAAATGAGCTACTAGGGCCATGAGGATCCTTAATGAATCTTTACGAGAGACAGGTGAAAATGTCTCTTGATAATCAATTCCCTCTTTCTGAGTGTAGCCCTTTGCAACCAATCCCCCTTTGTAGCGTTCAACGTTCCCATTCGGATCCAGTTTTGTTTTGAACACCCATTTGCATCCTACGGGTTTGACTCCGTTGGGTAATTCTACCAAATCCCAAACGTCATTTTTCTTCATGGATTCAAGCTCATCAATCATTGCTTTATTCCATTCAGAAGACTGATCACTGCTAATGGCTTCATTGTAAGAGATAGGATCATTGAGCTTTCCGGGATCCATTTCAGTCAGGTAGGTAACATAATCATCCCAATTAGTAGGCCTTCTTTGCCTAGATGACCTCCTGAGTGGATTATCGAGTTCAGCGTTGTCTTGGTTTTGAGCGTTTGATGTGCCTTCGTCATGAGGTATAATGGGTTCTGATTGTGGAGGTGAATTTGGAGTTGGTGCAGTAGCTTCAGGTGCAGTAGTTGCATTGGGTACAAGATGAGCAATCAGAGTAATGGTAAGCGACGAATCTCTCCCCCCCCCCGCGTCTTGTACTTCTTGCAATTCTTCGTAAGGGTTGGTACTGCTCCCACTGACCTTGAAATCCTCCAGGAACGCGGCACGCTTGGTTTCAACAATACGGGTGACATGGGAAGGACAATAGAAACGATAGAAACGATAACCCTTAGAATTATCAGGATACCCGATAAAGAAACAGGTAACTGTTTTAGGGTCAAGTTTCCTTAGGAAAGGATTGTAAAGTTTTGCTTCAGCAATGCAGCCCCATACTTTCATATATTTAAGACTCGGTTTCCTTCCTGTCCAAAGTTCATAAGGAGTTTTAGGGACAGACTTAGAAGGAACTCTATTGAGTATATGAACAGCTGCTTTTAACGCTTCAGTCCAGAGGAATAATGGTAAATTAGTGTTGGCTAACATACTGCGCACCATGTTCATAAGGGTACGGTTTCTTCTTTCAGCGACACCGTTCTGCTGAGGTGTACCAAGCATGGTGTATTGGTTCACAATCCCCTGGCCCTTACAAAACTCATAAAATGGACCAGGAGCTTGACCCACATCAGTATGTCTTCCATAATATTCACCGCCTCTATCTGATCTCACAACTTTAACCTGACGATCTAATTGCTTTTCAACTTCAGCCTTATAATCTTTAAAAGTTGTTAGAGATTCAGATTTCTCCTTAATAAGATATAAGTACATGTAACGAGAATAATCATCAATGAAAGTGATAAATGAAGTATGTCCTGTTATGCCAGCGATTTGGTAGGGACCACTAATGTCAGTGTGAATGAGTTCTAATAAATTAGAGCTCCTAGTGGCACCTTTCTTATTCGCTAATGTCATTTTACCTTTAAGACATTTGACACATGTTCCAAAATCAGAGAAATCGAGAGGAGGTAAGACTTCATCCTTTACTAGACGAGTTAATCGTTCTTTTGAAATGTGGCCTAAACGCTGATGCCACAACATGGATGAAGTCTCTAAGTCTCGCTTCTCTTCCATCTTTGTGAGTGATTTATTAATGTTATATGACAACAAAGATTTGGAAAAGCCTTCATCTAGTTCTAATCTATAGAGACCACCATCCAGAACACCAGTACCATAAAGAACAGAATCATAGAGGATAGAGAGTTTGCGATGACCATGGGAAACAATAAAACCGTCCATGTCTAACTTTGGTCCTGATACAAGGTTCTGAGTTACCTCAGGAACATATAAGGTATCATAAAGTTTAATACATAAACCAGTTTTCATAACTAATTGTAATGTTCCAATGGCCTTCACTTCTAATTCTCGATCATCCCCAACCTTAAGCGTTCTTTGGTTTCTTTCCAGCTTCTGGATTGAAAGGAATCCCTAAGTTGAATTGGTAACATGAACCATAGAACCATAATCAAACCACCAAGAATTAGCAGGAACACTTAAATTATAGGACTCAAGTATCATAAAATAATCGTTACCTTTCTTAGCCAGCCACTCCTTAAAGTCAGGGCATTCCTTCTGCATGTGTCCTGTCTTTTTACAGAACTTGCACCGGATACTGCCTAAGGAGTTCTTAGAGCTGGAAGGTGCACTTGTATTAGGATTAGGCCTTTGGACTTTTGAAGCATCCTTCCTCTGATGATTGTTCTTCCTTTTCTTAGAGTTGGAGGTGGTGAAGTTAGCAACATCAGTAGTGCGATCCATCCTCATGCGCTCTTCCTCCTGTACGCACATGGCGACCAGCTCACTCATCGTCCATTTTTCCTTCTGAGTGTTGTAGTTGATCTTAAATGCTTCAAAGGACGAAGGAAGCGAAGTGATGATAAAATGAACGAGGAAACCATCACTGATTTCCATTTCCAGCCCCTTCAGCTTATTGGCCATGTCATTCATCATCATGATGTGCTCGCGAATGCCGCTCCTCCCATCATACTTAGTTGTCACCAGCTTGAGGATAAGGGTACTAGCGTGTGCTTTAGACGTCCCTTTGAACTGCGCCTCCACATGTTCCAAGTAGGTTTTAGCATCTTCAGAATCAGGAATAGCTCCCCTGATTGCATTGCTTATAGATTGCTTCATAAACATGAGAGACATGCGGTTACACCTAGTCCACTTTTCATGAGTTAACTGCTCAGCAGCAGTACTTTGAGTGGTAAGGTCCGCTGGCTTATTCTCTCTCAGAGCATAATCAAAATCCAGCAATCCAAGTGTAAGCATGAGAGCATCCTTCCATGCAGCATAGTTATCACCGGTCAAAGGTGGAATCCCGCAATTGGGCGCTGATAGTGGAAATAAGATGAGCAAGTTATGATACTAAGGAAGAAGTCCTAATGTGATCTAAGGGCACGTTAAACTAAGGCAGGCATAAATAATGACCATTTTACGTTATGAAGCTGTGATATTGTCTATTACTAACACCAAAATAATAGACTTAGTTAAAATTCTACTTAAACGAAGACAAAACAGCTTTGGCCAGAAGTGTAATCATTTAAGCATATTGCAAAGTGGTTGTAACAAATCAGCTTTGGCCAAAAATTGAGACAATCACTTTAGTTATGCACTTGTTAAGTATGCCATCTATGAAGGAATTAAATCAGCTTTGGCCAGATATTAATACATTCATGTTTATGATGCACACTTAACTCGGCTTTCGTAATACTTGGATGATAAGTAGATGTATCAAATCAGCTTTGGCCATAAATTGATACATCAGAAGCTCATTCAAGTTAAGCCATCTTGGTTTTGCAAAACATTATCTGATTCTGATTAATTAACTAAAAAAAATTACAAAACCAATCATTTAATAGCAAACCACCCGTTAGCGCGGATCGAGTCAGGTCTAAAATAATGAGGTTTCGAGTCAGGTCTCGACTGAGTTATGAGATCTCGAGTCAGTTATGAGGTCTCGAGTCGCAACCTTGTTGTCACGAGTCGGAACCATGGTCTCGACTACTATATCTTATGAGATCTCGAGTCATGATGAGGTCTTGAGTCGCAACCACGGTCTCGAGTCGCAACCTTATGGCCTCGAGTTATGACCTTATGGTCTCGAGTCGAGACCTTATGTCTCGAGTCGAGACCTTATGTCTCGAGTCGAGACCTTTGTCTCGAGTTGTAGACTTTTGAGCCCTTATGATTTCGAGTCGAGACCTTATGGTCTCGAGTCGAGATCTGTTGGTCTCGAGTTGTGAAGGTTTAAGGACCTGATGATTTCGAGTCGAGACCTTATGGTCTCGAGTCGAGACTGATGGTCTCGAGTCGTAATCTGATGGTCTCGAAACTTCCTGTTAACAACTGTTTATTGTGATAACATAACTGAAAATTCGAAATCTTAGGGATTATGAGATATTATTTCCTGTTTTAAGATGATCTAATTTTATCAAAATACTTCAAAAATTATAATCTGTTTATCTTTTAACAGTTTTCGAAAAATCTTTAGAGGACAAAATCAGATCAAAACAGGAAAAACACTTAATAATCCGAATCATATTCCAAAACATAATAGAATTTTCGAATTTTCCTAAGAACATGATGAACCCTAAAAAAATAAAACAAAAAATTCTGGAACCCGAAACCTGGATTTTAATAGTTTTTCTAAACAGATTTCAGTTAAAACATAATCCAGTTAATTTCGAATGAACATATGATTAACCTTTTTCCGAAAACAGTGATCTCGAGTGGACATGACCGACTCCAAAACGGTTGTGAATTAAATGAGGCTTTCAAGATTCCGTTTTCCAAGTTTCAATCGCAGAATTATGGATATGAAAACAGAACTGACTAATCAACAGATGCTCTGATACCACATGTTGGATCAGTTCTGTTTAAACATAATGGAAAACATGAAAACATACCTGTCACCGCAGACAGTGCAGTGGAGAATCCAGTGAGAGAAGGCGACATGGAGTTCGACATCTTTGTTAAGGTGATTTGGTTCCTCCTTAGGGTGTTGACTGATGATGGTGACTAAGAAAACTGAAAAGGGTATCGACCATAGGAGAAGGAGGTCGAACGTAATGATGTTATGCTTATGGGGTATCTCTAATTGTGTAACTGTCTAACCCCTTAACCTCCACATAAGTCTCCTTATATAAGCACCTAGGAGGAAACCTAATTAGTTAATAAGGGTAATATGGTCCATCAACAATTACCAACTAATTATCTTAATAGGTTATTATATATTTTGATCTATATTATGTAAATGATTATAATGGCTATAGATTAAATATTAATACATAATATATTTAATCTTATATTTTCATCATTAGTAGAAGAAGGACCGGCAGAAGCTTGTTGAGTCCCACCACGTTGTGATGGATCCTCGCCATCATTGAGATTAAAAGATGTGAAAGCGAAGTAATCGTTCCTACTTGTATCCCGCCCAAACTCTCGGTCGTCTTCAACATTCTCAGTGTAACCACCATCATGAGTACCGGAATCGTCCAGCAGCCTATACTTTGGTTGAGGTATGACAAAACAACAAAGCAAACCCATGACACCATAGCAAAAACCACTTACCATGAAGTTTATGAATCTACGAAGATGATCGTCAGAGCCATCTAGTTCATTGCTTTCTTGATTATTACCATCATCGTCAGCATGTGATCTGTTGATCGTTTGGTCTTTCTCATTTCTGACTTCACCTCTTTGCTCCATCGTGAATATGTCATTACCTGTACTGGTCTCTTGTTCTTCAACATCATCGTCGGTGTCAATAATAACTCCGACAATATCACCAACCGTTTGGTATTTCTCATCTATCACTTCTTCGCCACTTTGCTCCGCCATGTTCACTTCCTGTATCTTTGGACTTCGCGGATCGATTTATAAGCTGAGGCTACTCAGCGTACAAGAAAACAATTAGTTTTCACATCAATCATATTATGTTATTGAAAACCAATTAGCTATGACCAATAATTGCGAAAAGAAAGTTAGGGTCAATAGATACCACATATGTCCTTTTTGCTTGGGTTAGATTTCTATATTCTATTCATTATAATAATTAGTGTAGCGAACGTCTTTAAAGTGAATTTCCTCACACTATTCGTTTATGTTTCACGAACTGATATTAAGGGGTTGTTTGGGATTGATTTTCAAAACAATTTATGACTTTTTAGTGTTTTTTGAGTAGTAGTAGAGAAGAGATAAAATATATGGAAAAGTTACTCTTCATTTGTAAATGTATGAGAAAAAAATTTTGGAAAGTGAAAACTTTATAAATTTTTTAATAGTTTTAGAAATGGTTGTGAGTTAAGAAGAGAGAAAAGGTAATGATAAAAGTATAAAAAATATTATTTAATTAAAAATGAGTAAGAAAAAATAGTTGTTTTTAGTGAAAATATATGGATATCGATAAGGATTTTATTGTGAATAAAGTCACATTGAAATGACTTATTTACTTTTCCACTCACATAATAATTTATCCTAAACACCTTTTTAACTTCTCAAAAAGTCAATAGCTTAATAATTCACCAAATTAAGGAATCCAAACACCCCCTAACTAAAACTAGTATTAAGAACTCCCCCGCGTTGCGGCGGGGGCGTAAACCGTGCCAAATAGCATCAATGTCACATCACGGTGAGCGACCACCAACACTAAATTTGCGGCGTGTTAATACGGACCAACTAGACCGAAACGTAAAACATAGAAAATAATAATTAAGTCGATCTAGGACCCGCATGTTATGACGAACTTGTCAAACAGAAATAGACGATGTAAAAACGTTGAACCACACACGCACGTTGGTCGTGTTAACTCGAAAAATTTAGAACGAAACGTAAAAATGTTGAACCACACACACTTTGCGCCTTGTTAACGGGCAAAATTTAGAACGAAGCGTAAAATGAAAAATTTACAAAAGATGAAAACTATAGGGGACCAAAGTTGAAACTAAAAAAAGTTGTAAGGTTAAACTCTAAAAGATGAAAAGTTTTGAGTTAAAAGTAAAAATTCAAATAGTTTGGGTTAAAAGTAATTTATCAAATACCTTAGGATTAAAAGTAAAAAAAATCAAAATATTTTTGATAAACTCCCCAAGCATACAACCCTATTTCCACATATAAGTTACTGATTTTTAATATTGAAACATATATAAATAGATGAAAGTGTACTACCAAATAAACATAAAGTATAGATAACAATAGCACAATAAACAACTTATGCAAAGTGTATAACCCTCTTAAGCCAGGTTGTGTTACAAATTAATAATATATAAATATTAGTTATCTACTTACCTATACTTTAATAAATAAAAACATACTTATCAAAAGAAGATGAGATAACCAAAAATTTATGTCGATCACTATTTGACATAACCAAAAATTTAAAATCTCATCATGTTTATAATTTATTATTATAGTTTTCACAAATGCTAACACACATATATAAATAGTATATATATATATATATATGTTTAATGGGTGGAGTTATTGTAAAAAAGACCAAAAGTGTGAGAAAGTTAAGAAAGAATCTCAACCATTAGATCTAAATTAATTGAAAAGGGTATGATTGTAAATGCATTAACAAATTCAAATATGATAATCATTCATTTAAGGATTTGGAGAGAGAAAATCCTTGATTTAAGTAATTATATGTCACACCCCAACCAATGGCAGAAACATCGGGATGAGACGAAGTGTGAAGATTGCTCGAGACATCATAACGCTAATAATTGTGACAAGTATTTAAATAATCATTTCATTCCATTTCTAAAGGATCAATTACAAGGCTTTTGAAACAAATACAACAACATGAATAATAAAATAATACAATATGAATACAATTCTTTTTAAGTGTGTATCTAAGCATCCTACTAAATTCCAGGCATCGTCGACATCCACCTGTAACATGTTAAAATAAAGTCAAAGCAAAAGCAAAGGCGAGTATACAAGTTTGATACATACATAGCAAAAGATAAGTTTTAAACAATTCCTCATAGCAAGCATGTGATTCAAGATAAACATTTAAATATGGTATGTGTCTAACATATCAAACCAAGGAAATGCAATATGCTCATGACATTACCGAAGATAAAGAGGCGGGTCGTTAATCCTGTAGCGCTACATATGTCACGGTTTGGCTCGTACGAAGTTAATGATAAATTCGACACATAATATTAATCCAAGTTTAAAGCATCAAGCCATCACGTATACAAGCATGTTATAGGAATGTTCATGTGTTTAAGCAAAATGTTCATGTGTAAGTTTGTTGATAGATAAACATGTTACACCCCAAAAGTGGTAAAAGTAAAAAGGGGAATACGAGTATACTCACAAAATTGCATATGCTTTCCGATTATCCAAGCGTTGACGAGTGTACGAGATTAGGATGATGGAACACCAAGGTCACCCTATATGGGCAACGATGGTGCATGAGTAAACAGAGTTATGACGGAGGATCTGGGTTGGAATGTAGAGTATAAATTGTTGATATAAATGTATATATAAAAATAATAACAATAATGATAATAATAATAATTTTAAAAATAAAAATACATATGTATATATTTTATATAGTTTAAGAGATATTTCTAAAATTAATCCTTTCAAAAGTATTGTTGAAATATTGTCCAATAATAAAAAAAAAATAATTATACATTTATACCTATTTTGTAAAAATTAGTCGCATTCCATAGGTTTCGTTTTATAAAGTTCACGCATTTCGTTTCACGAAATTTTACAAAAAAACGGGCAGAGCTTCCTTTGTTTTTGGACGATCCCGACAACAAGGTGTCGCTCATTATATTCAAAACTCAACAATTTTATCAACGGTAACACAATATATATAATTATATAAATTTCTATGCATTCTTTATAAAAAAAATATATAGGAAGCAGTTTTGTGATAACAAAATATTAAATAATATAATTGTAATATTAGTGTTGTTAAAACATCACGTCTCCTATTTAACCCGATGACCCGAATCCGTAACCAAACTGCATCGAGGCCTCGGTTGACCCGCTATGACCAGGTTCGACCCGAACACCGAACCGAACTCCTCTTTGACTGTTGTTGACTGAACCGACACCCATGACCCGAACTTTGAAACCGAGTCAACTGAAACAATAAAACAAGCAGACTAGAATCGAATCTTAACCAAATCACAACAGAAACGGAACTCGAATCGAAACTAACCTGAACTAAAATGGATGATGACTGGAGTGGACTAAAGTCGAGCAGGACCCGAAAACCAAAACTGCACTGGAACTAAGCTGAGCCAAGGCACGAAACAGGACCGAACCTGTTGACTGTTTTGACCGAACCAGCCACCGCCGCCGGTGATGCGGCTGCCGCCGCTGTCAGGCGTGACGCCCACTACTGTCGGAGAGACGGTGACCCAACCAGTCACCACCGCCTCCGCCGTGAAGACTCACTGCCACCCATGCCCTGACTGTCGCCGTGTTGTCCCTGTCTTCCACCAATCTTCTATCTCCCTCTCTCGGTTTCTCAGGTGAGTGAGTAGGAGAGTTCAAGGAAGGTGGGAAATGGTAGGAGGTTAGGGGTGTGACTGGTTGTTTTTGAGTTGGGGTTTGTAAGGATGTTGATGGTGATGAGGTCCTTCTTATTTGGTGTAGATAATGATTCAAAAAAAGAAACATACATAACTTAGGTTTATGTGTGTTTGTAGGTATAATGAGAGAAGGAGATGAGGGAACGCAGAGAAAAAGAATGGAGGTGAAGGTGGGTTTTAGGGTTTAATGTTCTTTTGTTTGTGAGACTTTTTTTTTTGAAGAGGTGAAATGAAGGTGGACGGCTGCAACCAAAATACAAGAGATAGAATTTTTGTTTTTAGGGTTTTGACCCTAATCACCAGTTATACATACTAGTTTAGTTTAATGGGCTTGGGCCAAAGGCCCACAAGCCTAATCCCTGTGTTTTTAGGTGGTTCGTTTTCCGATTTGTTTTTTTTAACTACGAATATATAAAAAAAAGAATACGGAAATACGAGACGTTACAGTCTCCCCTCCTTTACGAAATTTCGTCCCGAAATTTATTCAGAATGAAGGGTTGAAAGGGTTTTGGCAAACAGAAGAGGATTGTTAAAATTGAGACTTTGGAGTTTGAGATGTTTTGAGAAGAATGAAATTTGAAGAACGAAAAGTTAGGTTTAGAAGTGGGGAGGTAGACTATGATTCGAACGTTTAAACAGACTAGATTGTAAACGGGGAATGATGGAGGTATAGGTGTGAACGATTGATCTAATAAACGATAGTGAGTATAAGAATAGCATAAGTATCAGATAGACGAAAGTAATGAGTTAAGAATGAAGTCTCGTCGAGGATAACCGGATATAATGCGTTTGTGAGTTGTTTAAAGTTTGTATTAGGTCCAAAAGGTCTACAAAACACTGAATTTCTCACGGCACGTTTTACGAAAGTTTGGTAACATAGTGAAAACACTTATATATAGGAAGTACCAACGGCGTATCCACCATGTTTTGACCACGTTACGTCCGTTTCGTATTCGGTGTCATGTTACATCCCGTGTCTTACCATACACAGTAGTACACTCTATGGTTTCTCATACGCCCATCACTATAATCCCGTGTGCACCCGCGATTATATTGATCGTCGCATGATCCGCATAGCTTGTACTAGTTGTGTATGAATCAGGGCATACATAATTTAAAAATTAAGAATGTGTACGTGTAAGTATGTAGTATGTAAGCAAGTCCATGCTTAAGTATGTATGGGACCCACGTAAGCAAATCCCTCGGATTACGCTCGCGTATGGGTACGAATGTGTGAATCATGAGTATGAATGAAAGTATGAGCATAAATTTAAATATGAATATGCATGTATGTATGAGCATAAACATAAAACGTGTAAGTAGTATGTGGATAAGTATAATCATAAAACGTATGAAAAAAAAGTATAAATGCGAGTACAACATGAGTATAAGCGCAAACACAAGGCGTATGAGTATAAATACAAGTATCAGTGTGAACATAAGATGTATGAGCATAGATATGAATACAAATATAGGTGTAAAACATGAAGGTTAAGTATGAATAAAATATGCGTGTATGAATATAAGTGTAACAAAGTTGTGTAACTGCAAATGGAAACATAAAGCATATGAATATGAATATGAATACGAATGTAGTATAGACATGAACGTAAGGACAACGTAAGTGTATAATTGTGAGTGTATTTATTAACGTAAAACGTACGAATTTTGAATCGTGAGTATAACATAAATGTGTAAGTGTGAACATAAGTGAAGGCGTAAAATGTATAAGCATGGATGCAGGAAATAATGATTTTGTTTATAGTATAAATCGAAATACACGAGTTTATGTGCGTAAAAGATCAAAAGTTTTGAGTATGAAAGAAAAAGTGAACGAGTGACACGCGTGAAATTGTTGTGAGATATTGACTAAAACGTATAAAATGGTATGCATATGTAGTTGTTTACGTAAAACGTGAAGTTAAATAGATTGAGTTGTCATGAAATGCAGAATCTAGTTTGTGAATGTAAGGGAATATAAAATAGCTATTGGTTATGTGAAACGTGCTTTGTAAAAAGAATGGAAATGCTACTACGGTTTTAAAAGAGATTACATAACTTGAAAATTTGTCGGTCCTTATGAAGTTTCCTTGCCCACGTGTTTTGAAGTTAATTGACATATCGAGTGAGGTTTTGAAAAGTTCTGGAGATTAATAAGTTTGCGCCGTTTTAAGTAACTTTGTATTAGATAGTTTCGAAGTTTACGGATTTTCGTGAAAAGTTGATCCTTTAGAAAAAGGAATTTGGTATATGGACTTAGTGTTTGCTGAAAAAGCGTCTTTTAATAAAATGTTTTATTGCTTTTGAAAGAAGTTTTAGTAAATGTTGAATAATATTTGTAATATTTTATAAGTGTTTCAATAGTTATGTTGAATACAAAATTTTGTGAGCAATGGTTTTGTTGGACCGATTAAGTTGATGAGTAGCATTTCGTGAAATTTTGAATGTCGGGGAGTAAGTGTTTATGGTAAAAGCTAAGAATTTTGTGTGTGCGAGTGATGTGAAAGTAAATTATAGAATAAGAGGTACGTTTAAATAAATGAAGCATTTTGAAATACATGATAAATGACTTAGGTATAAACATGATGGTGTTTACATAATATAGCCTATTAGAAGAAGGCATTGGTAACGATCACCTAGGTAAGGGAATCACCCCTAACTCGTTGGTGAGGTCGTTGTAAGGTGAGAAATAAAGCGGAGTTAATCGTCAAGGTAAGGAAATCACTCCTATCTCGTTGATATGTCTCCACTCGTTACAAAAGTGTAAATAAAATTACGTGAAAATATGTATGCAAATAATGTATAATCGTATGAAAAGTAATAGTATGATGCATGCGCAAAAGTGAAATCTCAAAATGGTTCAAAATTGACAAAAGATTGAAAATAATAAAGCGTGAGTTTGATAAAAGGAGACTCGGATGGTTCCAAAATGGAACGTTGACTAACCAAAGCAGTCGAAAAGTCTTTCGAAATTGAGGAGCATGCTTTGGCCTAATAGGTGAAATACTCTCGCCGACAAGTCGGTTAACGGTATTTACCCTTCCGGTTACTACATGTCCCCAATTCAATTGAAATTTCAAGACTTGACGGTATTTATGAAAATCAAGGAGTGGAGCCGGTCGACAAGATGCGGGTTTCACCCCTAACTTGGCGATTTAGTATCCTAAGTGTGGTTGATACTCGTCGGGTCAAAATTTGATTTCAACACTTTGACGAGGGCCCACTAGAATTCAAAATTTGAATTTCTCCATCAAGGTGAGGATTTCACTCCTAACTTGGTGGTGAAATTCGTGTAAGAAAAGAAAAGTAGAAGGATTGAGAGTCATTCACCAAATTGTGGGTTTCACGCCTATTTTGGTGAAGTCGTCTCGTTTGTGTATTATGAGTGTTTTCGGATTTAGAAATATCGAGGTAAAATGCATGACGGAAGTGTATGTTAAAGGAATACACATACAAGTATGAACACATAAGAAAGAACGGTACATAAATAATGAAATGATAAAACAAGTATTAACACATAGAGAAATACGTCAGGAATAACACATAAAGAATCGAACAATGATAAAACAAGTATTAACACATAACAAAACAAGCATTAATGCATAAGAATAACATGTCAAATATTACATATGAGTGACATACGTGTTTAAAAGAGCATAAATAAGAAACAAATAAGGTATCATGTAGTTGTTCAAGCAAAACATACGAATAAGGCTCTAAAACTATAGACTAGGTAAAAGCATTCCTACTTTTCCTAATTCCCTATAGTTATGGCTCTGATACCAATCTGTCACACCCCAACCAATGGCGGAAACATCGGGATGAGACGAAGTGTGAAGATTGCTCGAGACATCATAACGCTAATAATTGTGACAAGTATTTAAATAATCATTTCATTCCATTTCTAAAGGATCAATTACAAGGCTTTCGAAACAAATACAACAACATGAATAATAAAATAATACAATATGAATACAATTCTTTTTAAGTGTGTATCTAAGCATCCTACTAAATTCCATGCATCGTCGACATCCACCTGTAACATGTTAAAATAAAGTAAATGCAAAAGCAAAGACGAGTATACAAGTTTGATACATACATAGCAAAAGATAAGTTTTAAATAATTCCTCATAGCAAGCATGTGATTCAAGATAAACATTTAAATATGGTATGTGTCTAACATATCAAACCAAGGAAACGCAATATGCTCATGACATTACCGAAGATAAAGAGGCGGGTCGTTAATCCTGTAGCGCTACATATGTCACGGTTTGGCTCGTACGAAGTTAATGATAAATTCGACACATAAGATTAATCCAAGTTTAAAGCATCAAGCCATCACGTATACAAGCATGTTATAGGAATGTTCATGTGTTTAAGCAAAATGTTCATGTGTAAGTTTGTTGATAGATAAACATGTTACACCCCAAAAGTGGTAAAAGTAAAAAGGGGAATACGAGTATACTCACAAAATTGCATATGCTTTCCGATTATCCAAGCGTTGACGAGTGTACGAGATTAGGATGATGGAACACCAAGGTCACCCTATATGGGCAACGATGGTGCATGAGTAAACAGAGTTATGACGGAGGATCTGGGTTGGAATGTAGAGTATAAATTGTTGATATAAATGTATATATAAAAATAATAACAATAATGATAATAATAATAATTTTAAAAATAAAAATACATATGTATATATTTTATATAGTTTAAGAGATATTTCTAAAATTAATCCTTTCAAAAGTATTGTTGAAATATTGTCCAATAATAAAAAAAAATAATTATACATTTATACCTATTTTGTAAAAATTAGTCGCATTCCATAGGTTTCGTTTTATAAAGTTCACGCATTTCGTTTCACGAAATTTTACAAAAAAACGGGCAGAGCTTCCTTTGTTTTTGGACGATCCCGATAACAAGGTGTCGCTCATTATATTCAAAACTCAACAATTTTATCAACGGTAACACAATATATATAATTATATAAATTTCTATGCATTCTTTATAAAAAAATATATATATAGGAAGCGGTTTTGTGATAACAAAATATTAAATAATATAATTGTAATATTAGTGTCGTTAAAACATCACGTCTCCTATTTAACCCGATGACCCGAATCCGTAACCAAACTGCATCGAGGCCTCGGTTGACCCGCTATGACCAGGTTCGACCCGAACACCGAACCGAACTCCTATTTGACTGTTGTTGACTGAACCGACACCCGTGACCCGAACTTTGAAACCGAGTCAACTGAAACAATAAAACAAGCAGACTAGAATCGAATCTTAACCAAATCACAACAGAAACGGAACTCGAATCGAAACTAACCTGAACTAAAATGGATGATGACTGGAGTGGACTAAAGTCGAGCAGGACCCGAAAACCAAAACTGCACTGGAACTAAGCTGAGCCAAGGCACGAAACAGGACCGAACCTGTTGACTGTTTTGACCGAACCAGCCACCGCCGCCGGTGATGCGGCTGCCGCCGCTGTCAGGCGTGACGCCCACTACTGTCGGAGAGACGGTGACCGAACCAGTCACCACCGCCTCCGCCGTGAAGACTCACCGCCACCCCTGCCCTGACTGTCGTCGTGTTGTCCCTGTCTTCCACCGATCTTCTCTCTCCCTCTCTCGGTTTCTCAGGTGAGTGAGTAGGAGAGTTCAAGGAAGGTAGGAAATGGTAGGAGGTTAGGGGTGTGACTGGTTGTTTTTGAGTTGGGGTTTGTAAGGATGTTGATGGTGATGAGGTCCTTCTTATTTGGTGTAGATAATGATTCAAAAAAAGAAACATACATAACTTAGGTTTATGTGTGTTTGTAGGTATAATGAGAGAAGGAGATGAGGGAACGCAGAGAAAAAGAATGGAGGTGAAGGTGGGTTTTAGGGTTTAATGTTCTTTTGTGTGTCAGACTTTTTTTTTTTTTTTTGAAGAGGTGAAATGAAGGTGGACGGCTGCAACCAAAATACAAGAGATAGAATTTTTGTTTTTAGGGTTTTGACCCTAATCACCAGTTATACATACTGGTTTAGTTTAATGGGCTTGGGCCAAAGGCCCACAAGCCCAATCCCTGTGTTTTTAGGTGGTTCGTTTTCCGATTTGGTTTTTTTCTAACTACGAATATATAAAAAAAAGAATACGGAAATACGAGACGTTACATTATAACCGTCCATAACATCATTCATTTTAATTTTTTTTTTTTGCATCATTCACAGAATCAGAGCCATGTTCATGACATGGTGTTTTAAAAAAATTCATAGTTCAATTCATGGTGTTTTTATAAAATAATACAACACCATTCAGTAAACAAAAATATAACACCATTCAGTACACAAAATAACACCATTCAGTACAAGATATAACACCATTCAGTAAACAAAAAATAACACCATTCAGAAACAAAATAACACCATTCAGAAACAAAATAACACCATTCAGAAACAAAAAAAAAAAAAAAAAACCATCCAGTAAACAAAATATAACATCATTCAGTAAACAAAATAACATCATTCAGTAAATAATATAACACCATTCAGTACAAGAATATAACACCATTCAGTAAATAAATATAACACCATTCAGAAAAAGAAAATAACACCATTCAGAAACAAAATAACATCATTCAGAAACAAAATAACACCATTTAGAAAAGAAAATAACACCATTCAGAAAAGAAAAAATAACACCAATCAGAAAAGAAAAAAAAAACACCATTCATAAAAGAAAAAAACACCATTAGTGAAAGAATATAACACCTCTGTATCATCTTCTCCACTTCCGGCGTCGTTCGATGTAGATAGAAAGAGATCGCAGGACCACCACCACTGCCAATTCCGGCACCACCATCGCCGCACCACCACTGTCGATCCAACACCACCACCGCCGCTGCCACTCGCACCAGCACCACCGCCGCTGTCGCTCGCACCACCACCACCGCCGCTGCCGCTCGCACCACCACCGTCGCCGCCGCTGCCGCTGTCGCGTTTGATCTTCCGATTGGCCGCTGTCGTGTTTCTTCTTCAGATTGATTATGCGAGAGATCTTTGATCGTAGATGGAGATCATCTGGAGAGAGAGAGATATTGTAGGGATTTTGAATTACAGTTTCCATTTTTTGAATGGATATAAAGACTTTATTACCCCTATAATTTTCAATTCAGTCCAAAAAATAAATCAAATTTTACAATTTGGTCCCTATTAATCTCAACCATTAGATCAAAGATCTAATGGTGTAGATTCTTTCTTACCCTTCTCACACTTTTAGTCTTTTTACAGGATCCTAACTCTATGTTTAATATACATAATCTTAGATTATGAACTAATTCCATTTCATCTTCTACTTTGATAGCAAACTTTCTAAAACTAGAAAATATTTATTGGAAATAAAATATACTAATTCTTTTGTATTCAAAAACAAAATTCTTACTTCGTAAACGCATCATTTAAAATGAGTAATTTTATATTTTTTTTCTTTAATTTTGTATCTATAGTTCATATTAGGGTTATATGTATTCATATCAAAAATTATATTTGTTATTTGTGATGCAAGAAATAGTATAAAATATAAAAAAATAATTTAAAATTTATAATCGTTATGTCCTTCAAACATAACCAACATCAACAATAACATATTTGCTTTAAAAAACTCACTCAAGTTTCTATAAATTGAAAATATATTTTTTTTTCCAAAGAACTCGATCAACACCATGATTATACCTTTAATTTTCTATCCTCAAACTCATGTAACACATGGGTCTATAACCTAGTGTGTGTGTATATATATATATATAGGGCCTGGATCATTTCAGAATCATAAATATTTACAGAACTCGCAGAACTCGTAATAAACAATCTTTTTATTTATATATTTTTATGTTTAGGATAATTTTATCATTTATCATGTGTATTTTTACGATTACATACATGTTAAGAGTAATTTTATCATTTTTTACATGTAATTTTATAATTATACATATGTAAACTAGTTTTGACACATATATATAATTTTGGCAATTAAACATATGTAAACTACTTTTAACATGTATGTAATCAAAGAAATACATATAATAGATGATAAAAAGATCCTAAATACAAAAACTTATATATAACATGATTGTTTATTAGGAGTTCTGAAAGTTTTGTAGTTATTTAGAGTTCTGAAATGATGATGTCATATGAGCTGTATCCATTTTTGGTTTGTCTTACGACCCATATGACATCATACGGCCCAAATGACATGTCGGTCACATCATGATCATACATGCCATATGGGCCGATGGTGCTAAAAATGGTCAAACAAGCCATATGACTTTGTCACTGGTCACATCAGTCATTTGACTCATTTTTGTGTCACTCAAAACACATGATACGACCCGTATAATATGAAAAACACCACCTCCTACGACCCATACGACTCAACACTAGTGTCTAAATAATGTGTCATTGGTGCATACTTTGAACGAAATGGTACCGGCCAACGCGTCAAGATCTTCGAGCAATTTACCAACCCGAATCCCATTCCACGGATTCCGGTACTATTCCCGGAGAATATAATCCGAAGAAAACGGATAAAGAATAGTTGTCCGGCTATCAGCCGGACTTTTACTAGCAACTTTGTCATCACCGGCGGTGGTGGTGGTGGTGTCGAAAATAATGGATCTTGCTTGCCAAAGAGCATTGGTCACCGGAGAATGGTACATACCGGGCCACAAACTAATCGGTTTGCGCAACGAAGACCCAGCATCAATGGCTGATACACCGTCATGTTGGGGGTCCGGTGACGAGACGGTGGAAGCGATGGGGATTGGGTCAACGACGGCAGAAAGTGGTGGGTCCGGTGGCCCTGATGAAGAAGAAGAATATGACCGGAAAAATGATGGATTTTTGGGAAAGAGATTCAAGATTTGATGTGGGTTTGAAGAGTGTTTGGGGTTGTTTATTAACTTTGAAATGGCGACAGTGTAATTGAATCTTGGTGGTTTCATTCTGTGTGTTTCTGTGGTGGGGAAATTTGGAAATTCAAGAGGGTGTTATGAATGAAGATGGGAAGGTGGTTTCATCGGTTTGTGATTAGTGGGTTGATGGGTTGTCGGATCGGGTTTAGTTTTCTTAGGGAAGGTCCCGCAGGGGGTGATTCAAGATCCATTCTGTAAAGCACCCAAAAGAAGCATGTCCAAAGAGGAGTCGGTATCGCCTTGATTTGATTGATCTGTCTTGACACGTGTTTTATATCAATCGAAAAATATAAAATGAATATGAGTACCGATGTTCAGCCATTATATGCTGACGTTACAAAAAAAAAAAAAACTCTATTGCGAATGCAACTACGTTTTCAACGAATTTATGACGCAATGTTGAGAAAACCATAAAAACGAATATGGTATCGGATGTGGGTTGGGCGGTATCTGTTTATTTAGTTCGTGACAGTATTTAACAAGAAAGTTAACTATACGTGACTCGTTCGAAATAAACTTTTATCAATCGATGATAAAAATAAGCATGTCACATCACCATATTTTAATTTTTAATGTTATATTATGTTACTTAAATAACGTAAAGGGTAAACAACGCCAACATATATGGTGTTCGATTTTTAAATAAAAAGGCTTCTACATGTATTTATAAGAAAAAGTGCCCAAAATTAAAAAAAAAAAGTTGATTTTTAACATGTTAAATGCAATCGGAGTTCGTTTGAGTCGGTTCCCCACTGTTCTCCACTTTTTTAGTGTTCCCTAATAAACCTCACACACACACACACACACTACATATATAGAGAGGAAGTGTAAAATACATTTTCCTTTATCCTACATTCTGTACGCGACAACCAGATGAGGACGCGCGTGGCAGATTTCATTTTTTTCTCATAAGGGCAAATTAGACATTTGCTATCATTAGCAGGGTAAATTAGACATTTACTATCATCAGGAGAAGATTGCGAGTTCGTTATACCCACGATCCCGTTAACTATGATTCGTATCTGTTTCAAATATTCATAATTTTTAAACTATCCAAATTGCGGTTAAAGTTATGCGTTTAGGGTTCCAATCGCTTATTGTTTTCAATGGATCCACAGAGCAATACTACACGAAGCACAGGGGATATTGAAATTGAAGATGCTAAAGTCCATGGCATTCATGATGCGGCTGAATAAGTGCGAGATCTGACATCTTTAAACGTTCTATTAGACGATCTGACCAGTAAGTTATCAATTAAACTTTTGGCTGTTAACAATTCAAGTTAATTGTCGTGTTTTTTAGGGGTGTTCAAAACTATCCATATCCGAAAATTTGGATATCCGAAATTTCGGATATCTGAAATTCGGATATCCAAAATTTTGGATATTCGAAATTCGAATATCCGAATTTTTCGGATTCGGATAGTGATTTTAATTATTTTTAGATATTTCGGATATCCGAAAATTTAATTTTTATTTTTTTTGGATATCCGAATATCCGAAAATATCCGAAGTATCCGAAATTATCCGAAAATTTAATTTTTATTTTTAATTTTTTTTGTAGATAATACCGCATGTTGTATATTTCATAAATTTAACATGCGTTTTTATTTATAAATTCAACATTACTGATTATATAGTAAGCCGCATGTTGTTTTTTTTAAAATTGTAACATGCGTGATTAGTTATGTGTGTAATTTTTAGTGCTTGACTGGTGTGTATTATAAAGCTCATGTTGTTTTTTTATTTAATATGTGCAGATGAAAGATTGTATATTCCATAGGTGAATGCATCCTACATGCCTGTGATAGGCATGGAATTTAGTTCTATTGAGTAAGCATATATTTTTTTATCAGACATATGCTAGGAAATCAGGTTTTTCTGTTCGAAAAGGCGGAGAAAATAGTAGTGGTGGTATTATTAAGAGTAAGTATTTTGTATGTTCGACGGAGGGACATAAGCCACATGTTTTTGACGATCCTTATTCGAAGTTGGCAAAGCCTTATAAAAGTAGGAAAAGACCCACTATTCGAACAGGATGTAAAGCACAAATTATGCTTGGTTCGATGGATGGGGTGTCAGTTAAGAAGTTTGTTGAAGCCCACAATCATTCATGTGTGTGTCCCGAAGATATTCATTTATTACCGGCATATAGGAATCTTTTTATAATACAAGATGAAATGATATGGGAGCTCGGTACTCTAAATCTTGGGCCAGTGAATGTAACACCCCGTGTTACGAAAGTCGAAGTACAAGTCAAAGTCAAAGGAAGAAAAGATTGTTAATTGCAATGTTTTTTAAAACCGGACCGGGCCGGCCGGTCGGACCGGTCCGGCCGGGATCCAAGGCTTCATCCGGGCCGGTTCAGCCTATAAAACCGTTCTAACATCAGGCTGGTGGTCGGGCCGGCGGGTCTCGCTTATGGTCGGGCCGGTTTGAATAGAAATTTATTGTTCGGTGGATAAAAGTCAGATTTTGATAAGGAAGAAGATGGAGCTCAAACTGAGATGAAAGGAATGACAAGAAAATGGGAATGGAAGCGAAATTAGATCTGAATTTACCTTTGGTGGAGCTAAGCAGGCGGTAAGAAGAAAGTGATGGACCGAAAGAGGGAAAGATAAAAGGGTGTTCACCGGAATTTTCCAGAGAAGACCAGTGGGCAAGCTTGATTGTCTGTGCGTGGAAACTAGGGAAAGGATGGGTTGTATTTGATATTTATTTAGATTTAAGATTTTTAATATTTTAATAAATTATTATGTCTATCATAGGCGATAGCCCTAGCCTACTTACTGATAAAGGCTGTCAATAGTTTCGAATAGTACAGCTTCATTTCAAATTTTTTGAGTTATTTCAAATATAAAACACAAAAAAGATAATGGTACAAATATAAAGGTTAATTAAGTTTTATTTATTTACTTGTGTTTTTTATTATATTATATATTTATAAATTACATATTGTCATCCGGTTCGTAAATCCGGTTCGACCGGTTCAACCAGTCCGACCAGTGAACCAGTAAGACGACCGGTTCGTTGTCCGGTCCGGTTTTAAAAACATTGGTTAATTGCGATCTGTCACTCCTTGCTTAACTACTGATTTGACTTTCTTGACTTGTAATCGATTCTTTTATTTTAATCGCTTTAGTTGTATTATGTGGAGTATCTATTAATAATCGAGGTTTGATCGATGTTTATCGCATGTTTTATCGCTTTATCGCTAATCGCAACTCGAATTATGCGTTCTGGATATTGTTTTACGTGTGTGTGCTATTTATGTGTTACTTGTGCATGTTTAGTTGTGTTTATATTTTGTGGTGATTAATCAAAACGCAATCGCAACTCTATCGCAATCGAATCGCAAACGCTAAACGCAAGTTAATTATGATGATTTTATGTTAGATATAGTATTTGTGTGTTTATTATTAATCTATCGCATCGCATAATCGATACTCACTTAAGCGCATCGCAACGCTCTACACGTGAAACAAAACACCGAAAACCAACTTGCCGGAGCCTTTCGATCGAATGACCACTCGATCGAATGGCTACCCGATCGGATTGCCATCCGATCGCCATCCGATCGGATTGCCATCCGATTGAAGTGTCATCCGATTGGTGCCATCCTATCCGACACTTGTGCACTTTCCCTTTTTGGCAACCTATAAATACCGACATCTCCCTCTCACTCGACCAGCATGCTCAAGGCCTTCTTTCTCTCGATTTCTCGCGATTCTTGTAAGTTTTCAACTCAAATCTTGTACATCTGTGATCTACACACACTTCTTCATCATTTTCACCTTTGAATCTTAACTTTTAACCGTGAAATCAACGGATTTGAGGTGTTCTAGGGTGATGTCATCTTGGAGTTCTTATGAACTTCAAGTTTTGACCTCATTCCACCACGAATAACGCAGATCTGAAAGATTTCGACATGATTAAAACATTGTTTTCGCATAGATCTAAACATTTCCAAGGTTAAAAGGATTGAGAGAAGCTTTTCTAACTTTCTTTCAACTCTTTTACACTCAATGCACTCAAAACCGATAGAATCGGAGCTCGTTCAGATCTTCTACTCAATTCTTAGTGAAGTGTCGGTCTGAGATCTGGTTTCTATCAAAGAGACAACCGATTTTGGGATGAACATGAACAACCGTCAAGAACATCTAACTGGTCGGATTAGGGTGGCTCCTATTCGATCGGGCGACTTGGGACTTGACGAGGTTCCGTTGTTTAGCACGTTATCACATCGTCTCGATCAAACTTCAAAACTTTCAAAAATAATCAAGTTCAAGACGACCAGGTTCGTTGGGACGGATTGCTGTCCGATCGGATAGCCATCTGATTGGATTGCCATCCGATCGAACTACAATCCGATCGGATTGCACTTGAGCTTCCACACTTAGTCAATTTTCAAGTTTTCAAACAAACTGAATGTCGAACGGATTGCCATCCGATCGAACGGCCATCCGATCGAGTGACATTTAGAACTTCGACACTTAATCATTTTCATAATTTTCAAAGAACATCAGTTTCTAATGGATTACCATCCGATCGAGTGACAATCCTGCTGAGAACTCGTTCTCATTAAGTGTCCTGCCAATCGGACCACTATCCGATCGAATTACCGTTCGATCGATGACCTGAAAGGTAGAGATACTTCTCTGTTTTTTTAAAAATGCTACAACGAAAACTTCAAAGCCATCATACACAAACACAATCGGATTGCCATCTGACAGGATTACCATTCGACACTTAGTCACTTTTCACCGTTTATCGCGCCGTTCTTCGCTTATGATATTGTTAACTGTTCAGGCTAATCTCTCAGCGCTCCCTTTAATCCAAGATAGTGTTTATTAACTTAAACGCTATCTGTGAGTATACTCAATCCGTTTTTTGCTTTACGCACTTTTGGGTGATCGTTATTGCATGCTACGTGTTATTCGATGAATGCTTGTATGTTATGTTAACACAGTGATTGTTGCCCTGACACCTTAGTAATGATAGTACTATAGTTTGGACTCAGCACCTGTCGTGGACAGGGGTTGTTATGGGCTTTACTTCACGTGTTCCAGTGGGGATATGTGTTGCGCATTCTACAACTCGCAGTCACGTCTATGCATATTTCTCTATCGATAACCTACTAGCCTTCACTTTGTACATGTTACATGCTGGTTATGCGTAAACGATTTCGAACTCTATTATTACTATTAAACTTGTATGCTCACCTTTACACTATGTGTATTGACCTATATTTTAACGTATGTGATATGTTCCTAGGATGCTTTGCTTATTATTTGCTGGAAATCAAGTTAGGATGGAGTCTAGAAACAAAGACAATTTATTTATTTAAATCTGAGTTGTCGGAACATGTTATTTGTCTTTGAGATATCCATGTCTGTAATAATTGATTGCTTGATGGGTTATGGTATGGGACATAATATTAACTATCCGGTAATTTAGTTGTTATGGAATTTCTCTTGGACAATCTGTTTCGCTCAGTGCCGCGCCCCGATGTTTCCGTCATCGGTTGGGGTGTGACAGATTGGTATCAGAGCCATAACTATAAGAAATTAGGCAAGACTCGACCTAGTCCGGGTGGATGTCTAAGAAACGACCTAGTCTATAGTCTAAGTACCAACAGACCGCCTTGTGCAAACCCGTTAGGGGTTCCGCACGTGCCTATTACCATTTCTCGATCGACTCATGCTATACTATCACATTTCCTTCCCTAAGGCGGTCGCACTGTACTATTTTCGAAAATGAATGAGTGATTAGATCGAGATTAGGTGTGAAAACCACAAACTCTTGATTAAATCGCTTGTTCGCCTCACAATTTTTACTATAAACACGAGAATTTGCGTTGAATCAGGAGTGAAATCCGTACTTCGACGCAGATTTCTCCCTAAATCTCGTGATTCTATCACACAAACAGGAATGTAGTCGCTAAGTTAGGGGTGAAACCCGAATCTTGATGACTCATTCCGTTCTCTATTTTGGTTTTACAAAATTCTCACCAAAGTCTCGATGGATTCCAACAACTCGAGTTGCGCGAATAACCGAAAGGATACGTGCCATTCACCATGTGTCGATGATAGAGCACAATCTATTAGGCCAAAACGTATACTTACAGTCCTTGAGAATAGTCGAATCACTTTGGGTAGTCAACGTCTACAAGCCTTAGACAATCTATCCTCGATTTCAAGCTCGTAATCGCTGATTTTATGTGTTTCGATTCTGAGCCCGCAACTGCTGACTCTGATATTTATCGTTCTATGTGGAATTTTATGTGTTTTATGTGGTTTTACCTGTTTATATGTTTTGATTTTTGGTGATTTATACGCTTTTCGTTGTTCGCTTTGATCAACACACATAATTCGCACTACACATCTATCTCAAAACGGTAACAAATCGCATGCTATGTTACTCGCTTATGCTATACTACTCGCTGTGTACTCGCTAATCGCAATCGCTATTCTCGAATTCGCGGACTTTGAATGATAGGTGAATATGTACGACAAATGTAGGTGAATACGTGCAAAATATAGTGTGGCTTCTATGTTCTATATGCCTTACGTGCTTATGTGTTTACGTGCCTACGTGACTATGTGTCTATGTGTTACGTGATCATGTTCCTGAGCTTTATACGAAGTAGCTTAGAGCTGAGTGAGAGTCTATACTAGGGTTAATCGAAATTTGTGTCTGAGTCCTTTGGCGATGTCTATTGCAGACAATGTCGTCATTTAGATCGTTTCACTCGCGCTCTGCTCGACGAAATCACGAGGACAAGTGTATCGCTTCTTTGGTCACCAAGCAAATTGCAAAAGTGATTCCACAAATCGTTAGTGAGCTGAATGAAAACGGTAGCAAGTCCTCTGAAGAGTCCAGGACTGATTCGCCTAAGTCTGCTTTTAGCTTCAAGCAGTTCAAAGCCTGCGGCCCCAAAGAATTCACCGGAGAAGATGGACCTACTGCCATGTTTCAATGGTTTGAATCTATTGAAGTCACCCTGCGCCAAAGCAACTGTCTTGATAATCTCCGCACTGTTAACACCACCAACGTTTTCCAATCCACGGCTCTGGACTGGTGCACTGCCGATAGAAACAAGCGTGGAAATGATGCAACTTACGGGCTAACGTGGGACGAGTTGAAGGACATCATGATGAAAGAGTTTTGCCCTCCCCACGAGCTTCAAAAGTTGGAGGATGAGTTTTGGCAAATCAAACAGAAGGATGGCGACAACGCTGGTTTGACTGCTCGCTTCAAGCAGCTAAGCATAATTTGTCCGGGTCAAGTTACTACTCCCGAAATCACCATCAAGAAGTATATCCATGCTCTTCCGGATTGCGTGGCTGATTTCGTTCAAGCTGCAAAGACGACAACAATTGAGGAAACCTTCTTACCCACTGCTGAGATAAACGACAAGTGAGTCAAGGCTGGTTGCTGGGATAAAGCCTCCAAGAATCTGCACCAAGTCACCGCTGCTCCAACCGCTGAAACCGCCGCTGCTCCGCAGTCTTCAAAATCCTCCCGCCGCAAGAGGAAGAACAACAACAACAACAACAGTAGCAAAAACTGCGCTGTCACAGCTGCCGCTCCACTTCAAGCTATCCCAGCTCAACCGTAGCCTCAACACCGCCAAGTAGCGGCACCGGTTACCCATGCACCGCCAGCCAAGCGTGCATACACTGGTCCTCACCCAGCTTGCCCTACTTGTACTTATCACCATCCAGTGGGAATCACTTGCAGATATTATGTGCACTGCAATATGTACGACCACTTCACCGCCAACTGCCGTACAGGTCCACGTCAAGCTCCTGCTCAACAAGCCCTACTTCCCGCTCCTCAAGGCCAACAAGTGGCTCCTGCACTCGCAATCCACGTTAGAGCTTGCTTTGCGTGTGGTGATCTCAACCACTTCGCAAACATGTGCCACAATCAAGTGGTGAAGCAAGAGCCACAATAGCGGCAGCCCCAACAACAACAACAGCAGCAGCAGCAGCCTGCAGCTATGCCTTCAACATCAACGCATGCCAAGCTCAAGCCGATAACAATGTGGTCAATGGTACGTTCCTTGTGAATGATTTATATGCTTCGTGTTTATTTGATACTGGAGCCGATAATTGTTTTGTGTCATTAGAATTCGAAAAGCTCCTTAATCGTAAGCGCGCCCATCTCCCTCATCATTCGATGTTGAAGTTGCCACTAGAAGAACCGTCGCTGTCAATTCTGTTCTTCGTGATTGTACTCTCAAACTCAACAATCACATCTTTCCTATCGACCTTATTTCGATGCAACTTGGTAGTTTCGATATCATAGTAGGCATGGATTTTCTTCGTGAAAATCGTGCTGAAGTTGTTTGCTTTGATAAGATGATTCGTTTCTCGCTCGCTAATGGTGATCTATTGTGTATTTATGGTGAAGTCGCTTCGAAGAAACTCCAACTAATGTCGTGCATCCAGGCAAGCAAGTATCTCCGCAAGGAATACAGAGCTTTCTTGGCAAACATTGTAGTAGGGGAGAAGGAAAAGAAAGGAAAGACATTAGTGGAAGATGTTCGTGTTGTTCGTGATTTTCCAAACGTATTTCATGATGATCTACCTGGTTTACCCCGAGTCGTGATATCGACTTTCGTATTGACCTCATTCCTGGAGCAAACCCTGTTTCTAAATCTCCTTATCGACTCGCTCCGTCCGAAATGCGCGAACTCTCAAGTCAACTCCAGGAATTGCTTGACAAAGGCTTCATTCTCCCTAGCACCTCTCCTTGGGGCGCACCAGTCCTTTTCGTCAAAAAGAAGGATGGGTCGTTCCAGATGTGCATCGACTATAGGGAGTTGAATAAGCTGACAATCAAGAATCGTTATCCCCTGCCTCGAATCGATGATTTGTTTGACCAACTGCAAGGTGCTACATGTTTTTTGAAGATCGATTTACGCTCTGGTTGTCACCAGTTATGCATTCAGGAGGAAGATATACCGAAAACCGCTTTTCGAACCCGCTATGGCCATTATGAATTCGTCGTAATGCCCTTTGGTTTAACCAACGCACCCACGGCTTTCATGGATTTGATGAATCGCGTGTGTAAACCATTTCTTGACCGCTTCGTCATCGTGTTCATCGATGATATCCTTATCTATTCGAAGTCGAAAACCGAACACGCGCAGCATCTACGTTTGGTTCTCGAGCTACTCCAAGGGAATCGACTCTATGCCAAGTTTTCCAAGTGTGAATTCTGGCTAGAGGAGGTTCAATTCCTCGGTCACATTGTCAATAGTCAAGGTATTCACGTCGACCCCGCAAAGATCAAAGCTGTTAAGAGTTGGGTTACTCCAAAATCACCATCCGATGTTCATTCGTTCCTCGGATTGGCGGGCTATTACCGTCAATTCATCGCTGACTTCTTGAAAATCGTTGTTCCACTTACTTCTCTGACGCATAAAGACAAGCCTTTTGTTTGGGGAACTGAACAAGAGACTACCTTTCAAACTCTCAAGCATATGCTCTACAATGCTCCCGTCCTCGCTTTACCTGACAGAAACAATGACTTCATTGTCTATTGTGATGCCTCGAACCTTGGTCTTGGTTGCGTTCTCATGCAACGAGACAAGGTTATCGCTTACGCATCTCGTCAGCTCAAGATCCACGAGAAGAACACCCACGACCTCGAGCTAGGCGCAGTTGTTTTTGAGTTAAAAATTTGGCGACACTACCTTTATGGTACCAAGTGTACGATCTTCACAGATCATAAGAGCCTGCAACACATCCTCAGCCAAAAAGAACTGAATATGCACCAACGCCGATGGGTAGAACTTCTCAATGATTACGACTGTGAGATTCGTTATCATCCTGGAAAAGTAAATGTCGTTGCCGACGTCCTCAGCAGACGAAGCTATTTGCATAGCGTTCGTAATGTTCACACCCAGCATCATCTCGAAACTCTTATCCGTGATGCTCAGCATGCTTGTTTTACCGAATGCACCTTGAAGAAGTAAAGGATTTACCATAATGGCGAACAGTTAGTAAACAAATCGAATGGGATATTCCATTATTTGGACCGAATTTGGATTTCCAAACGCACTAACTTGCGACAAATCCTGTTGGACAAAGCCCACAAGTCTCGATATTCCATTCATCCTGGCGCCGACAAGATATATCTCGATCTTCGTCTACGATACTAGTGGCCTGGAATGAAGAAGGATATTGCAATCTATGTTTCGAAGTGCCTGACTTGCTCGAAGGTCAAGGCCGAACAGCAAAGACCATTTGGCTTGCTTGTGCAACCCGAGATTCCGATGTGGAAATGGGAAAGCATAGCCATGGACTTTATCACGAAACTCCCGCGTACAACTTCAAGTCACGATAGCATTTGGGTTATCGTTGACCGTTTGACTAAATCTGCTCATTTCATGCCAATACGAGAAGACTTCAAGGTAGAAAAATTAGCCCGAATCTACACCGACGAGATCATCTGTCGACATGGGACGCCTCGTGACATCATCTCTGACCGTGATGGTCAGTTTACCTTGCGTCTTTGGGAAACGTTTCAATCTGCTGTCGGTACTACGCTTAATCTAAGTACCGCTTTTCATTCCCAAACCGACGGTCAGACTGAAAGAACGATTCGTACTCTTGAAGACATTCTTTGCTCGTGTGTCATAGATTTCGGTGGTAATTGGGACGCGCACTTACCCTTGGTCGAATTCTCATACAATAACAATTATCATTCTAGCATACAAATGGCACCATTTGAGGCATTATACGGAAGAAAATGTCGATCGCCGATTATGTGGCATGAGATCAGAGATGCGCAACTAACCGGTCCTGAGCTGCTGCAAGAAACGACTGACAAGATCCTCCAAATTCGAGACAATCTGCTGAAAGCTCGGATTCGTCAGAAAAGTTACGCCGATAGACGCCGCAAGCCCCTTGAATTTGACGTTGGCGATCACGTACTCCTAAAGGTATCACCTTGGAAGGGTGTGATCAGATTCGGCAAGAAAGGAAAGCTCGTGCCTCGATATGTTGGACCCTTTAAGATTCTGGAGAGGATCGGAAAAGTGGCCTACAGACTCGAACTACCGGAGGAACTTAGCAACGTCCACCCGACTTTCCATGTATCGAACCTCAGAAAAGTGCCTAGCCGAGCAGGATTTACAAGTTCCACTAGAGGATCTATAAGTGGACGAAACATTACGCTTCGTGGAGAAGCCTGTCGAGAACATGGACCGGGAAACCAAGAAGCTCAGGCGCCCACACATTCCCATTGTGAAGGTTCGCTGGGAAGGCAAGCGAGGCGCAGAGTTCACCTGGGAACTCGAAGGTGACATGAAGGCGAAGTACTCGCAGTTGTTTGTTACGGATAAAACCTAATTTCGGGACGAAATTCCTTTAAGTAGGGGAGGCTGTAACACCCCGTGTTATGAAAGTCGAAGTATAAGTCAAAGTCAAAGTCAAAGGAAGAAAAGATTGCTAATTGCGATCTGTCACTCCTTGCTTAACTACTGATTTGACTTTCTTGACTTGTAATCGATTCTTTTATTTTAATCGCTTTAGTTGTATTATGTGGAGTATCTATTAATAATCGAGGTTTGATCGATGTTTATCGCATGTTTTATCGCTTTATCGCTAATCGCATCGCAATCGCATTTGCAACTCATATTATGCGTTCTAGATATTGTTTTACGTGTGTGTGCTATTTATGTGTTACTTGTGCATGTTTAGTTGTGTTTATATTTTGTGGTGATTCATCAAAACGCAATCGCAACTCTATCGCAATCGAATCGCAAACGCTAAACGCAAGTTAATTATGATAATTGTATGTTAGATATAGTATTTGTGTGTTTATTATTAATTTATCGCATCACATAACTGATACTCGCTTAAGCGCATCGCAACGCTCTACACGCAAAACGAAACGCCGAAAACCAACTCGCCGGAGCCGCTCGATCGAATGACCACTCGATCGAATGGCTACCCGATCGGATTGCCATCCGATCGGATTGCCATCCGATCGGAGTGTCTCGGTGCCATCCGATCGGAATGCCATCCGAACGAAACGCCGAAAACCAACTTTCCCTTTTTGGCAACCTATAAATACCCCCTGTCACATCACAAGTGATGTGACAGCTCCCTCTCACTCGACCAGCACGCTCAAGGCCTTCTTTCTCTTGATTTCTCGCGATTCTTGTAAGTTTTCAACTCAAATCTTGTACATCTGTGATCTACACACACTTCTTCATCATTTTCACCTTTGAATCTTAACTTTTAACTGTGAAATCAATGGATTTGAGGTGTTCTAGGGTGATGTCATCATGGAGTTCTTATGAACTTCAAGTTTTGACCTCATTCCACCAAGAATAACGCAGATCTAAAAGATTTCCACATGATTAAAACATTGTTTTTGTATAGATCTAAACATTTCCAAGGTTAAAAGGATTGAGAGAAGCTTTTCTAACTTTCTTTTAACTCTTTTACACTCAATGCACTTAAAACCGATAGAATAAGAGCTCGTTCAGATCTTCTACTCAATTCTTAGTGAAGTGTCGGTCTGAAATCTGGTTTCTATCAAAGAAACAACCGATTTCGGGATGAACATGAACAACCGTCAAGAACAGCTAACTGGTCGGATTAGGGTGGTTCCTATTCGATCGGCGACTTGGGACTTGACGAGGTTCTGTTGTTTAGCACGTTATCACATCGTCTCGATTAAACTGCAAAACTTTAAAAAATAATCAAGTTCAAGACGATCAGGTTCGTTGGGACGGATTGCCGTCCGATCGGATAGCCATCCGATCGAACTGCAATCCGATCGGATTGCACTTGAGTTTCCACACTTAGTCAATTTTCAAGTTTTCAAACAAACTGAATGTCGAACGGATTGTTGTCCGATCGGATTGCCATCAGATAGAACGACCATCCGATCGAGTTACATTTGGAACTTCGACACTTAATCATTTTCATAATTTTCAAAGAACATCAGTTTCTAACGAATTGCCATCCGATCGGATTGCCATCCGATCGAGTGACAATCCTGCTGAGAACTTGTTCTCACTAAGTGTCCTGCCAATCGGATCACTATCCGATCGAACGACCGTTCGATCGACGACCTGAAAGGTAGAGATACTTCTCTGTTTTTTTAAAATGCTACAACGAAAACTTCAAAGCCATCATACACAAACACGTCTCTCCCAAACTAATGTCAATCCGACCGAATGGCCATCCGATCGGATGACCATCCGAATGGGTTGACATCCGATCGAATGGCTATCCAATCGGATTGCCATCCGACCGGATTACCATTTGACACTTAGTCACTTTTCATCGTTTATTGCGCCGTTCTTCGCTTATGCTATCGTTAACTGTTCAGGCTAATCTCTCAGCGCTCCCTTCAATCCAAGACAGTGTTTATTAACTTAAACGCTATCTGTGAGTATACTCGATCCCTTTTTTGCTTTACGCACTTTTGGGTGTTACATACGTTACTTATTCAAATCACAATCGACACACAACGCAAACACTATTTATACGCTGACCGTTATTGCATGCTACGTGTTATTCGATGAATGCTTGTATATTATGTTAACACAATGATTGTTGTCTGACACCTTAGCAACGATAGTACTATAGTTTGGACTCAGCACCTGTCGTGGACATGGGTTGTTAAGGGCTTTACTTCACGTGTCCCATTGGGGATATGTGTTGCGCATTCTACAACTCGCAGTCACGTCTGTGCATATTTCTCTGTCGATAACCTACTAGCCTTCACTTTGTACATGTTACATGCTGGTTATGCGTAAACGATTTCGAACTCTATTATTACTATTAAACTTGTATGCTCACCTTTACACTATGTGTATTGACCTATATTTTAATGTATGTGACAGGTGCCTAGGATGCTTTGCTTGTTATTTGCTGGAAATCAAGTTAGGATGGAGTCTAGAAACAAAGACAATTTATTTATTGAAATCTGAGTTGTCGGAACATGTTATTTATCTTTGAGATATCTATGTCTGTAATAATTAATTGCTTGATGGGTTATGGTATGGGACATAATATTAACTATCCGGTAATTTAGTTGTTATGGAATTTCTCTTGAACAATCTGTTTCGCTCAGTGTCGCGCCCCGATGTTTCCGTCATTGGTTGGGGTGTGACAGTGAAAGCATTTCATATTATGAGAAAAAGATATGGAGAATAATATGGTTGTGGGGTTTAGAGAGAGAGGGGGGGGGGGGAGGAGGAGGATGAGGAGTGGGCGAGTGGCCATCTTTTTTATATTTATTTTTTAATTTAATTGTTCTAGGGAAATTTAGTTATTTCGTACACCCTTAACTGAAAAACTTAACATAGGTTAATGATAAGGACCACACTAGTGCAAAAATTGTAACCGCTATGACCAACTCTGTAATTATTGAAGTTTTGGACCAACTTTGCAATCAGAGACCAACCATGTATTCAACTCTTAAGATTTCATATCATTTATTGTTTTAACCAAATTGATGCTAAGTCTAGTAATAAAAAAGCACCCATAGATGCCTGGTCTACAGGGCTGGCCCAAGAGTAAGTCAAATGAGGCTTGGGCCTTGGGCCACATCAACTATAGGGCCTCCATTTAAAAAAAATTATATTAAATGTGTTTTCTCAAAACTCTGGTCGTATTGGTTAGGGCGGCTTATCACTTATGGCAGCGGCATTATGGCAGCGGGTTATGGCACCGGGAAGAGAAACAGCCGTGCCTCATCATCTTCTTCAAGTCTTCAAGAATCAAGACTTCAACGGTAATTTTTATCTTCTTTATATGTCGTCGCTGCATCATGTCAGTCGCTACTCGCTACATCCTTCCTTGTCGCTCGACTTAGTCACTGATAAACTGATTCATCTTCTTAAGTTCTTAAATTGCTGCCTAATTTACAAAATCAAGTCACTGTACTGATTCATCTTCTTACAAAATCAAGACTGCATCTTCGCTCAGTGGCTGCATCTTCGCTGAATCGCTCAGTGGTTGCATCTTTGCTGAATTGTTGTTGAAGGTAAAGCCTTAATTTCCTAGTTGCCTAATTTTCTTGGTAAAATCTGTTGCCTAATTGAAGTTTGTGATATTAGCCCTAATTTTATAGTTGCCTAATTTTCTGTTTGTTAACGAGTTCTGTGAATTTGTGATAGATTTATAATGTCTAATAGATATCGTAAACATGAATCCGGCCATTCTAAAAGGCAAAAGAAACAAAAACGAGAAGTTGAGGGTTTTTCTCAAATTGTTTTCGTTTTTTTTTTTTTTGGGAAAAATATCACAAACTTTTACTTAGCCTTAGGCCACCAAAATAGTTGAGCCAGCCCTACTGGTCTAGTAATAAAAATCACTTCAATACAAATGAGTATCGCTGAAGATATACTAATAATGGGCTGTCCGTGTGTACTAATGAATCACCAATGGAATATCTTAAAAACCCAATAAAAAGTAAAAAAAGAAAACCAAAAAGAAAGTGTAAGTAGCTGGAAAAAGTTATAGCGGTGTACAGGTAAAAGCTTAGGAACAACCACACGACCACACACTTTGCTTTATCATGTGAACTAGTGAATATATCTTGGTTTGTATATAAACTTTTCAGAATACGAATTATGGATCCTTTTGTCTCTATATCTATGTATTTGTGCATGTAAATTCCTTTTGATTCTCTTAGATATGATTTTAGAGTATGGTATGTGGGGAGTGATCGTAAATTATTTTTGTATTATTGAATTTGTTTTTTGAATTCTTTCAACTACAAGGCACTCCACAGCCTATTTGACATTCTAATTTGGTATCAAAACATTGTGTGCCATTTCGACAACAACAATATTTTATCTTTTGACCACTTTTGTGTATCCAACAAACTCTGCTTGGACGTTGTAATTTCGTCGCCTTGATTCCACTTCTACTACCTTTACCCATAAAATATGTTGTCGTTATACTATTCATCGACAATTAGGGCATCAAATCAATTGAAATAATAGAATTGACTTACATTCATGTGAAACTAGCAATGTGAGGAACACTATACACATGAAGATCATATGTGTGCTAATAACCTTGGCCATCCTCACTAGTGTCAGAGATCATATGAAGATGCTTAGCTTTTATATGTACATTTTAGCATTAAGTCTCTTAAACATCATTAAACGTTTTATATTATGAGTGTTTGATTTATAGAAAAAGATATGATATATCAATATGAATATCCCACACCAAATAAGGCATCCGCTCATTCACTCTCTAAAATAGCATCATATATAGGCCACCATAGCATACTTGAAACGCCTAGAGATTTAAAGGCAAGTTTCTCAATCTCACGCACATCATTTAGTGTCATATCACGCACTAAGATACAAATATCACACACCATAAATGGCAATATGAATATCACACACAAAAAAAAATATGTAATTACGCATCACAATATGAAGATCACCCACCATTTTATGTCATATTTGGCATCACATTACAATATCATATATAAGTCATATATATAAATTACGTTTTTTGGATAAAGATCAAATACAAATAAACCTAACATACAAAACGTACGAATTTGATGAAACACTGGTTAATACCAAGGTTAACTAGCTGGGTTGTCTCTTATGTGGGTTCAATCTCCTTTTTCGCTCGTCTAAGACCGAGATCCTGCAAAACAGCAACACTGTTAGCTCGATAAGAGGGGAATATAGGGGTTTCCCTCTTAATCAGGCTCCGGCGTGAGAATAAGTACTGCTCTGAGAAGAAAATAGTGTGTGTTGTAGGTGAAAGGTAAGGAGAACATAATGAATAACCTGAATGATGAATGGTCCTATTTATAGCCGGAGGGTGAAGGAGGGAGGAGAGACCTTGCCAGCTGTTACCGGGCGCCATCTGTCCGACCAAGGGGAATATCATCTTGGTCTCCTCTGCTGTGGTTAGGATAGTGGTCCACGTGGCGCGCCGTTATTTGTCCATGCAGGAGAATTCGTACCGCAGCTGTCGGTCTGCCCCCAGGTTGTGTCGCAGGTCTACATGGCGTTCGATTAATGGTGACACGTGTCGTCCTTTTTGTCTGGAGAAGCATCTTCGGTGCCACCTTAACCTCTTCCAGAAGCTTCTAGAAGCTTCTGGATTTGCTTGCTGATGTAGGCGCCATGTAGGATGAGGAAAGTGGTGTGGTCCCTGCCATGTGTGTATGAAATTGAGACCATACCTCTTCAGAATTGAAGGAAAAGATAAAAAAGCACGGTGTCATTTTTGTAACTATGAGTAACTATCAAAATTACTCTTGTAAGAGTAATTTTGATCTTTTGTAGAGTAATTTTGTAAAATGTGCTTGTAGAGTA
Source organism: Helianthus annuus (assembly GCF_002127325.2). Lineage (NCBI taxonomy): Eukaryota > Viridiplantae > Streptophyta > Magnoliopsida > Asterales > Asteraceae > Helianthus > Helianthus annuus. The sequence goes on from NC_035446.2 coordinate 74,880,858, forward strand.
ATTTTGATCTTTTGTAGAGTAATTTTGTAAAATGATCATGTAGCCTGTAGAGTAATTTTGATCTTTTGTAGAGTAATTTTGATCTTTTATAGAGTAATTTTGTAAAATGATCCTGTAGAGTAATTTTAATCTTGTAGAGTAATTTTGTTAGCATTTAGCTATGGGATTTAGCTTTATGGTTTAGTTTTTAGCTTTTAGTTTGGGGGGGGGGGTTAGTGTAATTTTGATAATTACCCTACAAGACCAAAATTACTCTACAAAAGATCAAAATTACTCTACAGTTGTTTGGGTGTGTGTGTGGGGGGGGGGTGGGAGGGGGGTTAGTGTAATTTTGATAATTATCCTACAAGACCAAAATTACTCTACATGAACATTTTACAAAATTACTTACAAAAGATCAAAATTACTCTACCAGAGTAATTTTATAGTTACTGATAATTACAAATTTGCCACCGCCTCCTTTTCTCCTTTTCATGCAATTCGTATGTTTAGTACGTTAAGTTTATTTGTACAGTAACTTTACCCTACATTTTTATGATGATATTTTATCTACACCTTTCAAGAATGGATACGTAATCAAAATGATAAAACTGTAAGATTCAGTTTTCGAAGTGGAAGGAAAGTTTGAAGCAGCACTCGACAAGTACCTTAGGCTATGGGGTATGGGGCTTGGGTTGGGGCGTGGTGTCACGACCCTCGACCCCATCTGGCCGGAATCGGTGCCGTGAGCAGCCAAGCGGTACCGGTGATTATTTTGAAAAACATTGCACCGGAAATTTCATCAGGACCGTGAGTTAGGAAAATATCAGAGTTTAGAAACACCGGATTTTATTTAAAGGGGAATTAGCCTGTAACAATCCCATCTAGACCTTATTGGCAATTAATAATCCCACCTCAGAATATTCCCCCCACCAGTCCCACCTTTCACCTATTTTTCCTACAATGGTCCCCCGTTAAATAAAACTTAACGGAGTTAAGCTTTTTTCCAAATTACAAACAGAATTTTTAGGGCTTTTGATCAGAACGATGATACGAGTCCATTGATGTAAAAATTACTTTGAAATGGTGCTCCAAGTGACTTGATTTTGGTTAATTGGAAATTTAAACACCTGAATTGAAGCGCCGTTTTCATCGTTTGGAGCACCGTTTCGAGGCAAGTTTTACATCAATGGACTCGTATCGTCATTCTAAACAAAAGCCCTAAAAAATCTGTTTGTGATTTGGAAAAAAGCTTAACTCCGTTAAGTTTTTTTAACGGGGGACCATTGTAGGAAAAATAGGTAAAAGGTGGGACTGGTGGGGGGAATATTCTGAGGTGGGATTATTAATGGCCAATAAGGTCTAGGTGGGATTATTACAGGCCAATTTCCCTTATTTAAATAGATGGAATAAATTCCATGTTTTACAAAGGTAGCTTTTAATAAAAACAATATTTCTTGATTTGATTTAATTAATAAAATAATCCACTTCTTGAAGTCCTTCAGTGCCGGATCCAATTCTTACTCCAATCTACTGTAATTACCTGAAACGCATTTTAAAAAGGTTTTGTCAGCGGGAAATACTGAGTGAGTTCATTCAGGTTTTATACAAAACATATTTGTTATAATTTACAGTATTAAGGGGAATTACAATGTTTCTGATATCAAACCAACTACCCACAGTACTTGTCACTCGACTACCCATTGGCTATCTCGTTGTCCAAATGGTGTCTGTGACTGTGGTCAGATCACCCATTGGCTAACTCGTTGTCCAAGTGTGACGGGAAATAAGTAATGTATACAAAACCCCACATACCGGCTGTACTTTGGTGATTACATAGACTTAATCCCTGTAATTATAACTTTGGAAAATAATTTGGAGTTTTGTAAAACAAGTTTGGTAAAAAGAGAATGACTCACTTTATAAGCATGCAAGATTGAGTTAACAAGCTTCTTGATTCTACTTCTTCCGATAATTAAGCATGCACTTTATTATTCTGGATCTTCTGATGATTTAATAGTTTGTTTGATTGTGAGTGTGTAGTTGGGAGTATTTTTGGTAGTTAAACATATAGTTTAACAGAATGGAATACGTATTTGTGTAAAACCCAAATCAAACCTTAACGGTAGTCACGAGATTCGAACCTTAATGAATTTCACAAAGTGTAATACTTTGGATTCCGTTTACCGAAATCACAAAGTATAGTACTTTGGCATCCGTTTAACGAACTCTCAAAGTATAGCACTTTGGTATTCGTTGGATGGTTCATGAATCGATCGGACAGAGCATCGCATCGGTGATTATTGGTTAGAACACCAACGTATAGAGAAAAGAAGAAAGAAATGAACAAAGGAAATGAATTCCTAAGCTTCCTATTTATAGGCAAGAAGTATGAAAGTTCTAGGAAGTTTCCTATAGCTTTTCTAGGAAGTTACTTATGCATCTTCTAGGAAGCTTCCTATTCACTTATATATATCCTCTTACACCTTCTTAGCACCTTCCTTTGATATTATCTATTATATATATTGTATATTTATTTATTTAGGTGTTTAATAAATCTTGCTTAGCTGATTAATGAATCCTGCTTAATCTTAATTAATTGTACTTAGCTTAATTAATCTAGTTTAGCTTAATTAATCTGGATTAACTTAATTAATCTTGATTAACTAATTAATTAATCATACTTAATTTAATTAATAGATTAATTAATCTACTCAGCTAACTTAATTGCTAAGTTTATTTAACTATTAAGTATTCTAGCAGTTTCCTGATTACGAGTTCTAATTTCTAGACACAATGAAACTCGTATTAGTGTATTAACTCAATTCAACTTTAACGATAATCACGAGATAGGAACCCTCACAACGATTTACAAGTGCAATACTTAACAATTCAGCGGATTCACAACGAATGACAGAGTATAGCCCGAGTTCGGACAACACTCAAATATTCAAGTCGAAATCACGATGAATAACAAAGTATAACTCAATTTGAGCAGCACTCAGACAATCGTTGGATAGTTATAATCGATCGGATAAAGTATCGTACCAGTGATTAGAGTTATTACCCTAATAACGAGCAGAGTTTCGGGGTTTTAGGGTGTTGATAGAAAGAAACGGAGATACAGAGAGTAGGACGACGTTTTAGACCGTCGAACTGAGCGATTTGAACTGATCCCAAACCCCTGGCTTTATAGCCCAATTTTGTTGCCTCCCGCGAGTCGCGCACGGGTCAGCCTCCCCTGTCGCGTGTCTCGGGGAGGGTCGACCTGGCTTCGGTTGCCACGTGTCCCACGTAGGTCTGACACGTGTCGAAGTGTCGTGACGCGTGTCCTTGGCCGCCCTTCTCGTCCAATCGTGCGTTTTTCCTTGATTTTCGTGCCGATACTTATCACGTATACTCGGTCTTGACTCCAATCAATTTGGTTTTTAATTGTGAATCTAATAAGACTATTTTTATGTGATTTGGTTCGCCGGACTCCAAGATTCCTTACCCGCTAAATTTTCCAAATTAGATATACAAGTTTCATCGCATGCAGGTTCTGGTTTTGATTATGGTTTGTTATCGAGACTATCTTTGAGGGTTGTTACATCCTCCCCACCTTGTTTTAAATCTCGTCCTCGAGATTTGGGTTATGATATCTTTAGGGGTTACGTTACTCCTTTTAACAATATATCATCGGATGGAATCAAAAGATACTTGATAGGCATGAAATTTTGAAATAAAATGACTTTGTAGAAACAATAGAATTCGATGTCAGAAAAGAACTTACTTTGATCAATTGAGGGAGATTCTGAATTGATAGTTCTCTATTTTGTGAATGGAAGTATGAAAAATGATTTGTTAATGATTATCCGAAAATCAATATCGTTTACTTAAATGGTACTGGATAATAGAATTTAGTGTATCGTAATCTGAGTACATAATTGTACCAAGAATATGACAAATCAAACAAATGGAGCATGAATAGGGTTTAGCACAGGCTGCAAATCTATTCGGACACTACAAAGTGTTTATAATGATTGAAAGAATTCAATAATATTGATGACCGAATAAATTCACCGTTTTCGAAATTGAGAGTTTCAAGGAAGCGAATTTGGATCTTTCAATAGATGAGATATTCCGGTGAAATGATATAGTTTCCAAGGTGATTATGTTTAAGCCAAAAGATAGATGATCTATAGATTTGTAGAATGAATGTGAAGAACTTTTTGGAATTAATAAAATTCTTTGTCAGAAGAAAACTTACTTGATTGGTACCTAAAGAAGACTTAAGATTGACAGGTTCAAAATGAAATGAAAACATGAAAATGTTTTGTCAAATATTGAATTATGATATGAGAAAATCAATGTGCTGAGATAGGTGATTTGTAAGAAAAGACAATAAAGTTAGTGTATTTTTGTCTTAATACATAATTGTATTCAGATGATTTGAATCAAAAGGTTTGATTAAAGATAGGTGGTATTTTGATTTACTAAATACCTTTTCCTTTTATGTTATCATAAAGTAGAATAATAAATAAATATAGATAGGTTTAAAATATTAAAACCCGTAGTAATTTTGATAAAATAATGATATATGTTTTATAAATAGGTTTACCCAATATCGTAGAACTCATGATTTTTTTTTTTAAATCAAGTATGTTTAATTATAAGATTTTATAATAGGGTATTTTAAATCATAAAAGTAAAATAATAAATGTTTATTTTAATATCAAGCATACTTAAATATTTGCGTAAATAACATTTGATATATATTATTATAAAAGAATACTTCTATAAGTATTTAATAGTTTGTGAAATATTAATCAAGATGAACATTTATTTATAATATGTCTTCTCTTTATAGTATAAAGTATATATATTTCTATATAAAAATATTTTTATATATATAATTGAAATTTACTAAATAAGTATGATGACTTAATTTATATATATTAAATATTTATTATCATTGTTGGATATTGGTTAGTGTTGCCTTGTTTAAGCATAGGTGATCAGTCCATGCCTAACTAAGGCTACGCTATCCAATACCTGTCTTGATAATACCTTTAATACCTAAAAATAATATTAATACCTACTATTATTAATATTTTATTACAATTATTTACCAAAATAAATAATTTATACGAGATTAGCGCAATTTTCAAATTTTGTGAAAAATGTCACCACAAGGTGATCGTAATCAAAGAAATGATTTGATGAATTCGAAGACTAAACAAGCATGTTATGGTTCAAGAGAATTGAAGTGCTTGTTGGGACTATTTTGAATATGATGGCTTCAATCCATCATATGGGACTTTGAATTGAATACGTAATGCGAGCAAGTTTACTTCGTTTGGATAAAACGAGTTTTAATAAGGAATTTCGGACATGATCACAACAGAAACCATGTATACCTTTCAAAAGAAAATCGAGTTTTTCAAGAAATTCATTGATTCGATATTAAAAAGTCATTGCTTTGTAAAAACGCAGTTTATAATGCAAAGATCAAGTATAGCAAAATGATATTTGAACTTTTGATAAAACAGCAGATTAGAATGAAGCCCTCCAGTGGTCTTCATAAATCAAACGAACCACATGCGCAACAAACAGTGCATGTGTAATGTGTGGATTTACCAAGAAATGAGACAGATCAATACTCGCTACCATGAAAGAAATCCTTATGGTATGATGACCATTAGGGGAAGTAGCAAGGCCAAAGTATATTCATAGAGGCCAGAATTTTAACGAAAGAAATATAAGAACTTTATCTGGACTTTCGTGTGATGACTGTTGTTAAGTGACATTACCAGGGAATGTCGAATAAAATGAAATAGGGGATTTGCAAAGGTATGTAATTCCTTTTGCAGTGCTAATAATTATGACTCAGATTGGATTCTTGTTCTAACGTACCTTAGTGAGATTTAGATCGTTTGTAAGAATATGTGGCAAAGTGCCGCTTTTTGATTAGTAGTACTTTTACTGACGGAATTAATATTGGTGTCATCGTGCCTAATTTATATTTTTCAAAGGTCTTGCCTTGGAAGTTGTGTGTGATAAACTTTGACGTCTGTGGACGTATAATTTAAGTTTCATGTGTTTTCTTGTGCATTAGCACAACTTTAGATGTTTCTTTCTTGTGTTAATAGTTTATGATAACGCTTTGGTAATTCTTATATTTTTGGATGGTGTCCCAACTTAATGGGTTTCCAATATTATTTTGTTGCACGAGTTACGAGGTAGATAATCAAACGAAAGAATGTTTGACATCGAAAATAAGGATATATGCGAGAGATTCCTGATAAAGAAATCTATATTTATTATTGACACATATGCTTGTGCTTTATTCTTAATCGACTTTTGGAATTCCTTATAGATATACATATCTATATATTTATATATTTCACATGCTGTAATATACATACCTTTCATAAGGTTAAATGTATATAATAGATTCATATTTCCAAAATAAGTCAGATATCAACTCATGATATTATTTAGGGAAATCTTGTCACTTGTTTGACATACTATATACCCCATCTTATCCGATTCGCGCCGGAGAGGTAATCTCAGTATATCCGGACAAGCTGGAGAGTCTGCTACTCTATACCCAGTTTTGCCGGAGGAAATTTTCTATTTCCCATAAATAGTATCTTTTCAAGATTTTAAAAGTGCCTCTTTTATTAGGGCTTTTATCCAGAGTCAAGGAAATTTATATTTCCATAACATATCTTTATTCTAAACCAAGTAATATCAATAAACAGGAATTAATAGCAATTAAGTGCTATTACCTGCCAACCGTCATTCTTATAGCATACCACTATCCATTACTTTATACTTTATATAAGAAATTTTATTTTGAAGCTTATATTAAGGCAAAATTCTTAAGTTCAAGTCTAAATATCATTCAGAGTGCTATTATATAATATTAAGTTTCTAATTCTCCGTTTAAACTTGGGTATTATTATAACACCTAATTGCGTAAACAAGTGGCTTAGCTTATACTAAGGCATCTTTTCTTATGTTCAAGTCTAACTGCTATCGGCTGTGCTACCATTTAACAGTAATATCCTAACTCTTTTTATTTAAGCTTAAGTATTATTATCACAACACTTATAGGCTTAAAGCAGTGGCTTAGCTCTGATACCACCTTTACTGTCACGACCCCCGACCCCATCTGGCCGGAATCGGAAGCCGCGAGCAGCCAAGCGGTACCGGTGATTATTTTGAAAAACATTGCAGCGGAACTTTCATCAGGACCGTGAGTTAGGAAAATATCAGAGTTTAGAAACACCGGATTTTATTTAAATAGATGGAATAAATTCCATGTTTTACAAAGGTAGCTTTTAATAAAAACAATATTTCTTGATTTGATTTAATTAATAAAATAATCCACTTCTTGAAGTCCTTCAGTGCCGGATCCAATTCTTACTCCAATCTACTGTAATTACCTGAAACGCGTTTCAAAAAGGTTTTGTCAGCGGGAAATACTGAGTGAGTTCATTCAGGTTTTATACAAAACATATTTGTTATAATTTACAGTATTAAGGGGAATTACAATGTTTCTGATATCAAACCAACTACCCACAGTACTTGTCACTCGACTACCCATTGGCTATCTCGTTGTCCAAATGGTGTCTGTGACTGTGTTCAGATCACCCCTTGGCTAACTCGTTGTCCAAGTGTGACGGGAAATAAGTAATGTATACAAAACCCCACATACCGGCTGTACTTTGGTGATTACATAGACTTAATCCCTGTAATTATAACTTTGGAAAATAATTTGGAGTTTTGTAAAACAAGTTTGGTAAAAAGAGAATGACTCACTTTATAAGCATGCAAGATTGAGTTAACAAGCTTCTTGATTCTACTTCTTCCGATAATTAAGCATGCACTTTATTATTCTGGATCTTCTGATGATTTAATAGTTTGTTTGATTGTGAGTGTGTAGTTGGGAGTATTTTTGGTAGTTAAACATATAGTTTAACAGAATGGAATACGTATTTGTGTAAAACCCAAATCAAACCTTAACGGTAGTCACGAGATTCGAACCTTAATGAATTTCACAAAGTGTAATACTTTGGATTCCGTTTACCGAAATCACAAAGTATAGTACTTTGGCATCCGTTTAACGAACTCTCAAAGTATAGCACTTTGGTATTCGTTGGATGGTTCATGAATCGATCGGACAGAGCATCGCATCGGTGATTATTGGTTAGAACACCAACGTATAGAGAAAAGAAGAAAGAAATGAACAAAGGAAATGAATTCCTAAGCTTCCTATTTATAGGCAAGAAGTATGAAAGTTCTAGGAAGTTTCCTATAGCTTTTCTAGGAAGTTACTTATGCATCTTCTAGGAAGCTTCCTATTCACTTATATCTATCCTCTTACACCTTCTTAGCACCTTCCTTTGATATTATCTATTATATATATGTATATTTATTTATTTAGGTGTTTAATAAATCTTGCTTAGCTGATTAATGAATCCTGCTTAATCTTAATTAGTTGTACTTAGCTTAATTAATCTAGTTTAGCTTAATTAATCTGGATTAACTTAATTAATCTTGATTAACTAATTAATTAATCATACTTAATTTAATTAATAGATTAATTAATCTACTCAGCTAACTTAATTGCTAAGTTTATTTAACTATTAAGTATTCTAGCAGTTTCCTGATTACGAGTTCTAATTTCTAGACACAATGGAACTCGTATTAGTGTATTAACTCAATTCAACTTTAACGATAATCACGAGATAGGAACCCTCACAACGATTTACAAGTGCAATACTTAACAATTCAGCGGATTCACAACGAATGACAGAGTATAGCCCGAGTTCGGACAACACTCAAATATTCAAGTCAAAATCACGATGAATAACAAAGTATAACTCAATTTGAGCAGCACTCAGACAATCGTTGGATAGTTATAATCGATCGGATAAAGTATTGTACCAGTGATTAGATTTATTACCCTAATAACGAGCAGAGTTTCGGGGTTTTAGGGCGTTGATAGAAAGAAACGGAGATACAGAGAGTAGGACGACGTTTTAGACCGTCGAACTGAGCGATTTGAACTGATCCCAAACCCCTGGCTTTATAGCCCAATTTTGTTGCCTCCCGCGAGTCGCGCACGGGTCAGCCTCCCCTGTCGCGTGTCGCGGGGAGGGTCGACCTAGCTTCGGTTGCCACGTGTCCCACGTAGGTCTGACACGTGTCGCAGTGTCGTGACGCGTGTCCTTGGCCGCCCTTCTCGTCCAATCGTGTGATTTTCCTCGATTTTCGTGCCCATACTTATCACGTATGCTCAGTCTTGACTCCAATCAATTTGGTTTTTAATTGTAAATCTAATAAGACTATTTTTATGTGATTTGGTTCGTCGGACTCCAAGATTCCTTACCCGCTAAATTTTCCAAATTAGATATACAAGTTTCATCGCATGCAGGTTCTGGTTTTGATTACGGTTTGTTATCGAGACTATCTTTGAGGGCTGTTACACGTGGGTTGAGGGAAAACGCCCAAGGCACCACCCCAGGTGGGCTTGGGTTGGGGCGTGGCCCTTGGGGCTTGGGTTTCAAGCCGGGCGTGGGGCGGGGGAAGCGAGCTGACATGGCGGGCTGTGTATGGCCAAAAATAAATAGCCGTTGGCCAACGACTATGTTAAAAAAAATTAATTTTTCACTATAAAACTCACATTTTTCTTCCATTGTTTACCACATTCAACCACATCTTCTATACATCTTCGATTATTCTTCTACAAAACGAAAAAATGCATTCTTACACCGTCCTTTTGACCCGACCAACCCGTATGCATTCCAAGAAAATAATCCTAGCCCACCACCCAATCGTCCAATTGCTCGTCCATTTTTCATACACTCTTCTATGCCCCATGAAGCGAGATATGCATCGCTTCTTGGGAATCGTTTGTTTACTAACTTCCCACACTCCGATGATTCGATGCCTACCCCGTTTACACAATCGCCCATCAACCTTTCACCAACCTCCCCGCCCCACCATACCGTGTTGAATGTGGGTTAGCCCATGTCTGCCCCCCAGCCACGTGTCAACTAATGCCCCAACCCAAGCCCAACCCCCGCCCCATCATACCCCAGGACCTTAACGATGAACGATTTCTACAAAAGCGTAATACATGGAATCGAAGATTACTATATATTAAAAAATGGGTTAAGTTATTGATGCGTGTGTAGTGTAATATATTTTAGATGTATATTTTAAGCCCTTTTTACACTTTTAGCCAAGTTTTAAATTTATAAAACACGATATTCACTAACACTAAACACACATATGGGCAAGTGCACCCATCGTGGACGTAGTATAGTGTTGGTAAGATACCGAGGTCGTCCAAGGACACAAGAGCTTTCAGTACCGGTTTATCCTCAACGTCTAACCAAATCAAAATGTTAGAAAAGATTTTTAAACTAAGAAAATAAAAACTAGCTAAATGCTGAAAAATAAAATAAAAACAGATAGACAAGATGAATCACTTGGATCCGACTCGTGTATTAGTATAACCTTTGATTATTTTCGCACTTTTGCACTTGTTTAAGAGATTATCTTAGTTATTGTAGTAGGCCCCTGTCACGGCCCCCGACCCGGTTTGACCCGTTTCAGGAGCCGCGGGACAGGAATCCTGTGGTATTTAATTTAGGCGACAGCGGAAGTCTTTTTAAAACAGGATCTTTCAATAATTTAAACTGCTCGTTTCATAACTTAGGGATAAATTCCCGAATTTACAGTAATGTGATTTCTCAGGGAAATCTTTATTTTCAAAACATGTTCATTTATTTATTTACAGTGAGCCACTTTTCTAAGCTGGGAGTGCTCCACGACACTTTTCTTTGCTCATACTAGATCACCTGAAACATGTTTGAAAAAGGTTTTGTCAGCGGGGAAATACTGAGTGAATCATTCATTTTACTGAAAACGACACATTTGTTATAATCTACAGTATTAAGGGGAATTACAATGTTTCTGATATCAAACCAACTACCCACAGTATTTGTCACTCGACCATCCATTGGCTAGCCCATTTGTCCAATGGTGTCTGTGACTGTGGTCAGATCACCCCTTGGCCACCCGTTTGTCCAAGTGTGACGGGAAATAAGTAATGTATACAAAACCCCACATACCGGCTGTAATTTGGTGATTACATAGACTTAATCACTGTAACTATAACTTTGAAAATAACTTGGAGTTTTTTAAAACAGTTGATAAAAAAGAGAATGTCTCACAAACTGTGAGAAAAGAGTTTATAAAAGAGGAATGACTCACATTGCAGATTTACGAGCAGAGTATAAGCTTTACTGATTAGCCTTCTAACCTAATTTAAATAACAATGCACACACACAAACGGGATTAGTAACTAATTCATCAGTTACGTCAATTCACGAGATTAAACCCTCACAACTATTATCAAGTGCGATACTTAACAATTCAATGGATTCACAACGAATGACAGAGCATAGTCCGAATTCGAACAGCACTCAAACATTTAAGTTGAAATCACAATGGATAACAAAGTATAAGCTCAATTTGAGCAGCACTCGGACAATCGTTGGATAGTTATAATCGATCGGACGTTGAATCGTAATAGCGATCGAGTTATTACCCTGATTGCGGCAGCACCTCGTGATCGTGTGTGTTTAATTGTAGTATAACAGTTCTAACTCGACGTACACAGAGACAATTTACGTCGTTTCAACTCCCCTGTGCAAGTCCCAAGGTCGGCTATTTATAGCAAGTTTTGGGACTCCCTTACGGACTGTAAGCCTGACCCTTTACGGTCCGTAAGCTAAGCAGTCTAATTCATAGGCTGCCTAGCTCGGGACTAGCCTTGGTGAATCAAAACAATTGACCAATCAGAAGTTTGCAACGTTTTATTTTAGATAATTATCAACTAGGGTTTGCCCCCCTCGAGTTTTAGGGGCCCTGATCCTGATTCCGATCATTCTGAAAATTTTAGGGCTAGTGCAGAATTACTTGGGTGTCTCAATTAAGGTTTTCTTATTGACTAATTATTGTCCTAATTATTGATTTTAGTGACAGTTGTTACATCCTCCCCACCTTAAGAAAAATCTCGTCCTCGAGATTTACTGAAATAGATGAGGGTACTTTCGCTTCATCTCTGATTCCAGTTCCCAAGTGTCTTCTGGTCCTTTCCTGGATTCCCATTTGACTTTCACTAGTACTAGTCGTTTGTGTTTGAGAAACTTAATCTTCCGATCTTCTATTTGTAAGGGTTTTTCTACAAATTTCAGCTTTTCATTTACTTCTATATCTTGAAGAGGTACTACCAGGGATTCGTCTGATAAACATTTCTTGAGATTGGATACATGAAACACATCATGTATTCCAGCTAATTCTTCTGGTAGTTGTAAACGATAAGCTACTGGTCCGATTCGTTGGATCACTGGGAATGGTCCGACATATCTTGGACTCAGTTTTCCTTTCTTACCAAATCGTACTACTCCTTTCCAAGGAGATACTTTTAATAGTACTTTGTCTCCGACTTGGAATTCTAACGGCTTACGGCGATTGTCTGCATAGCTCTTCTGACGATCTCTAGCAGTCTTCAGTCTTTCCTTGATTTGCGATATCTTGTCAGTAGTTTCTTGCACAATCGCTGGTCCTGATAATTGACTTTCTCCTATTTCTGCCCAACATACGGGAGTTCTGCACTTCCGTCCGTACAGTGCTTCGAATGGAGCAGCTTCGATGCTCGAATGATAACTATTGTTATAGGAGAATTCAATTAATGGTAAATGGCTATCCCAATTACCACCAAAGTCAATTACACATGCTCGGAGCATGTCTTCCAGGGTTTGTATCGTCCTTTCACTTTGTCCGTCCGTTTGAGGATGATATGCGGTACTTAAATTGAGTCGAGTTCCCATTGCTTCTTGGAAACTTGTCCAGAAACGGGAAGTAAAACGACTATCTCTATCTGATACAATGGAGAGTGGGACTCCATGTAAGGATACTACTTCATCTACATACAACTTGGCTAACCTTTCCATGCTAAAGGTTTCCTTCATTGGTAGAAAATGAGCTGATTTGGTTAATCGATCCACAATTACCCAAATAGCATCATTACCTTTTCTGGTTTTGGGTAACTTAGTAACAAAATCCATGGTTATGAGTTCCCATTTCCATACAGGCATTTCTAACTGTTGTAGTAGTCCTGAAGGTTTCTGATGTTCGGCTTTAACTTGTGAACAGGTTAAACACTTAGATACGTATTCGGCTATATCCTTTTTCATTCCTATCCACCAAAAATTATTTCTTAAATCTTGGTACATCTTATTATTTCCTGGATGTACAATATACCTGGATTTATGAGATTCTTCTAAAATCTTATTTCTTAATTCTCCTTGCTTAGGTACCCAAATTCGTTTCTTGTGGAATCTCCAAATTCCATCTTTTCCTTGTTCTAATTCCTTTAGGTAACCTTTCATTCCTTCGGCATCGTCCTTGATTGCCGTTCCCTGAATCTTCTTCAATTGTTCCATTAAATCTAATTGTAGATTTAACCTAAGAGCACGGACTCGCTTTTGCTTTTCATGATACTTACGACTTAAGGCGTCTGCGACTACGTTTGCCTTCCCTTCGTGATATTGAATATCACAGTCGTAATCACTTAGGATTTCCATCCACCTTCTTTGCCTCATATTTAACTCTTTTTGCCCAAATATATACCTTAAACTTTTATGGTCCGTATAGATAGTAAACTTACTTCCATACAGATAATGTCTCCAAATCTTAAGAGCAAAAATTATGGCTCCTAACTCTAGGTCATGAGTCGTATAATTTTCTTCGTGCTTTTTCAATTGCCTAGAGGCATACACAATTACCTTTTTGCGTTGCATCAACACACATCCATATCCTAATTTTGAAGCATCACAGTATACTTCAAAATCCTCAGTTCCTTCGGGTAAAGCTAAAATTGGAGCATTTGTCAATTTGTGCTTTAGAATCCTAAAAGCTTCCTCTTGTCTAGATCCCCATTCAAACTTAACGGCTTTACAGGTTAGCTTAGTTAAAGGTACAGCTATCCTAGAGAAATCTTTAATAAATCGTCTATAATATCCAGCTAATCCTAGAAAACTTCTAACTTCCATAGCCGTTCGTGGAGCTTTCCAATTCGTGATTGCTTCTATTTTAGCAGGATTTACGTGAATTCCTTCGTGATTCACCATATGACCTAAAAATTGCACTTCTTGTAACCAGAATTCACACTTCGAGAATTTGGCATAAAGCTTTTCCTTTCTTAACAAAGTTAAGAGTGCATGTAAGTGCTCACAATGTTCCTCCTGACTTTTGGAATAAATGAGTATATCGTCAATGAACACGATTACAAATTTATCCAAGTATGGTTTACAGATTCTATTCATCATGTCCATAAATGCAGCTGGAGCATTTGTTAATCCAAAGGGCATGACTGTAAACTCATAATGACCATACCTAGTTCTGAAAGCAGTTTTAGGTACGTCCTCTTCTTGTACTTTCAATTGGTGATATCCAGATCTTAAATCTATCTTAGAGAAATACCTAGCTCCTTGCAATTGATCAAAAAGATCATCAATCCTAGGTAATGGGTATCGATTCTTAATTGTAAGTTTATTTAATTCCCTATAATCGATACACATTCTCATTGATCCATCTTTCTTTTTCACAAACAACACTGGTGCACCCCAAGGGGATGAACTAGGTTGTATGAATCCTTTGCTTAGCAATTCATCTAACTGCTTTTTCAATTCTAGCATTTCAGTAGGTGCTAATCGATAAGGTGTCTTAGCTATTGGTGTAGTACCTGGAATTAAATGAATTCTAAACTCAACTTCCCTATCAGGTGGTAACCCAGGTAATTCTTCTGGAAAAACATCTGGGTATTCTAAAACTATAGGGATGTCCTGAAGTTCCTTACTTTTAGTGTTAATGATTACAGAAATCATATACACCATTTCTTGTTTCCTTGAATAACTAGCCAATTTCATTACTGAAATGAATTTCAGTGGCTTTCGAGGTCTATCTCCTGTAATTAGAATTACTTCTCCTGTGGGGGTACGGATTTCTACGGAATTCTTATCACACAGGATTCGAGCATGGTTGGCTATTAACCAATCCATTCCTAATACCACATCGAATCCGGCTAAATTCATAGGTAACGTGTTTGCAAGAAACTTATGACCTAACAATTCTATCTTTACTTCTTGCAAAACCTTGTCTATGTTGACAGAATTTCCATCTGCCGTTTCAACAGTAAAGATCTGCCTAAGGGTATTTAGAGGTAAGTTAAGAGCTTGACAGAATGCAGTATTAATGAAACTTTGGTTTGTACCAGAATCAAATAATACTTTTGCATAGACATTATGCACTAAGAATGTACCCGCTATCACGTCTGGAATGAGTTCGGCTTCTTGAGTGGTCAGCTGGAATGCTCGTGCATTTTTCTTAGTAGTTCCTTCAGTTGTTTTAGCTCTACTGTCTGCTGGTTTAGCTAACTTAGGACATTCAGACTGGAAATGTCCTGTTTCTCTGCAGTTATAACAAACTCTTGTTTTCCTTCTGCAGTCTTCTTCCCGATGTCCTTTCGCCTTGCAGAAGTTGCAAAATATATTGCACTGTCCATAGTGTTTCTTTTTGCATTTTCTGCAGAAAGGAGGTGACGAGGATTGCCCTGTTCCCCTCTTTTTGAACTTATTGTTACTATTACCCACGCG
Source organism: Helianthus annuus (assembly GCF_002127325.2). Taxonomy (NCBI): domain Eukaryota; kingdom Viridiplantae; phylum Streptophyta; class Magnoliopsida; order Asterales; family Asteraceae; genus Helianthus; species Helianthus annuus. The sequence goes on from NC_035446.2 coordinate 74,896,559, forward strand.
AAATCCTTGGGTAATCTTCTGAGCCAATTCCTTCTTGCGATCTTCTTCTCTGGTGTGGACTAGTTCATCGGTTAAGGTATTAGCTAATTCCACAGCATCGTCAATCGTGCGTGGTCTCGCAGCTTTAACGATGTTACGGATTTCTCCAATTAATCCCCAAATATAACGAGAAATAAGTACCAGTTCTGGCGAAGCCAGGGAAGGTACCACTCTCACATATTCGAAGAATGTCGAAGTATATCCTCGACAGTCTACACCTATCATACGATGGCTCAGGAACTTGTTTGCCATTTGTTCCTTCTCGTATTCGGGACAGAGTTTTCTTTCGACAAGACTCTTAAATTCTTCCCAATTCATCGCATAGGCCACCCTTCTTCCTTTTGCTTGTAGCACCGTGTTCCACCATTCTAGCGTCCCTTCTTTGAACAAGTTTGATGCATACATCACTTGATCTTCTTCAGCACATTTACTTATTGCAATTACTGCCTCGGTTTTCTCTAACCAACGCAGTGTTGCAGTTGCCCCTTCATTACCTGCAAATTCTGCGGGTTTACAGGCAAGAAATTCTTTGTAAGTGCAACCAGGCGTTGCAGCTTTCATTCTCTTAGGGAGTGGGGCCTGTTGCGGATCATGATCGTCATGATTGCCGCCTCCATTTATGCTGTTACTGCTGTTATCTTCCGGAATACGTTTACAAGGAATTAATTGTGGTTTGACAGGTTTCTGAACAGCAGCCACAATTTCTGGAATAGCATTGGCTATCCCTTGAGCAATAAAGTGCTCAATATCTTGTCTAGTTATATATTGATCTTCCTGATTTTGCTCAGACTGATTTACTTCATTAACTGGTTCACTATTAGCGTTTTCCATCTGCTAATTAATATTAATAGAAATTATTAGTGTCTAATTATTAATACCAAAATCACAGATAAACACATAGATCAGTATAACATGCAAGCATAGCCAAAATTGTCGATGCCTTGACTTCTGTTTTGTTTTATATATATACCTGCTTCAATACACACTTTTTATCTTACAGTGTTTTATTGCCCATTTTACAGAATCAGTTTTACTATATTAGTTATAATACAAACAAACTTCTCCAAACCCCTCCTATCTTTTGGTTCACTGGCAGTTTCAGTAACGACGCTCCCTCTCGTCGTACTTCCAAGAAATCTGCTCCCCCATTTCCCGGATCCTATTCCCGGTGCCTATCAGTTCTTCACCAAACTGACGTAGTTCAGCTAAATTTTCATAGCTCATTGGCGGATTAGGGATAGGTTCTGGATCAAACTGTGGGAGAAAACTATAGGGACTATTAACTATATTTTGGAATTGCCAGTCATTGGTCCACCATTCCTCCATTTGGCCTAATGGTCGGGTGTGAACTAGTGGGTCTGGAATAGCTGGTCCTAGGTTTATTGGGAATTGGGCTGTAGCAGGATAAGAGAAGAGATTATCGTTGATAGGCTCTAGAACATCACAATTATCCAGTAGGCGGTCTATTTCATCCTGGAATGTGATTTCCTCAGACTGTTTAGAGCTTTCTCTGATCTCTATTCCCTTTTGCTTTAGGTCTATCCCTATTTCTGCTGGCTTGGAACTTTCTCCGGACTCTATTTCTTTTCCCTTGCTCACACTTACAGGGTTTTCTATTTTAGGGATTCTCCTAGGTTTCCTTCTGCGCACCTTTCGCCACCCTACATATCTTCTTTTCTTTTTAGGTTTTGCTTTTTCCAGCGGTGGAGCTTGGAATTCCAGAGGTTCCTCTATGTCAGCAATGTAACCAGTGAAGTTGTGGGAGACTTCAATTGGTACAGGATAGAGGTTGAGGTTCTGAAATGCTTCCGACATCTCATTCATGCTGTACGGCATATATGCAAAATGCACAAAAATGTTAAGTTAAAACTTTGAAACAAAGCTTAACAAATAAACATTTTTTTATTGCACACCAATTTGTACAACATATCAGCAAACAGAACACACTCAGATCTATTTATTTATTTACTGGGAAGTAAATATTTCTAGATTTAAAGCTTAAAGATTTGCATTTTCTGCTACAGTAGCAAGCAGATGCAGATTTGCCCATTTTTCATCTAAGTTATTATCCCCTGGTGGATTACTGTTAATTTCCTGAATTTCCAGGTTAAACCTCACTCTCTTGGTTTGGGGTTTCTTTTTCTCTTGACCTTTCCTAATAATCAAATTCCTTTTCTCTGGTGTAAGCGGATTTTCATAATTTGCCTTACGGACAAAGATTCCTTCTTCTAAATTGGTGGGAGATTTGGAGGAAGAGGTTCCCTGTTCTTTAGGTGTACTATCTAATTTGCGGTAGATAGCAGAAATCTTTTGTTTACCCATACTGTAATTTTAACAATTAGTAAGTTAACAAGCATATATTCATAGAATGACAAATAAAATTTTCCTAATTAAAATAGTGAGCTTAATCAGTAAGCTTAAAATAGTGGCTCTGATACCACCTTTTCCTGTCACGGCCCCCGACCCGGTTTGACCCGTTTCAGGAGCCGCGGGACAGGAATCCCGTGGTATTTAATTTAGGCGACAGCGGAAGTCTTTTTAAAACAGGATCTTTCAATAATTTAAACTGCTCGTTTCATAACTTAGGGATAAATTCCCGAATTTACAGTAATGTGATTTCTCAGGGAAATCTTTATTTTCAAAACATGTTCATTTATTTATTTACATTGAGCCACTTTTCTAAGCTGGGAGTGCTCCACGGCACTTTTCTTTGCTCATACTAGATCACCTGAAACATGTTTGAAAAAGGTTTTGTCAGCGGGGAAATACTGAGTGAATCATTCATTTTACTGAAAACGACACATTTGTTATAATCTACAGTATTAAGGGGAATTACAATGTTTCTGATATCAAACCAACTACCCACAGTATTTGTCACTCGACCATCCATTGGCTAGCCCATTTGTCCAATGGTGTCTGTGACTGTGGTTAGATCACCCCTTGGCCACCCGTTTGTCCAAGTGTGACGGGAAATAAGTAATGTATACAAAACCCCACATACCGGCTGTAATTTGGTGATTACATAGACTTAATCACTGTAACTATAACTTTGAAAATAACTTGGAGTTTTGTAAAACAGTTGATAAAAAAGAGAATGTCTCACAAACTGTGAGAAAAGAGTTTATAAAAGAGGAATGACTCACATTACAGATTTACGAGCAGAGTATAAGCTTTACTGATTAGCCTTCTAACCTAATTTAAATAACAATGCACACACATAAACGGGATTAGTAACTAATTCAGCAGTTACGTCAATTCACGAGATTAAACCCTCACAACTATTATCAAGTGCGATACTTAACAATTCAATGGATTCACAACGAATGACAGAGCATAGTCCGAATTCGAACAGCACTCAAACATTCAAGTTGAAATCACAATGAATAACAAAGTATAAGCTCAATTTGAGCAGCACTCGGACAATCGTTGGATAGTTATAATCGATCGGACGTTGAATCGTAATAGCGATCGAGTTATTACCCTGATTGCGGAAGCACCTCGTGATCGTGTGTGTTTAATTGTAGTATAACAGTTCTAACTCGACGTACACAGAGACAATTTACGTCGTTTCAACTCCCCTATGCAAGTCCCAAGGTCGGCTATTTATAGCAAGTTTTGGGACTCCCTTACGGACCGTAAGCCTGACCCTTTACGGTCCGTAAGCTAAGCAGTCTAATTCATAGGCTGCCTAGCTCGGGACTAGCCTTGGTGAATCAAAACAATTGACCAATCAGAAGTTTGCAACGTTATTTTAGATAATTATCAACTAGGGTTTGCCCCCCTCGAGTTTTAGGGGCCCTGATCCTGATTCCGATCATTCTGAAAATTTTAGGGCTAGTGCAGAATTACTTGGGTGTCTCAATTAAGGTTTTCTTATTGACTAATTATTGTCCTAATTATTGATTTTAGTGACAGTTGTTACAGCCCCTCTTTTGAAGGCGACGTTACCCTCAACCCAGTAGTTTGAGTCAGCAAGGATACAATCCTAAAGGGTCGGATTATTGAAAGATAATGAATTAAGTTATTAATGCAAATTATGGTAGGCCCCTCTTTTGGAGGTGACGTTACCCTCGACTAAGTAGTCTGAGTCAGCAGGGATACAGTCCTAAATAGCCGGGTTATAGTATTAATAGTAGTTAACTTATGAGGGGGTCAAAGAGTTTGGATCCCCGCCATCCAATACCTATGGGTATTGAAGGAGATCCTACTAAATTTGACCAAGGTCCCTTGCAGGACCTCTAAACGCTGAACAAGGGCAAGAGCCTTACCAAACCGTTCCCTTAACCCCCGACCAGGTAGCCAACATACCTCCATATAGACCGTGGAGATATGAATGGTGAATATCTTTTATTTTACATAGACAGTAAAATAATGCCAAGACACCACGGACAAACGATAAGGAAAAGTCACCTTCAACATAAGCAACTAGTTATTAAACTCATTAATACAAAACCAAATAAAAAGTGCAAAAGATTAAAAATAAAAAGTATTATACTAAACACTTGTCTTCACCAAGTGATGTAAGAGACTTAGGCAAACATGGCCTTGATTGTCAAGAACTCTTACGATCAATCTTGGATCCCGAGACGACTCACACACTCTATGATGGACAATGGATGATGGTGGTGGATGATGGTGTTATGGTGGTGGTGGGTGGTGGATGAAGTGTGAGAGAGGTGGTGTGCCAAGGGATGAGTTGCAATGAAACCAAGCACTCCTATTTATAGGCTGAACAGAAGCCTGGGCACGGCCCCGTGTCCGCTGCACACGGCCCCGTGCCCGTCTGACAATCTCTCTCCTCATTAATTGTAATTCGCAATTACAATTAATGCGTCTGCAGTACTTTCGCCACGCCCCCGTGTTCACTGGGCACGGCCCCGTGGTGGGCAATAGAAGCTTCTATAGGTTTGTCTTTTCTGCTGCTTCTTGGGCATGGCCCCGTGCTGGCTGAGCACGGGGCGTGTTCAGTCTTCTGCCTTCTCTGTTTTGCTTGGGAGGATGCTGTCGAGGGGTCGGGCATTCCACTTATGTTCCTTTTCTTGTATTTATGTTAGATTTAGCTGTCTTTTTGCTTCTTTTGTTAATTTGAGCTCATTTAATCCTGAAAATACAAAAGGAAGACAAAAACACTCTTTTTCCAACATTAGTACTTAAAAAGGGTTAGTTTTATGCCTCATTTGATGTAATTTATATGTTGCATTTTACACACATCAAATACCCCCACACTTGAATTTTTTCTTGTCCTCAAGCAAAACTCTTTTATATGTGGCTTACACTCCCAAATGGAATGGGTAGAAGAGAAGGTTTTGGCTTGTCATAGAGTGTCGGGAATCCAAGATCTTTATTGGGTTTTATTTTTATTTATTTACAATCCTATTCGTTATGATTTATTTAGAACGTTTCATAAGAGAAATTAATTATTTGGGCATAGCATGCCTTTTTAAAATTCCATTTATATACAAGTTCACATACCTCACGGGGGAAATCACTCACACTCGGCCGAATGTGTATTTTTAGTGAATCACTCGAGAGCGGCATGGAACTTATTCCTACCATAGGCTTGCCAAGCAATCAATCCTCCTCCTTTTTAACTTTTTACCTTTGTAAATATCAAGAGGACTTTTTGGGTAAAGGCTTGGACTAAAGGTGGGTAGTTGGGTTAGTGGTTAGTAGAAAAGGGCGAAAATCGTAAAAAACGTCGGTTTTCGTAAAACATTTTGTTTTAGTGACTTTTTATTCTTAATGAAGTATTTCTTCAAACAAGCTTTTGTTTTAAGAGCTTTGTTTGTTTATTTCTAACCTCATTTCTTTTTTTTTAGTCACACCAAAACCGAGCTTGTTACTAAAATAAAGGGTAAAAATAAAAAAAGGGTTTTTGGTGGGTAAAAGGGTTTTGGGGGTAAGAAATGAAAAGGTTTAGGCTCAAAGGGGTTAACTAGGGGGAGTTTTTGGGTAGGTGAAAAGAAAAATAAAAATAAAAATAATGGTTTTGAAAGAAAAAGGGTTAGTCCTAATGCCTCTATCATTTACTTACTTGGGTTTAAGTTGGTAAGGACTGGGAATGTATTGTTGTGGCAAGTTCTAGAGTCGTATGAACCAAGCGGCTATTCACACAAGAAACGAAAAATGAGCATTTAGCTTAAAGATGTATATTTGTATGCTCAATAAAGGCTCAAAACTCACTTTTTGTAGGAATGGGTTTTTTGTGTGATCAAGTATATCGAATTTTAACTAAGCTTGTCATGCCGTTTCATAATTTTTTTATGTTGGTTCTTTTTATCATGACGCTATCGGTTGTAAATTTGTAAAAATATAACCTTGTTAGTCTTAGAATTCCCAACTTAAACTTTAGACAAAAAAATGAAATTTTTTTTAAAAAAAAATTTGGGGTGATTAGCGGTTCCAATAGAGTTTTATGTAAGGCTTGTTATTAGGACTTGCAAAATTCAAGGTTTTAGCATCCCCCCCACACTTAAATTACGCATTGTCCTCAATGTGTCCCAAAAATAAATTTTTAGGTTGATTGAATGTGTAACATGGTGTTAAAAGCAAAAATTTATGTTACTGGCAGTCTGGACACGGCCCCGTGGTGACCGGGCACGGCCCCGTGTTCAGGTGCCAGTAACGATAATTAAAGAAAAGAAACAGAAGCCTGGACACGGGGGCGTGTCTGGTGAACACGGCCCATGTCCAGTTACCTGAACTGGGCATTTTCCTGCAGGGTGTTCAGCACGGGGCCGTGTTGGCTGGGCACGGCCCGTGCTGAACTTCCTGTAATGGAGAAATTGTTGTCGTGTGGCCTTGTTCTTGTGCATGGGGCCATGTTTCTCGTTTCCCTTATCATCCATTACCATCATGAGTGTGTTTTATTCCTGCAAATTAAAACTAAAAGACTAAACTAAGGATAGTTCTGCGGAATGCCTCCGTGGTGCGCCACGTTTATAATGGTCCTTGGCTAGACCCAATGTGAGGTTATATATTTTCTGAGTGGGATGTTTGGCATCCCATGTTGCACCGTCGGAGAGCAGCATCCAAACTCGAATCAATAACCTTCATGTAGTTGACCGGGTCATCGTCCTCTATTCTCTTCCCAACCCCGAACTTTACTTCCGCATCCACGTACCTTAAGGTGAGCGTTCCGTCATTCATGTCTACCACTGCCTGTGCGGTGGCGAGAAATGGTCTCCCTAGTATGAGGGGGACTTCGGTGTCTTCTTCCATATCAAGTATGACAAAGTCGGCCGGGTAGACAAATTTGTTTACCTTGACTAGGAGATTTTCAATGACACCTTGCGGGAATTTGACGGATCGATCAGCAAGTTGTATGCTCATTTTTGTAGGACTCGTTGTTCCTAGGCCGAGTCTTTTGAACATTGATGAGGGCATGAGGTTAATGCTTGCCCCAAGGTCGGCTAGTGCATTACGAACGGGGGAGTCCCCGATCGAGCAAGTAATCGTGAAGCTTCCGGGATCGATTTTCTTTTGGGGGAGTTTGTTGAGTACGAGTGCAGAGCATTCTTTGCCTAAGTTAACTAATTGCAAAGTTTCAATTTTCCTTTTATGAGTGAGGAAGTCCCTCATGAACTTAGAGTACTTGGGCATTTGGGTTAGGACATCAATAAAAGGAATGTTGACATGCAATTGTTTTAGTAGACTTTCGAATTTTGCGAATTGCTCATTGGTCTTTTGACGAATTAACCTACCGGGGTACGGAACCCGAGGAGCCTTGGTAGGTTCTGGTGATGGAGGGGAACCCTTCTCTTATAGAGGCGGTGGTATAGTCTCCTCTGTAGGCGGTGGCACTTCCGTAGGCCCCACGGTGCGGTTTCGTAATGTGATGAGATGGACTTGCGCTTTTGGGTTTGTTTCGGTATTGCTTGGTAACGCGCCTTGTGGTCTCTCGGAAAAATTTTGGGCTAGTTGACTTAATTGTTTTTCTATGTTTTGAATACTAGCTTGTTGATTTCTAAAATTTGATTCTAATTGTAGAAACCTTTCCGAGTTTTTCTTTTCAGTGTCGGAGATAAGGCGAGATATAGTATCTTCAAGCCTTTCTCGTCCACCTTGTTGTTGAGGGAAATTTTGTGACTCATTTCTTGGTTGTTGAAAGTTTGTTCGTTGGTTTTGTTGGTTACTACTATTGCTGGGTTCTCTCCAACCAAGGTTAGGGTGATTTCGCCATCCTTGGTTGTAGGTGCCCGTTGGAGGACCCGACGGCCTAGGTCTATTATCAATGTAGCTTACCGACTCTTGTTGATCGTCTGTTTCTTTCATACAACTCCAATTTTCATGTGGCCCACCACACCCTTCACAAGCCATAACCGAGACTGTTTTTGTCATTTCCAATTTTTTTATTTTCGAAGAAAGGGCCTCGATTTGGGTTTGTAAAGAAGTGCTTTCATCAACCTTATGGGTGCCCGGGGCAATAGATTTATTGCCTCAGGGAGTGTGCCACTGAAAATTGGTTTGAGCAATTTCCTCAATTTGGTTATATATTTCATGCGGGCGGCGATTACCTAAAAGTCCCCCGGAGCTAGAGTCAAGTGTCTGTCTTGTGTGTGGCAACAACCCATTATAGAAAGTGGATACTTGTTGCCATATCGCAAGGCCGTGATGTGGACACTTTCGCAATAGCTCCTTGAACCTTTCCCAAGTTTCATATAAGGATTCCCCGTCCTCTTGTGAATATTTATTAATTTCAGTCATTAATTTAGCCGTTTTAGCGGGAGGGAAATACTTATATAAAATTTTTTGGGCTAGTTCATCCCAGGTGCTTACCGATCCAGCTGGGAGGGCGTTAAGCCAAGCTTTTGCTCGGTCTTTTAGTGAAAAAGGAAACATTCGGAGGCGGATGGCGTCATTTGATGCTCCAATGATCCGAAAAGTATCACATATTTCTAAGAAATTAGTAATATGTAGATGGGGCTCCTCGTCCGCAAGCCCATGAAAGGTTGCGGAGTTTTGAAGCATCTGTATCAAATGCGGCCGAAGTTCGAAGTTATTGGCTTCAACATTCGGTGCGTTGATAGCGGCGCCGAGATTACCTACGGTGGGTCGTAGATAATCCATGAGGGTACGTTGGTCCGCCATTGGAAGTGGATTCCCCGAAACTTTCTCTTGGTTTTTGGCTTTTAGTCTTTTTCTGAGAAAGCGTTCGGGTTCTTCTAGAGGTTCTTTTATGTCCTTATTAGAACCGGAGCTCATACACTACATAGGGGTGGCGTCTGGTTCCAAGTCCTGCAATAAAAACAGAAAAGAATGCTGGTCAGAAGGTTCACCACGGCCCCGTGCTCAGTGAACACGGCCCATGGTCGGAGTTACAGTGATTGTTTTCCAGATCCCAGTTACTGGAGAGTTGGACACGGCCCCGTGTTGCACCGACACGGCCCCGTGCTCAGCCTTCTGTAACTTGGAAAACTAAAAACTGCCAGTAACAATGCTGGGCACGGCCCGTGTCCGACCAGGCACGGCCCGTGCTGAGCTCTGCAGAAGCTGAAAAACTAAGAAAATCCTAAAAAATAAAAAAGAAAAATAAAAATATGATTAGGCCGTTGATTCCTAACTTTCTTAAAATCCTTGTGTCCCCGGCAGCGGCGCCAAAAACTTGATGCGTCTGTAGTGTAATATATTTTAGATGTATATTTTAAGCCTTTTTACACTTTTAGCCAAGTTTTAAATTTATAAAACACGATATTCACTAACACTAAACACACATATGGGCAAGTGCACCCATCGTGGACGTAGTATAGTGTTGGTAAGATACCGAGGTCGTCCAAGGACACAAGAGCTTTTAGTACCGGTTTATCCTCAACGTCTAACCAAATCAAAATGTTAGAAAAGATTTTTAAACTAAGAAAATAAAAACTAACTAAATGCTGAAAAATAAAATAAAAACAGATAGACAAGATGAATCATTTGGATCCGACTCGTGTATTAGTATAACCTTTGATTATTTTCGTACTTTTGCACTTGTTTAAGAGATTATCTTAGTTATTGTAGTAGGCCCCTCTTTTGAAGGCGACGTTACCCTCAACCCAGTAGTTTGAGTCAGCAAGGATACAATCCTAAAGGGTCGGATTATTGAAAGATAATGAATTAAGTTATTAATGCAAATTATGGTAGGCCCCTCTTTTGGAGGTGACGTTACCCTCGATTAAGTAGTCTGAGTCAGCAGGGATACAGTCCTAAATAGCCGGGTTATAGTATTAATAGTAGTTAACTTATGAGGGGGTCAAAGAGTTTGGATCCCCGCCATCCAATACCTATGGGTATTGAAGGAGATCCTACTAAATTTGACCAAGGTCCCTTGCAGGACCTCTAAACGCTGAACAAGGGCAAGACCCTTACCAAACCGTTCCCTTAACCCCCGACCAGGTAGCCAACATACCTCCATATAGACCGTGGAGATATGAATGGTGAAAATCTTTTATTTTATATAGACAGTAAAATAATGCCAAGACACCACGAACAAACGATAAGGAAAAGTCACCTTCAACATAAGCAACTAGTTATTAAAGTCATTAATACAAAACCAAATAAAAAGTGCAAAAGATTAAAAATAAAAAGTATTATACTAAACACTTGTCTTCACCAAGTGATGTAAGAGACTTAGGCAAACATGGCCTTGATTGTCAAGAACTCTTACGATCAATCTTGGATCCCGAGACGACTCACACACTCTATGATGGACAATGGATGATGGTGGTGGATGATGGTGTTATGGTGGTGGTGGGTGGTGGATGAAGTGTGAGAGAGGTGGTGTGCCAAGGGATGAGTTGCAATGAAACCAAGCACTCCTATTTATAGGCTGAACAGAAGCCTGGGCACGGCCCCGTGTCCGCTGCACACGGCCCCGTGCCCGTCTGACAATCTCTCTCCTCATTAATTGTAATTCGCAATTACAATTAATGCGCCTGCAGTACTATCGCCACGCCCCCGTGTTCACTGGGCACGGCCCCGTGGTGGGCAATAGAAGCTTCTATAGGTTTGTCTTTTCTGCTGCTTCTTGGGCACGGCCCCGTGCTGGCTGAGCACGGGGCGTGTTCAGTCTTCTGCCTTCTCTGTTTTGCTTGGGAGGATGCTGTCGAGGGGTCGGGCATTCCACTTATGTTCCTTTTCTTGTATTTATGTTAGATTTAGCTGTCTTTTTGCTTCTTTTGTTAATTTGAGCTCATTTAATCCTGAAAATACAAAAGGAAGACAGAAACACTCTATTTCCAACATTAGTACTTAAAAAGGGTTAGTTTTATGCCTCATTTGATGTAATTTATATGTTGCATTTTACACACATCAGTTATTCTACAAAGGCACCTAATTATAAGAAGTGTAAGAAAAATTTATAGAATGACAAGTGTCTAATAACCTAAAACCTAAACTCACTACACCACCACCCAAAACCTAAGCACCCACCCCACCATCACCCAAAAACCTAACCCCCCCCCCCCCCAAAAAAAAAAAACAAAAAAAAACTGAAAAAACCTAACCCTCCCCTCCCCAAACCTAAAAAAAATCCTAAACACCCACCACCACCCAAAAACCTAACCCCCCCCCCCCCCGCGACCATAAAAATTATTTATTTTTTGATTGGGTGATGGGTGGGTTTAGGTTTTTGGGTGGTGGAGGGTGTTTAGGGGTTTTTTTATGTGTGTAGCTGGTTTTTTTAGAAGCCTTTGTACCATTCTTACAATTGGAGCCTTGGTATATGATCCTAATCCATTAAAAATATAGGAATAATGGATTTTAATAATCTCAACTATTGCCCGTTGGCCGGCATCGGTCCCAACTTTAAAAATTCCCACTAGCGGTCCCATCTTTTCACAAATTGGCTTTCAGTGGACCATGACTAATGGAACCCTAACGCCGTTAGTGTCTGGTCGCCGGAAAAACGTTTGTGGCCGGAAAAATCAACCTTTTCGTCTCACACCTCTTTTTAACCTTATTACGCACCTTTATGAACCTTTTCTAGTAAAAAGCCCCAATTATTAATGTAACAACCCGACTTTTAAAGTCAAAGTACAAGTCAAAGTCAAAGTTAAAGGAAGAAAAGATTGCTAATCAGATCTTTCATTTCTGGCTTTATTATTGCTTGTACTCTCCGACCTCGATAATCGATATACATTAGTTAACGCTATTTTGTTTTATGATTTGTAATATGTGAAGTAACAATGTGATAAACGCAATTAAATGCTAATCTACTTAATGCTATCGCATCGCAATCGCATCGCAACTCGAATCGCAGTTATTGGTATTGTTCTATGTGTGTGTCTGCGCGCTATTATGTGTTTACTTGTGCATATTTATATTGTTTAAAGGTGTTATTCGCAAACGCAAATGCAACTCTATCGCAACGCAACCTCATCGCGAACTCAAAAACTAAGTTGTACTTCTATGTTATGCGTCAGTTATGTTATTTGAACAAGTTGTGGCAATGAATATACTAAAGATAGCTTACTTAAGACAGCTTGATGATGTCAACTTTCACATAAAGAAATGTGCTGATCTGGAGTTGAAGTTGGCAACACAAAAGATAGAAATTGAGAGAGTCAACAAGTTATTAGAAAGTTACTCATGTTCTACTTTTGTTGTTGACAGGATTTATCCAGTTGTGGAGAATTTGAAGACGTTTGAAGGAGTGAAGACGTCCGATGAAATGAAATCCGTGACAAAAGAAGAAGATAAAGTGAAGATTTCTGGTAAGAAACCAAGTGTGGTCTACAATAGATGTCCGCCCCCGGTCGAAAATGGATATTCACCTCGAAATCCAAATTCCGAAAGAGTCGAAAAGGCAATAAACCTACAATGGGAGTCTGGGACGTCGGATAACTTGCCAGAAAATATTGATGTTACATACACGTCGTCCGACACTGATCATGAGTCAACGTTGATAAAAAGTGTGGTCGATCAGGTGTTAGATAAAGATGACAGTGAGGAATCAAACATGGAGTCCAAACCCGAGTCAAAGTCTGAGTCTGATGCGTCAAAGTCAACAATCAAAAAGGACAAACGGGTTTATGACAAACAATTTTTGTTATCAAAATCTAATTTGAATGAAGAATCGGTCAAAGTGGCATATACTTTGAAAGGTTCTGACAAATTATATTCTGATGAAGCTTTTCCAATAAGAAGTGTCATACTTGAAATGATTGAAAAGGTTTTCAAGATCACAGAAATTAATATTTCTAAAATAAAAGATTTAAATCTTTCCGGAAAACCTAAACAATACACTTCAAGAGATCAACAAAGAATTAACAAGAAAATGAGTTACAATTGTGGTTTTAGTTTACAAAAGAAACCAAACCATAATCGTAATTTCAAAAAGAAAGGTCTTGGTTTTGTTCCACCGAAAAACTATAAAAATAAAAAAATTTATAAACCAAAAACTATGTTTGTTTCAGAGAAAACGACAGAGGCTGAGAAAGAACAATCATTCAGAAAGCAGACAAATCAGGAATTCCTTGCCAAGAAGCAAGAAGAGTTGAAGAAGAGTGTTGTTCAAGAGAAGATTGAAAAGAGAACTTGTTTTCAGTGTAAAACTATTGGTCATGTTGCTAGGAATTGTCCGAAGACATTCAAACCAAAACAGGAAGTCTCTGGTAAATTGAAAGAGAAAGTTGTTGAGAAGACTGAACTTTCAACCCGAAAGTTTACAGGCTTTAAAAATTCAACCTTTGAAAAGGGAGAACGTTCAAAGAGTGCTTTGAAAAGAAAAGAAAATATAACAAATCAAAAATGGGTTGTGAAAGGTTCAGGTAACAATTCTGGTGATGAATCTGATTCCACAAAATCAGAGGAGCCACATGTTGAGAAAAAGGTTGAAAAATCAGTTCCAACTATGAACGATGAAAATTTTCCACCGTTGTGTGCTGAAAATTTTATGAAGAAAGTTGGAAAGGTAGAAATTTCAAATCAATTTTATTCTGACAAGAAGAAATTTGGTGTTGAAAAAGCTTTCAACGGAAATGTGAAACACATTTTTCGCAAAATGGTCAATGGTACGGCCAAAGGTGTTAAAGAATTTATGCTGCCAAAAGAGGGGTTCACAAGTCCGTTAAAAGTAAAGATGAAGAAGTTGTTGTTACACCCAAGGAAGGTCAGGCTTGGGTGGATATATTTTTCAAAGAATAAAAACCTGACTTGCCGGAGCTCCCAAGTTGGTAATCGCGGAGCATGAATCGGCATCATTCTTTGAAATGCTTATAAAGTTTGTTTTGGAAAAGCAGGAATTGCCGGAACTCCCAGGTTTGTAAGCGTGGAATAGGAATCGGCACCTTGAGAATTCAACCAACAGATGGTAATTGGTTGAAAAACAGGTTTGAGCTGTATGTTTGTGATTGTTATAAGTTGTTCAGAATGTGAACCAGGGTGATCTTACAAGTGGTTAATCAAGGTCATTAAGTTGAACTTGATGTAATCCATATTCAAGCGATTAAAATTGGGGATCAATTCATTATAAAGAGTAAGAAACAAAGTGATGATCTTGCCCCAAATTTTACAAGTGGTAAAATCAACAAAACTTATTTTCCGGAAAAACCATTCTGATTAAAACTAACTTAAGTGTTTTGAAATCATTATGGGAAAATAGTTTGTTGTGAGGGGGAGTTCTGATTGTTTAATCCAAACGGATGGAGAATTGAAGCAATTCAATATCAGTTGTCATGTTCTGTACAGTTTGTTTTTAATTTTCTTTAGATGTATTTGAATTTTAGGGGGAGTAAGAAATTTTAGAAAATCCAAAAACATCAGAAAATTTGAAAAAGTCAAAAACATGATAAAACTAAAAATGAGTGTTGGTTGCATAAAAGAGGAAATGATAGTACATCAGTGGACTATCACAACATGCTAAAGATATGGAATGTTTAAAAGTGATAAACAATCTTACTGCGGATGTGTCGGTAGATTTTTGCACACTTAGTAAATTGAAACGAGATATAAACCTAAATTCAAACTTGCTTAATTCGTGGGTAACTATTCTTGGATATATGGGTAACCCCCGAAATCTTGTTTGAAAGGTCCCTCTTTCTGAGATACTAGGTCTTTATACTCAGTGATATCTGGGGTATTATTCCGGGACTTCTGCTGTATGGAAATACTGACCTAGTCCCCGGATAATGCTTTCCGCAAATGCTTGAAACATAGCATCGCCCTCAGCAAGCTGGTGAAACAATAAAATTGATAGTCACTGCTGTTGTAACAAAAGATCCTCTAAAGGGGACACACCATAAGTCGAAGCCGTCATCTCTCTGCGTATACGGAAGTATCGACCTGAGCTCTCACGGCCCTTGCATTTAACCCCTTTACAGATATCATCTGTGGTATACTCACCTGTAAGACTGAACATTGGGATCTAGATACGGGAGTATATTCAAGTGGAGTGATACTCAATTAAGTTCAAGTTTCTAAAACATTAATATAGTATCTCGAATCAATTGAAATTTTGTGTGAAAATTTAAAGTGGACCAATATACTGACAATCTAGGTAAATTGTTTAGAACTTAGAATGTTTAAAGCTTAACGGTGTTGGTAATATGTCTCAGAAACTGATATGATCCTCTTGCACGAACTCACAAAAATAGTGTCTGTAAATATTTCGTTTTCACATTTACTTTCTTTAAAACTCAAAAAGATTTTCGACGACTGATGTTGAAAAGCTGATTTTTGAAATTCTAAGTGCTAAACTTGAAGAACAGGTTTTGGAGAGAGTGTGAAAATGTTTTGTTTCTATAAGTGGTTTTCAGAGATCAAATCTTTTATAAAATGTCTGACATAGTTTCTAAATTGTTAAAAGATTAATCTTTAAAAGAAACTTATGTGTGGGTAGAGATTGTGCAGGTAAATGTGTGCCAGGTGATGATCCTGAACCAGATGAGAGCCTGATCACGATCTTAGCATGAATAAAAGAATTCCAGACTACGATCCCAGCAGATTGAGAGGGGGAGTCTGAAGACACCGTGTCAACATCCGAGAGAGAGGAGTTTGTTAATGATGAAGATAGAGATTGAGGATTCTTGCAATGACAAATAATTCAGAGGAAGATCGAAGACTGATAAAGACTGTAGAATGACAATCGAAGACTCGACACTGAAGACTCCGTCAACATCCGAGGGGGAGTTTGTTGGTGCACTACGTCTGTCGACTACGTCTTGTATCGAGTCTAGGATTGAATAGGGCACGAAAATCAAGAAACATGAGTTAGATAGGGTTTCGCTTATGTGTCCCTAGCTTGGTTTCGCTCATGTGTCAGTCATGTAGTTTCGCTCATGTGTCAAACCTTATGGTTTCGCTTATGTGTCAAGTGAGGTTTCGCTCTTGTGTCATGTATGTATGAGCGAAACCTGTGAGCATATATATAGGTTGTTTGAGCGAAACCATATACATAGTTGTAGGTGTTGTCTTCCGGTAAGCCACGAAGTGCTGCCGAAGTGTTGTCAGAGCTTGTAACCGTATTCGAGATCAATACAACAACAGTTAAAAGTGAATACTGCTGAAATCGCACCAAAACATTAGTTTCCGCCTCTTGTTTTGGATACGAATTCTTCTGATCGACTCAAACAGGTCCGAATACGATCCTACAACAATTATTAGTGTTATGATGTCTCGAGCAATCTATTTCGCCTCACTCCGATGTTTACACCATCGGTTGGGGTGTGACACTATGTTACACCCCAAAAGTGTTTAAAGCGTTAAAAAGGGGGCCAAGTATACCCACAGTAGGTGTTTAACAAGTAAACACAACTTGATTGGATTGAAGAGAGCGCCTTGGAGTTAGCCTGAGCATAAAATAGTAGCATCAGCATTGAAAGTCGTGCAGATAAAATGAGTGTCGAATGATGAGTCGATCGGATGATCATCCGGACGGATGGTCATCCGAACGGATAACCATTCGAATGGTTGGTCATTCGATTGGGTGAGTGTGTTTGTAAATCGTTTAAAACTTTTGACGTTTTCGTTGTAGTATAAATTAAGTCATCCGGACGGATGGTCATCCGGACGGACGACCATTCGATCAGATGGCTATTCGATTGAGAGTTCGGTAGTTTGAAGTTTGGTCAAATTGTTTAAGTGTTGAAAGTTGTAAAGAAAAAGTCACTTGGTTGAATAGTCATCCGATCGGATGGTTATCCGATCGGATGGCTATTCGATTGGGCGATCTGATGTTTTGAAAACTTTGGTAAAATTTTCTAAGTTTTGAAGTTTAACGGAGACGGCGTGACGACATGTCAAACAACGGGAATCCACACCAAGTCCAGTTCAGTCGATCAGATGGGAATCGACCCCACTCGATCAGGCCAACTGTTCTCGATGGGATTTCATGTTCAATCCGTACATCAATCATCTCTCTGATAGAATTCCATTCTCAGACCGGCTCTCAACTATTGAGTGAGTAGAGAGCCTAAATGAGTTTAGATTCCCTCGGTTTTGAGTAAAAAAGTGAAGAGAAGTTGAAGAAAAGTTTAAAATCAGTTGAAAATGTTTAGATTTTGCTGAGATTCGTGTAACATGGTGTAGAAATCCTTTAGATCTGGACCATTCTTGATGAGATGGCATCACACCACGATTGCATAAGCAACCGAGGTGATGTGACCTCCAAGCAGTCCAAATCAGGTGATTTCGGGAAGAAAATCAGTGTTTGTTTGTGATTTTGATGAAGAAGATGATGAGAAAGTGTGTAGTGATGAAGATTGTACAAGATTTAGGGAGAAACACTTACGGAATGGCCATGAATCGAGAGAAAAAGTGCTTGAGAGGGACTGGGAGCATCTGGCTCGGATAGAGGTGTCAAAATCAGTGAACAGTAGAGTATGGGTGGTACTTATAGGCGTGAGAGAGGAGTTAAGGCGGTGGAGCGAGGTATCGGATGGCCAGTCGATCGGATGGCCATTCGACCGAGTGGTCATTCGATCGGCCGAGTAGTGCGAGCTAGTTTTCCAACTTTCGTTTCGTTTGATGGGTTTCGTTGCGTTCACTATTGTGGATACTTTAAGCGTTTTAGCGAGATAAATAATATCGTGTTTCGTTGTATTTCAGTGCGATATGTTGAATTGCGCGTGTCCGCGTGTGTGCGTTTCAACAGTCTCAGCACTTAGATAGTTATTATATATAATTATCAGTACAATAGGTCATAGCATAAGTAATCGCGTTTTGAGTTGCGTTTGTGTTTGCGATAACGAAATAACTTAATAGTGTATGCGTTATGATATAGCGTGTGCGAAAATATGCGAAATAGCGTTGTAAGCGATATAGTTTACATTATGATCCGAATCTCGGGTGCTAGGCGTAACGAGTGAAACGAGTGTAACGAGAGCAATAAGCGAGTTGTTACAACTATGATTCGTATCAGTTTCAAATATTCATAATTTTTAAACTATCCAAATTGCGGTTAAAGTTATGCGTTTAGGGTTCCAATCGCTTATTGTTTTCAATGGATCCACAGAGCAATACTGCACGAAGCATAGGAGATATTGAAATTGAAGATGCTAAAGTCCATGGCATTCATGATGCGGCTGAATAAGTGCGAAATCTGACAGTTGTAAACGTTCTATTAGACGATCTGACTGCTAAGTTATCAATTAAACTTTTGGATGTTAACAATTCAACTTAATTGTCGTGTTTTTAGGGGTGCTCAAAACTATCCATATCCGAAATTTTGGATAGTGATTTTAAATTTTTTAGATATTTCGGATATCCGAAGTATCCAAAAATATCCTAAATATCCAAAAAATATCCGAAAATATCCGAAAACTTATATTCGGATATCCGAAACTATCCGAAATATCCGGTTCCGAATAAGAAAAAATAATGAAAAAATAAAAATTAAATAAAAAGTTGGATTTTCGGATATCCGATTCGCTATCCGATCATCCGAATTTCGGATATCTGAAATTTCGGATACGGATTCTGATAGTGAAATTTGGTATCCGAAAATTTCGGATATTCGGTTTTGAACACCCCTAGTGTTTTTATGTTAACAAGTTTTGGTACAATATCTATACACGTATCTATACGTTATATTAATATGTGTTATGCATGGTTTTCTAAGAAACCACCCGTGTTTATACACGAGTTTTACCGCTAGTTAAACTCAAAAAAAGGAAGGGTCAAGTTTGCAAGTCTTCAAGGGTTATTTTATCATGTTGCCACTGTTGAACTTTTTTTATATAAAAGGATAATTGTTTACAAGGGAAAAAACAAAAACAAAGTACACACGTGCCTTATGTTGAGGATCAAAATTATAAAGTCCAAGAAAATCTTTTGGCCATCTTTAACACTTTTGAAATTCACTGTTGCTCATTATCTTATGAATTAATAGATATGAATAATATGTATCTCCCTCATCATTAGGAGTGTAATTGGAGCAATTTATTTGATCATCATGTGAAATGGATATATATGTGCTTAATACCACATGTTTTATATCATATATACTGTAACAGGCGTTTATTTTGATCAGTATGTATAGTATGTATAGTTGATATAATTTGTAGATAATACCGTATGTTGTATATTTCATAAATTTAACATGCGTTTTTATATATAAATTCAACATTACTGTTTATATAGTAAGCCGCATGTTGTTTTTTTTAGAATTGTAACATGCGTGATTAGTTACGTTGTGTAATTTTTAATGCTTGACTGGTGTGTATTATAAAACTCATGTTGTTTTTTTATTTAATATGTGCAGACGAAAGATTGTATATTCCATAGGTGAATGCATCCTACATGCCTGTGATAGGCTTGGAATTTAGTTCTATTGAGTAAGCATATGTTTTTTATCAGACATATGCTAGGAAATTAGGTTTTTCTATTCGAAAAGGAGGAGAAAATAGTAGTGGTGGTATTATTAAGAGTAAGTATTTTGTATGTTCGACGGAGGGACATAAGCCACATGTTTTTGACGATCCTTATTCGAAGTTGGCAAAGCCTTATAAAAGTAGGAAAAGACCGACTATTCGAACTGGATGTAAAGCACAAATTATGCTTGGTTCGATGGATGGGGTGTCATTCACAGTTAAAAAGTTTGTTGAAGCCCACAATCATTCATTTGTGTGTCCCGAAGATATTCATTTATTATCGGCCAGTGAATATGGTTGTGGGGTTTAGAGAGAGAAGGAGAAAGGAGGAGGGGAGGATGAGGAGTGGCCATTTTTTTATATTTATTTTTTTAATTTAATTGTTCTAGGGAAATTTAGTTATTTCGTACACACTTAACTAAAAAATTTAACATAGGTTAATGATAAGGATCACAAAAGTGCAAAAATTATAACCAATGTGACCAACTCTGTAATTATTGAAGTCTTGAACCAACTTTGCAATCAGAGACCAACCATGTATTCAACTCTTAAGATATCATATCATTTATTGTTTTAACCAAATTGATACCAGGTCTAGTAATAAAAAAGCACCCATGGATGCCTAGTCTACAGGGCCGGCCCAAGGGTAAGCCAAATGGGGCTTGGGCCACATCAACTATAAGGCCTCCATTTAAAAAAATTATATTATATGTATTTTTTCAAAACTCTAGTCGTATAGGTTAGGGCAGCTTATCACTTATGGCAGTGGCATTATCGCAGTGGGTTATGGCACCGGGAAGCGAAACAGCCGCTCCTCATCATCTTCTTCAAGTTTTCAAGAATCAAGACTTCAACGGTAATTTTTATCTTCTTTATATGTCGCCGCTGCATCATGTCGGTCACTACTCGCTGCATCCTTCCTTGTCGCTCGACTCAGTCACCGATAAACTGATTCATCTTCTTAAGTTCTTAAATTGCTGCTTAATTTACAAAACTGTACAGATTCATCTTCTTACAAAATCAAGACTGCATCTTTGCTCAGTGGCTGCATCTTCGCTGAATCACTCAGTGGTTGCATCTTCGCTGAATCACTGTTGAAGGTAAAGCCCTAATTTCCTAGTTGCCTAATTTTCTAGTTAAAATCGGTTGCCTAATTGAAGTTTGTGATATTAGCCCTAATTTCCTAGTTGCCTAATTGAAGTTTGTGATATTAGCCCTAATTTTCTAGTTGCCTAATTTTCTGTTTGTTAGCGAGTTCTGTGAATTGCTGATAGATTTATAATCTATTATCTATTATTCTATTATATATAATAAATAAGAAAATTTGGGCTGATGTGGCATGATATTAGGGCTTCTTGGAATGCATTTTGGCGGGAAAACGAGCTGGGTCTTTTCCTTCCACGCGGACCCTGTTTTGAGCAACCCGAACCCATGTATTCGGACCTTATATAATTATCTATTATCACAAGAAACCCTACAAGTCACATGTTTCCAATCCATCCTTCTTTCATCCCCATTATCAATTGCAAAAATTCTTCTTTGAATCATCATCAATAATACGAATTCGGTCCGGCGATTGATGCGAAGAATAACGAAAGAAGATCAAATTGATTCAGATTGAAACCCTAGCCTCCCTCTTTCTTTGGCTTGAAGCTTCTACCATACGCTTTCCTGAAACCCTAAAGTATCATACGCTTCTTCTTCTTGTACCTGCATCTCATTCTCTCAGAATCGCTTGTGCTATTTCAAAACCCTTATCTCAGATTCTTTAATTACGGCCATTCCTTTAAGAGGTATGTTATTATTGCATTCATGAATGTATGATTATTATTATTATTATTGACATATGGAATGTAAGAACTATTAGGTTTCTTTAAAGATATTTTTGTTGTTTGTTTGTTGAAGATGGGTTTGATTAGATAGATATTTGTTGTTTGTTATTTGTTATTTGAATATTTTGTTCATTAAAGCTTTCTTGTGCAACGGTGATGAAAAAGTTGAAAGGGTGTAGGTTTTCATGACTACAGTTAAAATGTGATCAAAAGTTGGGATTTTTTGTTTTCCCAAAGAAAGATGCCCTCTGGTTGAAGTGACATAAGGAATATTGAAATGATTTCATTTTGAAGCCACAAAACTATTCCGAAACATTTGTTCTTCTTCTTTTTTTTTTTTTTTTGAAAATCACATAATTTGATCTACACGCTCTCACGTTTCTTTTTAGGATATATTCATTTTGTTTAGCTTTATAACATGGCTGCATAAAACTTTTTAATGATAGTGTTTTTGTAAGATGGTTTTGCTTGCTATACACAATTAGACGAGGTTTATGAGCTAGATGACACTAATTAACTTTCTCTTCCAAAAGAAGCATATGCACACAGTTTTTGTTCTGTGCTTATGGTTTAGTTTGGTTTCGGTTTTAATGAAAATTTTGGATCAAATTGTTAACTACGGACGGCTTTTGGGAATGACACCAAACTAACAATTTGGTTTAATCTAATTATTAGTAGATTTTTTCTCTTTGTTCTGGTTTGCAGTGAATCAGATAACTATTGTTGGCCAATTGACTATAATAATTTGAGAGCTGGAAATGGCATACTAAAGATACCTGATAATGGTTATGAAAATCTCAAAGAAAGGAGAATAATTCTTTTAGCACTTCCCTGTTATGAAGCAAAGAGAAGTTGTAAACAAATATTTAAAAGTGATTAAAACAACCGATTAAGCTGGCCTTCACATGGCTCACTATGGTAAGCTTCATTTTTATTTACTACTTCCATTCTTATTTTTTTTTTAATTCATATGTTGTTATCTTTAATTGTCAATATTCAGCATCTATTGGAGCAAGAAGAAGTAGACATTATACTATATATATGTGTGTGTTTATTTACGTGTTTTGATTTTCTTGATATACAATGAATACACAGATATTCAAGTTCTCAGCGCAAGACAAGTAATTTGTTAACTATGGTTATCTCCTTTTTTGCATAACTTTGTTTGTTTCTTTGGGCTGCTACTTAATTCATTGTTGTGTAATGTTTTTTTTTTCCAACATTTACAAGATGTTTACATGGAACTTATACGATGTTATATTCCGTTGTCAAAAGTAATTGGTTGATACTATTTTGTCAAAAATGCACTAGGCGCGCGCCTAGGCGCAGAGGCGCGGCGCAGCTAGGATAGTTCTCAGGGCCATTTTGAAGTAATAGTTTTTTTTTACATATACATCCATAATTATTTCTAATTAATTATTTAACCTCTTTTATATGATTATATATGCAGGACTACTAAAATTGTTGAACCAAGCCCTTTCGTTTTGTTTGTATATAGAATAGTACCTTATCCTCAGGTATGCACAAATGGTTCAAGTTGGGTTATGTTATATTGTTAACGGGTCAAACGTGTGATTTCTTTTCCATTTTAATATTCACAGCTCTATGGTGTCTATTTTTTGCAATTCATTCAGCCTGATGGTTTCTTATTCATAACAAAACCAATGACCTATGTGAAAAGGTATGTCGCGATCATAATATTTGTGTTAGCAAATTGGGTTTTTAATAAAATTGAATTAGTGCCAATGTGGGGCTAGCTCACTTGGTAGAGGCTCTTGCCTCTTAATGAGAGGTCTTGGGTTCAATCCCAAGCAAATAGTAGATTTTGATTTATTTGGTGTAATTTTGAAGGAGTATGTAAGCGTTGCCATTAAAAAAAATTAAATTAGCTTTTTTTATCACAGATTTTATAAATAGTTTCCCATGAATATTGGACGAACCATGTGCTTATGAATTATATATTTAACAAATAATCGAAATTATTTAGTTTGGAATAAATAAATTTATACTTCTTACTTATGTAGTATTGTAGTTATGTACACATTGATTCAATTTTGTCCCGTTAATTTGGAAATCGGTCGGTTCAGGTTGTGTTTAAGTGATAACAGGCCACTGGACCAGCATGCCAAATTAAAAAGAAAAATTGATGTATATAAGATTTTTGATCTAGAAGATATAAATAATAACTATAATGAAAGAAAAGAGAAGACACTAAAACTTATGGCCATGTGTTAACTAATGTGTGAATTATTATTATTATTATTATTATTATTATTATTATTTTTAGAGTATGCTAATATCTTGAGAAAAAAACATATGTATTAATTAGCAGATCTTCTTTCAATAATGTTTTATTGATTAATAGACTCTTATTGTTGAAAGCAATTTGGTTCCCTACTTCCCTATAACTTGATTATCTGTTAAATTTTGTGTTTGAGGTCCCTTTATATTGCTTTTGACTTTTAGTTTTGAATTTCTCTTCCAAAGATGCAGGAAACAAGTCAGAACAGTCTAGGAGGTGAACCAATTTCTAATGACTTAATCTACCTTCAGGTACATGTAACACTGGTTTAGGTACGTGTAATAGTTGGTTGATAAATGTTATTTATCATAGATCTATAGTGGGGACTTTAGTTTGATTTAGCCCTCAAAATAGTTTGTTTTATTAAATAAGATTAGGATTCTAGCATTATTTTTTAGCGAAAAGTAGGCATCCTAGCAGAAAATAGTCAAAGAGGTCAAAGTTCTTGCATTCCTATGGATTAAAAATTGAGCAAGAATGAATGCACTTGGTTAGGAGGAATGGAAAACGCTAAAAGTGTAATGATACGTTTAGTGGAATGTAATATGTATGATGTAAATACTTTGGTGTTTGGGTTAAGCTTTCGGCTTTCCCTATATTAATAAAGATTTTGTTTGTCGCTAAAAAAAAGATATCTGCCAATACTTTGGTGTTTGGGTTAAGCTTTCGGCTTTCCCTATATTAATCAACATACTTTTGAATAAATTATGTCACTTTGTTTTGAATTTATTTGATTTATACACATACAATCAATTTGTTTGTATTATTTTGTTTATATGTAAGTAATTCATAATTAATGTAAATAATTTTCTCGAGCTCGGGAAGCAATCCCGGGTGATAACCTAGTGTCTAATATATATCGTAAACATGAATCTGGCTATTCTAAAAGGCAAAAGAAACAAAAACGAGAAACTGAGGGTTTTTCTCAAATTGTTTTCATTTTTTTTTTTGGGGGGGGGGGGGGGGGGAAGCCACAATCTTTTACTTCGTTTTAGGCCATAAAAATGGTTGAGCCAGCTGCTGGTCTATACAAATGAGTGTCGCCGAAGATATACTAATAATGGGTTGTCCGTGTGTAATTACTAACGAATCACCAATGGAATATTGTAAAAACCCAATTAAAAGTAAAAAGAGAAAACTAAAAAAAAGTGTTAGTAGCTGGCAAATGTTATAGCGGTGTACATGTAAAAGCTTAGGAACAACGACACGACCACACACTCACTTTGCTTAATCATGTGAACAAGTGAATATATCTTTGCTTGTATGTTAACTTTTCAGAGTACGAATTATGGATCCTTTTGTCTCTATATCTATGTATCTGTGCACATCAATTCCTTTTGATTCTCTTAAATATGATTTTAGAGTATGGTATGTGGGGAGTGATCGTAAATTATTTTTGTATTATTGAATTTGTTTTTTGAATTCTTTCAACTACAAGGCACTCCACAACCTATTTGACATTCTAATTTGGTATCAAAACATTGTGTGCCATTTCGACAACAACAATATTGTATCTTTTGACCACTTTTATGTATCCAACAAACTCTGCTTGGACGTTGTAATTTCGTCGCCTTGATTCCACTTCTACTACCTTTACACATAAAATATGTTGTCGTTATACTATTCATCGATAATTAGGGCATCAAATCAATTGAAATAATAGAATTGACTTACATTCATGTGAAACTAGCAATGTGAGGAACACTATACACATGAAGATCAAATGTGTGCTAATAACCTTGGCCATCCTCACTAGTGTCATAGAGATCTTCTCCTTTTAGTTAGTAGAAAAATGTATTGACAATCAATTGAGATGCTTAGCTTTTATAAGTACATTTTAGCATTAAGTCTCTTAAACATCATTAAACGTTTTATATTATGAGTGTTTGATTTATAGAAAAAGATATGATATATCAATATGAATATCCCACACCAAAAAAGGCATCCGCTCATTCACTCTCTAAAATAGCATCATATATAGGCCACCACATCATTTAAAGGCAATCATTTAGTGTCATATCATGCACTAAGATACAAATATCACACACACAAAAATATGTAATTACGCATCACAATATGAAGATCACCCACCATTTTATGTCATATTTGGCATCACATGATTACTATATCATATATAAGTCATATATATAATTACATTTTTATGATGATATTTTATCTACACCTTTCAAGAATGGATACGTAATCAAAATGATAAAACTGAAAGATTCAGTTTTCGAAGTGGAAGGAAAGTTTGAAGCAGCACTGGACAAGTACCTTAATGATGAACGATTTCTACAAAAGCATAATACTTGGAATCGAAGATTACTATATATTAAAAAATTGTTAAGTTATTCTATAAAGGCACCTTATTGTAAGAAATGTAAGAAGGATTTATAAAGTGACAAATGTCCAATAACCTAAAACCTAAACCCACTATACTACTACCCAAAACCTAAACACCCAACCCCACCATCACCTAAAGATTTATAGAGTGACACTTGGGAACTCGAAAGTGATATGAAAGCTAAATATCAACACCTCTTTGTTACGTCCACTACTTAATTTCGGGAGGAAATTCCCTAAAGTAGGTGTGACTGTAACAACCCGACTTTTCAGATTGTTATCCGTTTGCTACTTGTTTCGATTTGTAACCGTTTTGTACTCCGAGATTCGATACAAACAAAGGGTTATGTTATACTAAATACATTTTCATCACACCGCACCACTGCACGCTTAAACGCTTTATAATAGCAAACGTTCAACGCAAACGCAACACGAATTACTGGGAATTATACTACTTTACTTGTCGAGTGTGTTTGTTTTTTCGGTAACCACTCTTACCCTTGCACTCGCTTATCGCAACGCAAACTTAACGCAAACTCGAAACACGGATTTATTTATATTATTTGTGCTAATTGTGTGTTTACTTGTTAGTATGTTATGTGTGATTGTTGTTCGCTTAAAATGCACAAACGCTCGCTCTCGCAACTCGATTTATCACACCAAAATGCAACATGACACGATACTTAGTATCACGCTAAAATACTTAAGGTACTTACACTAACTAACGCAACTAAACACATTAAACGAGCATCCTATATGCGAAAACGAGAATTCTCCACACAAAACAGGCTCCTCGTACGAAGCCAGGCAGCCTCGTACGAAGGTACTGCCTTCGTACAAAGGCAACAGGTTCGAACCAAGGCTTCTGTGCGATCGGACTTCCCCTATAAATACCCAAGCCCTTCTCCATTCCATTCACTTGCTGCCTTTTGATCCGAAACTCTGCCGAATTGCTGTTCGACCGTTTTCAAGTAAGATTTATCATTTTACGTGATTACACTACGTTTTTCACTATGATTTTCCACAAGATTCACTTCTTTTTTATCAAAACTCTTCTATTTTCTCCCAAACTTCATCGTTTTCATCGAACTTCTTATTTTTCATGAAAATCCTTCTTCTTTTTACAAATATTCATCTTTTTCATCAAATCTTCTTGTTTTACCAAACATCTACACTTAGCCGAGTATATTGAGCTTAGCTACGGCTTCCCAAGTTAGAAATCTACTGATTTCATACTCACCAAGTGTTAGATCTAAATGAAAACCTTTTTAACTTGATTTTCACACTAAAACGGACCTAAAACGACATGTATTTCGTTCACTGCATGGTGGGACGAGGTAGTGCCGAAACCGGCTTGAATAGGACTCAGAAATACATCTGATTCAGGCTAAAACGCTGCTCTGAACGCCAAGAACAGCCACGTTTGTGAACTGGACTGTTCTGTACGAAGCCCAGCTTCGTACGAAGGCACTGCCTTCATATAAAGGCATTGCCTTCGTACGAAGGCATTGACTTCGCGCATCACAGCCCGATTCTCATCTGTGACTCAAACAAAGACCTCTCCGACTCTAAGTTTAATCAATAGCTTAAGGTTGGAGGGGTGAACAGTCGATTTTCCAAAGACATACGCGAAGCACACTCGATTTTGGACAACGGAAGCAACAAGTGTACGAAGACCCACCTTCGTACGAAGGCATGCCTTCGTACGAAGGCACAGCTTCTTACGAAGCTTCTGTTTCCCACCCGACACTTCGATTTCGACCGTTTCAGCTTACGCATTCTGTCCCGTACGTAGGTTGATTTGACGCTCCCTTCAATCCATTCCTACGCGTGTCTAGCAGTTACGAACGCACCATGAGTATACTCGAACCCCTTTTTGCATAACGCACTTTTGGGTGTCACATAGGTTCTCTATCAAAACACACCACATTTAAACGCTTTGTAAACGCTGACCGCACTCGCATGTTATACGTGATTAGTTGAATACTTGTTGCTATGTCACATAGTGATGACTTGTTAGACCGCCCTTAGCAACGATAGTACTATGGTTTGGACTTAGCACCTGTTTATTTAGCGGGTGCTAAGGATCACATACTTTACTTCACGTGTTCGCAGTGGTGAACATGTGTCGCGCATACTCTACTTGCAGTCATGTGGTTAGCTTGTATCATTGTTGATAGCTTACTTGATACACACATTACGTGTTACATGTTGGTTATGCGTAAACGCTTTTTATACTGTATCTATGCTAAACTTGTGTACTCACATTTACATTATTGTATTGACTTTATTTAACGTATGTGACAGGTTGATGGTCTATTTGCTACAAATGAATAGGAAGTCTAGAAACCCGCAATAAAAATCTAGGTTGTTGGATTGGATTTTGTTTAAGAGATTTGAACTCTGTGATGACTGTTTGTTGAGATATTTGTTTATTAGTATGGGATAATGAACTTGTTAAATATTGTCACTAAATAGTTGTTATGGATTCTCATGAGCAATCTGGTTCGCCTAGTGTCACGCCCCGATGATTCCACCATCGGTTGGGGTGTGACAGATTTGTATCAGAGCCATAACTATAGGGAATTAGGTAGATTCGTAGAAAACAGACCTAGTCTATAGTCTATGTACCAACAGACCGCCTTCGTACGAACCCACGTGGGGCTTCGTACGGACCTACATGCTATGCTCTTGTGCGAACTCTCATCTCTGCACCTTCGTACGAACCTACATACTCTAGCTTTATACGAAGGCAACCTTTCCTAAGGTTGAAAACTCAACTTTGCCTTTCCTAAGGCTAACACAATGTACACGTTTGAATACTCGTATAACACAAACGAGTGATTGTGTCGAGATTAGGTGTGAAAACCAAGAACTCTCGATAAGATCACTCACCCCGCGTATTTTATCTCGCACAAGATTCTTTCGTTGAGTTAGGAGTGATATCCATACCTCAACGGAAATCTCCACCTCTCTGTCTCGTGGTTATTTTCAACACACTTAGGAATGAAATTGTTAAGTTAGGGGTGAAGCCCGCATCTTAATGACTTGTTCCACTCTCTAGATTGATTTTCAAAGATCTCACCAATGTCTCGACTGATCCAATGGCTCGAGTCACGTAGTAACTGGAAGGATAAGTGTCGTTTGCCATATTACAGTGAGAGCACAGTCTATTAGGCCAAAGCGTGTACTCGAACTCGTTGGGAATAGTTAAACCACTTTGGGTAGTCGATGTCTAACACCCAAGGCACTATATTTTTTCTTTCTAGCCTGCAATTGCCGATTTTACGCGTCATCAATTTTATTATGATTATGTGTTTTAGATTGTGAGAGTTAAACTCTACGCTTTATGGGTTCGATTCATCGCTCTCCGCTATGCAAAACGCGCACAACTCGCACAACCCCCGTAATCTAAAACGTTAACTAATCGCGAAACGACTAAAACACGCAACTCTCTTATGCAGTTATACTCCCATACGCTATAGTACTTGCTGATGTACGCTCATCTACACATCACTCAACGCACTACACATAAATCGAAGAAGGGATGTTTTGGTATAGAAGGTGAATACATGCAAAATATGTGTTTATGTGAATATTGTGCTAATACGTGCTTATGTGTATACGTGCAAATACGTGATTTCGTGCCTATGTGCTTATGTGCCTACGTGATTATGTGATTGTATGCTTTATGTGAAAAATAATAATAATAAATATGATGTGTGAAACGCAAGGCTTTTCAAACGAAACCCAACTACTCAAATCACAGATGCCGTCATTTGGATTACACACTCGTCGTACTGTCCAGCGAAACAATGCTGACAAACACATCGCCTTTCTCGTGGCCAAGGAAATGGCCAAGGTGATCCCTCAGATTGTCAGTGAAATCAATGTTGTCAGCAGTACTTCTTCTGTTGATTCCAAGAATGACACGCCTAAATCTCTGTTCAGTTTCAAGCAGTTCAAAGCCTGTGGTCCAATGAACTTTATGGTGAATATGGACCCCATGTGATGTTTCAATGGTTTGATGTAATCGAAGTTACCTTTTGTCAAAGCGGATGTCCTGAGAATCTCCGCATTGTGAACGCCACTGGAGTCTTTCAATCAAGGGCACTTGATTGGTGGACCGCCGAGCGCAACAGTCGCGGTAATGATGCAGCCTATAGTCTCGCATGGGAGGAGCTGAAAGAGATCATGATGAAGGAATTCTGTCCTCTTCACGAAGTCCAGAAGAAGCTGGAAAATGAATTCTGGAACACCATACAATATGGAGGTGATAACTCTTGTCTCACCGCCCGATTCAAACAATTGAGCATCATCTGTCCAAGTCAAGTGGACACCCCTGAGAAAGCTATCAAGAAGTATATTCGCGCTTTTCCTGATTGTGTCGCTGACTTTGTCCGAGCAGCAAAACCCGCTACTATCGAGGAAACTTATCAGCTTACAGCCGAGATCAACGACAAGCGAGTCTTGGCTGGTGTGTTCAAAACCTCGACCAAGAGTCTCAACCAAGCTACCACAGCTCCCAGCACCGACACTGCAGCATCTCAAGCTTCAAAGTCCAGTCTCCAAGGTCGCAAGCACCGAAACTCCAGCAAGAACAACGCGGTAGTCACATCACCGCTCAACACCCAGAATCGTCAAGTTGTTACTCCCAATGCACCGCCTGCTAAGCGTGCGTATACTGGTACTTACCCACTGTGCCTACTTGCACCTATCATCCAGTGGGAACAAACTGTCGTTTTTGTGTTAATTGCAATCTCTATGGGCACTACACAGCTCACTGCCGCTCAGGCCCCCGTCAGCAAGCTCCTCAAGCTCTCGTAGCACCGCCAGCTCAACTCACTACTCCTCAGGTTAACCCAACACCTCCAGCACAAGTTGCTAATGCACATGCTTGCTACACGTGCGGTGATCCAAACCACTTTGCAAATGTTTGCCCACAGCGTGTGGTGAAACAAGAGCCGTAACAGCAACCGCTACCATAGCAACAACAGCATCAACAACCATAAGCAGCCCACGGAAGAACCTTCAACATCAATGTCCGCCAGGCTCAGAATGACAACAATGCTGTCAATGGTACATTCCTTGTCAATGGTATTTATGCTTCATGCTTATTTGATACTGGAGCCGATAACTATTGTGTATTGTCTGAATTCGAAAAGCTCCTAAAACGTAAATGCGCTAACCTCCCAACGACATTTGACGTAGAAGTTGCCACCGGAAGAACCGCGACCGTTAGATCTATCCTCCATGATTGTACCCTCGAACTCATCAATCACGTTTTCCCGATCGATCTCATCCCCATGCAACTTGTTAGTTTTGACGTCATAGTAGGCATGGATTTTCTTCGTGAGAATCGTGCCGAAGTTGTTTGTTTCGAAAAGATGATTTGTTTATCTCTTTCAAACGGTGATCAATTATGTGTTTATGGCAAAGTATCCTCGAAAGAATTGAAGCTTATGTCGTGTATCCAAGCGAGTAAGTACTTATGCAAGGAGTACACCGCTTTCATAGCCCATATTGTAGTACCGGAGGAAGAAAAGAAAATGATGAAAGACGTTCCTGTTGTTCGTGATTTTCCTAATATTTTACTCGAGGATTTACCTGGTCTACCCCTACTCATGATATCAATTTTTGTATTGACATAATCCCAGGTGCTACACCCGTTGCAAAAGCTCCCTATCGCGTTGCACCCTCCGAAATGCGTGAACTGTCTAGCCAACTCTAGGAGTTACTTGATAAAGGCTTTATACGCCCGAGCACATCACTATCGGGCGCACCCGTTCTTTTCAAGAAAAAGAAGGATGGATCATTCCGAATGTGCATCGATTATCGGGAACTTAACAAGCGTACTATCAAGAACCGCTACCCGCTACCTCGAATTGTAAATTTGTTTGATCAACTCCAAGGCTCTACGTGTTTCTCGAAGATTGATTTACGTTCAGGTTATCATCAGTTGCGTATACAAGAGCAAGACATTCCAAAAACCGCTTTTCGTTCTCTTTATGGCCATTATGAGTTCATGGTCATGCATTTTGGTTTCATAAACGCACTAGCGGTCTTCATGGACTTGATGAACCGTGTGTGCAAACCCTTTTTGGATCGTTTCACTATTGTGTTTATCGATGATATTCTTATCTACTCAAAGTCAAGAGTTAAACACGCGCGACAACTTCGTTTAGTTCTTGAACTTCTTCAAGGAAATCGCCTCTACGCCAAGTTCTCTAAGTGTGAATTTTGGCTCGGGGAAGTTCAATTCCTTGGTCACATTGTCAACAGTCAAGGAATTCACGTTGATCCCGCAAAGATAGAAGCTGTTAAGAGTTGGATTACGCCGAAGACTCCCTCCGATATCCGTTCTTTTCTCGGATTGGCGGGTTATTACCGTCGATTCAACGCTGACTTTTCAAAAATCGTCGTGCCTCTCACCGCCTTAACTCATAAGGACAAACCTTTTATTTGGGGTTCCGAACAGGAGGAAGCCTTTCAAACTCTCAAGCGTATGCTTTGCAACGTTCCTGTACTCGCTGATGCGTATTGTGTGTTATATAATTTTAGTTATATTTTAAGCCCTTTTTAACACTTAGTCAAGTTTTAAATTCATAAAACACGATATTTTACTAACACTAAACACACATATGGGCAAGTGCACCCATCGTGAGCGTAGTATAGCGTTGGTAAGATACCGAGGTCATCCAAGGACACAAGAGCTTTTAGTACCGGTTTATCCTCAACGTCTAATCAAATCAAAAGTTTAGAAAAGGTTTTAAATATGAAAATAAAAACTAAAAATGCTGAAAAATAAAATAAAAATAAAAACAGATAGACAAGATGAATCACTTGGATCCGACTCGCCTTTAGTGTAACCTTTGATGATTTCCGCACTTCAGCACTTTTTAAGATATTATCTTAGTTATAGTAGTAGGCCCCTCTTTTGAAGGTGACGTTACCCTTAACCCAGTAGTTTGAGTCAGCAAGAATACAATCCTAAAGGGTTGGATTATTGAAAGATAATTAATTAATTTATTAATGCGTAATGTGGTAGGCCCCTCTTTTAAAGGTGACGTTACCCTCGGCTAAGTGGTTTGAGTCAGCAGGGATACAATCCCAAGTAGCCGGGTTAATGTATTAATAGTAGTTTACATATGAGGGGATCAAGCCATTCGCACCCCCGCCATCCAAAACCAGTGGGTATTGAAGGAGGTCCTAGTAAGCATGACCCAGGTCCTTGCAGGATCTATACACTGAACAAGGCAAGAACCTTACCAAACCATTCCCTTAACCCCCGACCAGGTAGCCAACATATCTCTATATAGACCGTAGAGATATGAATGGTGTAAATCTTTTTTTATATAGACAGTAAAATAACGCCAAGACACCACAGACAAATGATAAGGAAGTTTCACCTTCAACATAAGAAACTAGTTATTAAAGTCATTACTACAAAACCAAATAAAAAGTGCGAAAAGATTAAAAAACAAAAGTATTACACTAAATGTTTGTCTTCACTAAGTGATGTAAGAGACTTAGGCAAACATGGCCTTTGATTGTCAAGAACTCTTACTATCAATCTTGGATCCCGAGACTACCACACACACTCTATGATAGATGATGGATGATGGTGGTGGATGTGGGTTGTGATGGTGGTGGAGTGTGGGTGAAGTGGGAACGAGGTGGTTTTGCCAAGGGATGCCTTTGAAGTGAACCAAGCACCCCTATTTATAGCCTGCACAGAAGCCCGGACACGGCCCCGTGTCCATTGGGCGCGGCCCCCTGTCCATCCACTTTCTCTTTCTTCATTAATTGCAATTTGTCTGCATTAGCTCCACACGCCCCCGTGTCCGCTGGGCACGGCCCCGTGTGCAGAAGCGTATCTGTACTATCAAGATTTGCTTGGATTCTACGAATCTTAGCGTTGACCATAGCCGTGTTGAGCTGGGCACGCCCCCATGTCGGGAAATAAAAGCTTCTATGTGTTTGTCCTTTCTGCAGACACCTGAACACGCCCCCGTGTCCGCTGGGCATGGGGTCGTGGTCAACCTTCTGATCTTTGTTTTTTCTTGGGAAGATGC
Organism: Helianthus annuus; assembly: GCF_002127325.2. Classification (NCBI taxonomy): domain Eukaryota; kingdom Viridiplantae; phylum Streptophyta; class Magnoliopsida; order Asterales; family Asteraceae; genus Helianthus; species Helianthus annuus. The sequence goes on from NC_035446.2 coordinate 74,930,937, forward strand.
TGTCGATGGGTCGGGCACGCCACGTTTATTCCTTTTCTTGTATTTATGTTTAGATTTGGCTGCATTTTTGCTTCTTTTGTTCATTTACGCTCATTTAGTCCTAAAAATACAAAAGGAAGACAAAAACACACTTTTTTCCAACATTAGTACTAAAAAGAGTTAATTTTATGCCTCATTTCACGTAATTTATATGTTGCATTTTACACACATCACTCACACTTCCCGACGAAAACGACGATTTCGTTGTTTATTGTGATGCCTCTAACCAAGGTCTTGGTTGTGTTCTTATGCAACGAGACAAGGTTATCGCGTATGCATCTCGACAACTCAAGGTCCACGAGAAGAACTACACCACCCACGATCTCGAGCTTGGTGCAGTTGTTTTTGCGTTAAAGAAATGGCGACACTATCTTTATGGTACATAGTGTACAGTCTTCACCAACCATAAGAGCCCACAACATATCTTGAACCAGAGAGAACTGAACATGCGTCAACGCAGATGGGTTGAACTTCTCAACGTCTATGATTGTGAGATACGCTACCACCCAGGCAAGGCAAACATCGTGGCCGATGCCCTCAGTCGACGAAGCTATGTGCTTAGTATCCGTAATGTTCAAGCCCAGAATAACCTCGAAGCTCTCATTCGCGATGCGTAACACGTTTGTTTCCTTGAGAATTTGCTGAATGAGGAAAGGATACGTGGTACCGAAACTCAGTTAGTAAGTAAATCGAACGGTATCTTTCATTATCTCGACCGCATTTGGATTCCTAGTCGCAATAACCTCATGGAGATGTTGATGACTGAAGCTCATAAATCCGGATATTCCATTCACCCCGGTGCCGACAAGAAGTACCAGGACCTCCGTGCCAGGTATTGGTGGCTGGGCATGAAAAAGGATATCGCTCTATATGTTTCGAAATGCCTAACTTGCTCGAAAGTTAAGGCCAAACATCAATGACCCTCTGGTTTACTCGAACAACCCGAAATCCCGATGTGGAAATGGGAAAGTATCACCACGGATTTTATCACCAAAGTCCCTCGTACGCCTTCTGGTCACGACAACATTTGGGTTATCATTGATCGTCTTACGAAATCTGCTCATTTCATTTCGATACGAGAAGAATTTAAGGTTGAACGATTAGCACGAATCTATACCGAAGAAGTCATTAGTCGACACGGGACGCCTCGTGATATCTTCTCTGACCGCAATGGTCGTTTTACCTCAAATCTCTGGGAGACATTCCAAGCCGCTCTCGGTATGACTCTCAATCTCAATACCGCATTCCATCACCAGACCGACGGTCAGACTGAGCGCACGATCCGCACCCTCAAAGACGTGCTTCGTTCGTGCGTTATAGATTTTGGTGGTAATTGGGATTCACATTTACCTTTAGTAGAATTCTCGTACAATAACAGTTATCACACTAGAATTCAAATGGCACCTTTTGAGGCACTGTACGGTATAAAATGTCGATCGCCTATTGTTTGGCACGAGATCGGAGACGCACAAATCACCGGTCTCAAGTTACTACAAGAAACGACTGTCAAGATTCTCCAGATAAGAGACAATCTCCTGAAATCTCGGAGTCGTCAAAAGAGCTACGTCAATAAATGACGCAAGCCCCTAGAATTTGAAGTTGGTGATCACGTCCTCTTAAAGGTTCAACTTGGAAAGGGGTGATCCGATTCGGCAAAAAAGGGAAACTAGCGCCACGATACGTGGGTCCCTTTAAGATTCTGGAAAGAATTGGTAAAGTGGCCTACCGACGCGAATTACCTGTGGAACTCAGCAACGTACATCTGACTTTCCACGTCTCAAACCTCAAGAAGTGTCTAGCGGAAGAGAATCTTCATGTACCTCTCGAAGATTTGCAAATAAACGAGACTTTGCACTTCGTGGAAAAGGCAGTAGAAATCATGGATCGAGAGACCAAGAAACTTCGACGTAGTGGCATTCCCATAGTGAAGGTTTGCTGGGAAGGCAAACGCGGCGCCGAGTTCACTTGGTAACTCGAAAGTGATATGAAAGCTAAATATCCGCACCACTTTGTTACGTCCACTACTTAATTTCGGGACGAAATTCCCTAAAGTAGGTGTGACTGTAACAACCCGACTTTTCGGATTGATATCCATTTGCTACTTGGCTCGATTTATAACCATTTTGTACTCCGAGATTCGATACAAACAAAGGGTTATGTTATACTAAATACATTTTCATCACACCGCACCACTGCACGCTTAAACGCTTTATATTCGCAAATGCTCAACGCTAACGCAACACGAATTACTGGGAATAATACTACTTTACTTGCCGAGTGTGTTTGTTTGTTCGGTGACCACTCTCACCCTCGCACTCGCTTATCGCAACCCAAACTTAACGCAAACTCGAAACGCGGATTTATTTATATTATTTGTGTTAATTGTGTGTTTACTTGTTTAGTATGTTATGTGTGATTGTTGTTCGCTTAAAATGCTCAAACGCTCGCTCTCGCAACTTGATTTATCACACCAAAACGCAACACGACACGATACTTAGTATCACGCTAAAATACTTAAGGTACTTACACTAACTAATGCAATAAAACACATTAAACGAGCATCCTATACGTGAAAACGAGAATTCTCCACGGAAAACAGGCCCTCGTATGAAGCCATGCAGCCTCGTACGAAGGCAGCAGGTTCGAACCAAGGTTTCTGTGCGATCAGACTTCCCCTATAAATACCCAAGCCCTTCTCCATTCAATTCACTTGTTGCCTTTTGATCCGAAACTATGCCGAATTGTTGTCCGACCATTTTCAAGTAAGATTTATCATTTTTACCTGATTACACAACGTTTTCCACTACGATTTTCCATAAGATTCACTTCGTTTTTTTTTTTTATCAAAACTCTTCTATTTTGTCCCAGACTTCATCTTTTTCATCTAACTTATTATTTTTCATAAAAACCCTTCTTCTTTTTACAAAATCTTCATCTTTTTCATCAAATATTCTTGTTTTACCAAAGATCTACACTTAACCGAGTATATTGGGCTTAGCTACGGCTTCCCAAGTTAGAAATCTGTTGATTTCATACTCACCAAGTGTTAGATCTAAATGAAAACCTTTTTAAACTTGATTTTCACACTAAAACCCGACTAAAACGACATGTATTTCGTTCACTACATAGTAGGACGAGGTAGTGCCGAAACCAGCTTGAATAGGACTCGGAAATACATTCCATTCAGGCTAAAACGCTGCTCCAAACGCCAAAAACAGCCATGTTTGTGAACTGGATTGTTCTGTGCGAAGCCCAGCTTTGTACGAAGGCACTACCTTTGTATGAAGACACACATGGCTTCGTAAGAAGGCACTGACTTCGCGTATCACAGCCCGATTCTCATCCGTGACTCAGACAAAGACCTCTCCGACTCTAAGTTTAATCAGTAGCTTAAGGTTGGAGGGATGAACACTCGATTTTCCAAAGACAGACGCGAAGCACACTCGATTTTGGACAACGGAAGCAACACGTGTACGAAGACTCACCTTCGTACGAAGGCACACATGGCTTCGTATGAAGGCACAGCTTCATACGAAGCTTCTGTTTCCCACCAACACTTCGATTTCGACCATTTCAGCACTTTGGAGACTTACGCATTCTATCCCCGTAAGCAGGGTGATTTGGCACTCCCTTCAATCCTGTAACATTTCGTATTTTCAATCTTTCCATTTTTGGCAAGTCTGCTTGTACTTTCTATTTTTGTAAGTTGTACCTTTGTGGTATTTGATTCTATTCCAAAATTGTACTCGAGACTTGAAATCATAATGAAAATGCATGATTATATCCATATTTGTGTTTGAATACTATGCATTGTTGAAACTATGTTAAACACGTAAAAGTAGTGAAATTATATCTTAATCTTAGCTCTTAAATTCATCGTTGCCAAGAGATTACCCTAAACCATACGAAAATTGGGAATTTACGCGTTAATTTGGTAAAAATATCAAAATTTGGGTTAAAATGATTTTTATATTATTTTATTAATATTATAAATAAGTAAACTAATAATTTAAATTAAATAAATAAAGTTATAAAACAAAAGAATTATAAAAGAAAATGATTTTTGGTTAGTTTTGGTTAATTAAACTAACCCAATTAGCTAAATCTTGTTAAATCAGCTAACCAGGTCAGTTTTTATCAAAGGGGGACACTAACTGAAAGTTAGTGGCTAACTCAGTTAGTTGGACTGTTATAAACAAAAAAATGGGTTAAACCGCTTAGAACCGGATTCGAACCCGCGTCCATCAGTTCACAAACACGCGCACTTACCAACTGGGCTGCATGTCCACATGTGATGGATATTGACCCGTATTATATTTAATATGTAATAAATGCGCGAATTCAAACCATATAACCACCAAGACTGTTCACCTTTCTTCTCCGACCTTTGGTCGTTTACCGGAATACGTGCGACTCTCCATCTCCGATAACCGATACCTGCACTCATTATATAACCCGACCACCCCTTTCGTCATTTCGTTCCTTCCTCTCGATCCCCGAAACCCAAACCGAAGCTAAACCGTAACTCGATACGTTTTCGTTCACTTCGTCGACCGGAATCCCGCATCTCCGCCGGAGTTCGACCACCATTCACCGCCGTCTGCAACCACCGCACCACCACCATTCACCGCCGTCCACCGCCGATCATCCCCGTACGGTAATCAATTCCGTTCCGTCTTCGTTTTCTCTTTTATATATTGACAGTTCGTTATTATTATTATTATTAATATTAATATTAAATTATTATTATTATATATTCAGAATTTTTATTAATATATTAATCAGATTTATTAATATATTTTTTTTCTGAAATTCTATAAACAGAATTATTATTTCTGTTTTTTTATTATAAATAATCGGATAAATCAGAATTATTTTTTTTAAACATTCAGAATTATTATTTAAATTATTTAAAATCTGAATTATTACTTTTATTCAATCAGATTTATTTAGTAATACAATTATTAATATTATTTAAACAGATTATTAATATAAGTATTATTATTATTATTATTATTATTAAAACAGATTTATTTTTAAAATCTGAAATCTAATTTTATAACAGAATTTTTATTTCTGTTTTATTTATTTTCAGAATTTATTAAATCAGAATTATTAATTTATTAAAACAGAATTATTACTTTTCTTAATTCAGAAATTATTCTTGTAAATCAGGATTTATATTTTCGGAATTATTAAATCAGAATTATTATTTCTGTTATTTATATAATCAGAATTATTATTTAAAATAATATTTTAATCAGATTTATATTATAATCAGAAATTGTATTATTTATTTAAATCAGAAATATTATATTATAAATCAGATTTATTATTTTTAATCTATGATATTTATATATATATATGTATATGAATTGTTATTTTAAGTGCATAATAATCAATAATTATTATTTATTTTAGAACTAATATTTATAACACCTTGGTAAAATCAGTTATATTATTATAAAAATCACGTGTTTATTGTTATTTACTTAGTTATAAATAAATTGTCATATAAAAATATGAAACATATGATTGATATATTTTAGAAATGTTAATATTCTTTGCCTTGTTATTTAATAATCTATAAATTCCCAATATTAATCAAACCTCAAAATTAATAGGGTAATTCTCTTGTGCACATCCTCTTTGGAAAATCCCTGATTCTTTATCTTTTCCAAGAAATACGCAACGCAACCTAAGGTGAGTATACATGACCCATTTTCTATTTTACACTTTTGGGTGTAGTATGCATTTCCTATATCAAAAACACTACGTTAACATTTTTGCACTATCTATCCACATTTTTTGTGAATCTATTTGAATCATGTTATTCATGTTATGCTAATGTTAAACATTTATGACTGTGTGTTCATTAACTTTGCAAGCCTCCCCTAACAATGGCAGCGCTGTAGGTTGAGAAACGCCCCTCCCATAATATTATGGGTATTGTTAGGATTTTTATTCTATGTTACCACCCTTTCGAGGGTTAGGCTATGTTAATTGCGTTAAACTTTGGTTTGAACACATAGATTTCATCGTTACGAGTATAACTGTTGATATGAACTCAAGTATTCACGTGGATTTGATCATGTTAAACTATTTTAAATCTATTATGCTATATTCAAACTTGTATACTCGCCAACATGTGTTGTTGACTTTATTTTAAATGCATACTGCAGGATGAGGAAGTCAAGATTGAAGAATTGATTAGGATGGCTTAGAAACCCACCTAGAAATAAATCATGTTTATGTTTGTTATTTCCTTTTTATGACATTATGTATGAACCTTTGAAATATTAATAAATGAAATTTTAATTATTGTCACATTTAGTGTTATGATGTCTTTGAACAGTTTGTACGTCTCATCCTGATGTTTCCGCCATCGGTTGGGGTGTGAGAGATTGGTATCAGAGCCATAACTATAGGGAATTAGGTAGAATTGCTATACTTTTCCCTAGTCTATAGTAGGAGTACTCTGATACCAGATTGGTATCAGAGCCATAACTATAGGGAATTAGGAAAAGTAGGAATGCTTTTACCTAGTCTATAGTTTAGGAGCTTTCTCATTTATTTGCTTTTTAAGACAATATTCCCTTCTCTCTTCCTTGCTTCCCTCTATTCTTTTGGACTTCTAATATACAAGCCTTTTCTAAGGCTAACACAATACACACATGGAAGCTTTGAAGACACTCTTACAACACAATCGAAATGATTCATCAAGATAGGGGTGATTCCCATACTTGGTGATGATTTTCACTCAGCTATACTTTGATTTTTGCACGAAATCTACCCTCAAGTTAGGAGTGATATCCAAACCTTGTTGGGAGTTTTCCATTTCATATTCTAGTGGACCCTCATCTTTGGATGAGTACCAACCACATTAGGGTACGATGTTATCAAGTTAGAGGTGAAACTCGCATCTTGTTTAACTAGTCCCATTCCTTGATTTTCGATCTCGCCAAAGTTTCGATTTTCCCAATCGATTAAGGACGTGTAGTAACTGGAAGGACAAACATCGTTAGTCGCTCCTCGATGAGAGTGTTTGTCTATTAGGCCAAAGCACGTCTCCTTAATTCGAAAAGGATTTCGATTCACTTTGGAATAGTCTTATGTTACGTTCCGTGACAATCCGTGTTTTTATGAAAAATCTCCTTTTTATGTTATCTCAATTATTATGTTTTACGTTAAATCTCTTTTTATGCTATCTTAATTTTCTTGTGTTTTACATTTGTATGTTTTTCATTTCAATTTGATACATGCATACTAATATGTTATACTGGATTCGTGATTACTGGGTGATTCTTATGTGATGAACTTGTCTTTTAACCCACACCTTAACATGTATAGCACTATGCGTAGTGCTATAGGAGTAGCGCCCGCCCGTATTCTAGTGGTCATGTTAAGTCTTTAAATTGCGGTACACGATGGGTTGACCTATTTATTCACATGCCAGTGATACGTTAATCTTGTTAACTAAGTGTGTCATGTGAATTGTTCTAAATTTTATGCTAATATCATCAAGATAGGAGTGATTTCCTTACCTTGAAGATTAGCTTCTCTGAATTTTCAACTTCACCAATGAGCCAGGGGTGATTTCCTTACCTCAGAGGTAGTTGCCAACTCTTTTTCGTTTTCAACGAAACTTTATATTTGAGCGTTATCTTCATTTCAAGTTTGGGAACACGAATCAGTCTTCTTCTTAAGATTTCGAGGACGAAATCTCCTAAAGTAGGGGAGACTGTAACATTTCGTATTTTCAATCTTTCCATTTTTGGCAAGTCTGCTTGTACTTTCTATTTTTGTAAGTTGTACCTTTGTGGTATTTGATTATATTCCAAAATTGTACTCGAGACTTGAAATCATAATGAAAATGCATGATTATATCCATATTTGTGTTTGAATACTATGCATTGTTGAAACTATGTTAAACACGTAAAAGCAGTGAAATTACATCTTAATCTTAGCTCTTAAATTCATCGTTGCCAAGAGATTACCCTAAACCATACGAAAATTGGGAATTTACGCGTTAATTTGGTAAAAATATCAAAATTTGGGTTAAAATGATTTTTATATTATTTTATTAATATCATAAATAAGTAAACTAATAATTTAAATTAAATAAATAAAGTTATAAAACAAAAGAATTATAAAAGAAAATGCTTTTTGGTTAGTTTTGGTTAATTAAACTAACCCAATTAGCTAAATCTTGTTAAATCAGCTAACCAGGTCAGTTTTTATCAAAGGGGGACACTAACTGAAAGTTAGTGGCTAACTCAGTTAGTTGGACTGTTATAAACAAAAAAATGGGTTAAACCGCTTAGAACCGGATTCGAACCCGCGTCCATCAGTTCACAAGCACGCGCACTTACCAACTGGGCTGCATGTCCACATGTGATGGATATTGACCCGTATTATATTTAATATGTAATAAATGCGCGAATTCAAACCATATAACCACCAAGACTGTTCACCTTTCTTCTCCGACCTTTGGTCGTTTACCGGAATACGTGCGACTCTCCATCTCCGATAACCGATACCTGCACTCATTATATAACCCGACCACCCCTTTCGTCATTTCGTTCCTTCCTCTCGATCCCCGAAACCCAAACCGAAGCTAAACCGTAACTCGATACGTTTTCGTTCACTTCGTCGACCGGAATCCCGCATCTCCGCCGGAGTTCGACCACCATTCACCGCCGTCTGCAACCACCGCACCACCACCATTCACCGCCGTCCACCGCCGATCATCCCCGTACGGTAATCAATTCCGTTCCGTCTTCGTTTTCTCTTTTATATATTGACAGTTCGTTATTATTATTATTATTAATATTAATATTAAATTATTATTATTATATATTCAGAATTTTTATTAATATATTAATCAGATTTATTAATATATTTTTTTTCTGAAATTCTATAAACAGAATTATTATTTCTGTTTTTTTATTATATATAATCAGATAAATCAGAATTATTTTTTTTAAACATTCAGAATTATTATTTAAATTATTTAAAATCTGAATTATTACTTTTATTCAATCAGATTTATTTAGTAATACAATTATTAATATTATTTAAACAGATTATTAATATAAGTATTATTATTATTATTATTATTATTATTATTATTATTATTAAAACAGATTTATTTTTAAAATCTGAAATCTAATTTTATAACAGAATTTTTATTTCTGTTTTATTTATTTTCAGAATTTATTAAATCAGAATTATTAATTTATTAAAACAGAATTATTACTTTTCTTAATTCAGAAATTATTCTTGTAAATCAGAATTTATATTTTCGGAATTATTAAATCAGAATTATTATTTCTGTTATTTATATAATCAGAATTATTATTTAAAATAATATTTTAATCAGATTTATATTATAATCAGAAATTGTATTATTTATTTAAATCAGAAATATTATATTATAAATCAGATTTATTATTTTTAATCTATGATATTTATATATATATATGTATATGAATTGTTATTTTAAGTGCATAATAATCAATAATTATTATTTATTTTAGAACTAATATTTATAACACCTTGGTAAAATCAGTTATATTATTATAAAAATCACGTGTTTATTGTTATTTACTTAGTTATAAATAAATTGTCATATAAAAATATGAAACATATGATTGATATATTTTAGAAATGTTAATATTCTTTGCCTTGTTATTTAATAATCTATAAATTCCCAATATTAATCAAACCTCAAAATTAATAGGGTAATTCTCTTGTGCACATCCTCTTTGGAAAATCCCTGATTCTTTATCTTTTCCAAGAAATACGCAACGCAACCTAAGGTGAGTATACATGACCCATTTTCTATTTTACACTTTTGGGTGTAGTATGCATTTCCTATATCAAAAACACTACGTTAACATTTTTGCACTATCTATCCACATTTCTTGTGAATCTATTTGAATCATGTTATTCATGTTATGCTAATGTTAAACATTTATGACTGTGTGTTCATTAACTTTGCAAGCCTCCCCTAACAATGGCAGCGCTGTAGGTTGAGAAACGCCCCTCCCATAATATTATGGGTATTGTTAGGATTTTTATTCTATGTTACCACCCTTTCGAGGGTTAGGCTATGTTAATTGCGTTAAACTTTGGTTTGAACACATAGATTTCATCGTTACGAGTATAACTGTTGATATGAACTCAAGTATTCACGTGGATTTGATCATGTTAAACTATTTTAAATCTATTATGCTATATTCAAACTTGTATACTCGCCAACATGTGTTGTTGACTTTATTTTAAATGCATACTGCAGGATGAGGAAGTCAAGATTGAAGAATTGATTAGGATGGCTTAGAAACCCACCTAGAAATAAATCATGTTTATGTTTGTTATTTCCTTTTTATGACATTATGTATGAACCTTTGAAATATTAATAAATGAAATTTTAATTATTGTCACATTTAGTGTTATGATGTCTTTGAACAGTTTGTACGTCTCATCCTGATGTTTCCGCCATCGGTTGGGGTGTGACAAATCCGTTCCTAAGTGTGTCTAGAAGTTACAAACCCACTGTGAGTATACTCGAACCCTTTTTCACTTAACGCACTTTTGGGTGTCACATACGTTCTCTATCAAAACACACCACATTTAAACGCTTTGTAAACGTTGACCGCACTTACATGTTATACGTGATTAGTTGAATACTTGTTACTTTGTCACACAGTGATGACTTGTCAGACCGCCCTTAGCAACGATAGTACTATGGTTTGGACTCAGCACCTGTTTATTCAAGGGTTGCTAGGGATCACATACTTTACTTCACGTGTTCGCAGTGGTGAACATGTGTCGCGCATACTCTACTCGCAGTCATGTGGTTAACTTGTATCATTGTTGATAGCTTACTTGATTCGCCCATTACGTGTTACATGTTGGTTATGTGTAAACGTCTTTTATACTATATATATGCTAAACTTGTGTACTCACCTTTACATTATTGTATTAACTTTATTTTAACTTATGTGACAAGTTGATGGTCTGTTTGCTGCAAATGATTCACGAAGTCTAGAAACCCGCAATAAAAATCTAGGTTGTCGGATTGGATTTCGTTTGAGAGATTTGAACTCTGTGATGACTGTTTGTTATTATTTGTTTATTACTATGGGATAATGAACTTGTTAAATATTGTCACTAAATCTATGCTAAACTTGTGTACTCACCTTAACATTATTGTATTAACTTTATTTTAACGTATGTGACAAGTTGATGGTCTGTTTGCTGCAAATGATTCACGAAGTCTAGAAACCCGCAATAAAAATGTAGGTTGTCGGATTGGATTTCGTTTGAGAGATTTGAACTCTGTGATGACTGTTTGTTATTATTTGTTTATTACTATGGGATAATGAACTTGTTAAATATTGTCACTAAATAGTTGTTATGGATTCTCTTGAGCAATCTGTTTCGCCGAGTGTCGCGCCCTGATGATTCCGCCATCAGTTGGGGTGTGACAATTTAATTCTCAGTCAAAACCATTTGACTCGTTAGTTTCAAATGCTGAAATGTAACTGCACTGTCATAAATGCTGGAAACTTCTGCGCGTGCGCCCGCAAGACATACTGGTGTGCGCGCGCCCTTCTGGCTTATGCGCACGTGCGCCAGTTTGGCTCACTTTCATGCGCTACTCATGCGCGCGTGCGCCACTTTGGCTCAATTCCATGTGCGCCTGCGCCACGTCACCTTTGAGCCTTTACGAGCACGCCACACAGTCGCGCCGTATTGGCTCCCTTTGGTGCGTCGCGCACGTCACATCAGTCCATGCGCCAGCGCGCAAGCCAGCTAGCCATGAACCACGCGTGGACGAGCCACATCATGCGCCAACCTGCCACGTGTACTTGCTCGCCGCTGCCACGTCACCATCCATGGTCTATCTGACACCTGGTCCTTGCAGCCCATGTGCTTAACAACGCGCGCGGTCAAAAATACAAAGGCGGCTCTCAAGTGCAAAGTGCGCCATCAAAGCGCCTCATCGCCCACGCCACGCGCGCACGTGCTTGAGTGCGGGTGCGAGTTAGGGTGCGGAGCACCCTTCGCGAGTACACTTAGTGTGTGCTTCCATGGAACAATAAGGACGGAGAGTTTCCACTTAAATACCCCTTTAAGTTTCAACTCTCCTCCTATGTGGGACAAGGTGCCCCTTTCCCACTTTTTCAGCATTCAATGTTTCAAACACCAAACTTTGAGCATCGATATCTCATTTATCTTAGCTCCGTTTTGGACGTGGTTTAGTTCGTTGCGAAGCTCTTCCAACATAGAACCCAAACCTACAAATAAATATATAAAAACCCGTTCATTTTCTTATATTTATTTCTAGTCCAAAATTAGGAAAAACCATTTTTCTATATTTGTGAAAAGTGTTATTTTCACAAATTTCCAACATTTATTTGATAAAAATTGAATAACAACTAAAAGTGAACCACACTGTATCGATAACTTTGCAAGTAAAAGATTGAAAATAATTTAACTAAAGGATTTCAAAACAAATGATACTATATAGTGATTTTTCGTTTAAGTATAAAACGACATTCATCCTTGCACAACACGGGTAATAATAAATATTGAATACCTAAATGATAAACATTAAATCTAAAAACGTATAACAATAAGGAAATTATCTTAATTCAAATAATGTAAATTTCTATCAAAACTTAATAAAAGCACTACATGTATTCAAATAATTACTTGATGTAAACATATATTTTCCTAAATAATTATACTATAGTACTCCTAAATAAATAAGATACATTTACCTATTGATATATAGCTTTTATATAAGTTCTGGTAGAACAAATTCAATGTGGAATGCCTAATCAGTTTTCAACATCAAAATACGATGTTTGTTATATGAAAACCAACATGATACAATACTGATAAATTAATTTGCTTTCGGTTAGAAAACAAAACTTTATGGGGGCAGATGATATAAGACATTAAACTTAAATTTTAATAGAAATTATTGTCAATGCCTTTAATTTTAATTATTGTATTTAAAACAATAAATAAGAAAAATGGGTTAACCGTTTCCAAGAATAATATTGGTGTTAGTAATAGAGTATAAAGTCAATATAGTTACCTAAGATATTAAGTATATTCTTATCAAAGAGAAAAGAACAATATTACTGGTGGAGGTCCCAGACGTGATGCAACAACCACCGACGTCACTAGTTTAGTTGACAAAAAGGAGGATTGAGAAGGGGCACTATGTCGCCACCATACACACCAAACATCCACAAAGTCGCATCAACGGATGTCAAACCCAAATCAACAAATAATTTACACCTGAATGGTTACCGCCCATGTATGACTTTTTGACTGAGCACTTTCATGCTGATAACATGTTATGTAATAACTAGAACCTATTAGCAATGTCTAGAGAAGAATGAGAGAATGGGAGATAGATTTCTTATTCATTGATCTATATACACCATATACAAATGCCACTATATATCCGCACATACGATACAAAAAAAAATCAAAAAGACAGGAGTTATGTATGTGGAGAGTCGCCGTATAAATGATACATTCATAAAAAAAGAAAGTTTCTTTTGATTTAACTTAATTCAACTTTATTGACACGATGTTGTTAATGGCTTATTAATTAATTAACCTATATATTAATAAACGAAGGATTTGAACAGTAAAAAGGGTTTATTTTGGTATTTCATCAATATATTATTAATAAACGAAGGATTTGAACAGTAAAAAGGGTTTATTTTGGTATTTCATCAACAAAAGGGTTCTTGGGTTTTCATCGACACGACGCCGATCCTCAATCACCAACCATCTTATTGCCCATATACAACTGAGACAGAACGAGAAAGATGTGAGATAAGGGAGACGATGACGGAGATGGCTGCAAAAGTTCCAGTCGTTAGTGGCGGCGGCGGTTAGGGTTCCGTCATGAAACATGGTATCAGCAGTCTTTTCTTTATCAGAATCGCTATCGGGTGGGCTAGGTTCCAGGGTTCTGGCCGCCGTTCAACTGAAGGTAATGACGATTAAGAAGGCAATGATGGAGGTTCTGGTTATAGGGATGGCCGTCACTTCAGAAACGAACTCCGGTCACTCAACTAGGTTTCCAGCAAGCTTACGGCGTCTTTTTTACACTGTAAGTGTAAGTTTGGTTTTCTTGAAGGTTCAAGGACCGATGATGATGGTATCGGGCAAGAAAGTGATTAGAAGATAACCTTGAGGGCAGGATCAGCATGTGATCAGGTTCAAATGTTGTAGCAGGTTTGCTTGCTTTCATTATCAAACGCATTGAACAGTAACGCAGGCATTTTAGGGTTTTAATACATCTCACTTTCCACATCCTGCTATCTTTCCTTCATCTCACGTGTGCGATAGAGAGAGAGAGATGGTGCAGGGAGGACTCCACCGCCTTAGAGCGAGAGAAAGATGCCAACGACAGCCGGAGGAGAGAGACCAGAGAAGAGAAGGAAGGAAGACAAACGACGGCCGGAGGAGAGACGACGGGGTATAAACGTTTTTAGCGTTACAAGTGTACAGTGAGGTGGTGATCTGAGCAACAAGAGTACAATCGTACTGTTAAAATTTTAGGGCTTGCATTAGACCGTGGGGTATGGTGGGGCTTGGGTTGGGGGCATGAGTTGACACGTGGAGTTTGAGCCCCCCCACCGGTGAGTGACGTGTCCGTGGGGTATGGCGGGGCTTGGGTTGGGGCGTGGCTTGGCAGTTTATTAAAAAAAAGCGAATAGGATCCCGCCACATAGGATCACTAGCCCGCCCCACGCCCGGCTTCAAACTTCCGCCCCTTGGGCCACGCCCCAACCCAAGCCCCCGGGGTGGTGGCTTGGGCGTTTTCAGCCAACCCAAGCCCCATACTCCGTAGTCTTACCGGCTACCGTTGGTAAGGGAATTGGGAATTCTTGATGGGATTTGGTATTCAAGCTTTTATTTTCTCCTTTTAGGATTTTGTTTCAAGTGTTTTCATCTCCGATTTTGTTTGTGTGTTTAACAGTTGTTCTGATTTCTTCCTTAGTTGCCGCGGACAGGATTTGCAGGGCAGGTGCAGGTGTTAAGTTGTTCTGCATGTATGTGTTCTTTCATGTTCCAGAATGCTTGATTTATTGTTTATTGAATGTTGGTTGGGTTTGTGACCTGGAATTATTGAATGTGTGCTCTTTTGCTTCAATTTGAAACCTGTTCATCTGTGATTTCATGAGGTTAGACTGAGTTGTTTTGAAGCACTTTGAGGGGTAAATGTACTTTTTCCATACTTGAATGTGTGCTCTTTTGCTTCAATTAAATTGTTTTAAGAGCACTTTTTAGGGGTAAATCTACTTCTTTTGCCTTTAGTTTTAAACTGGTTTGGATCTTATTCTGATAGGTAGGATTCGATTGCTGACTTTTGTTTAGTGTATATTTAAGACATGGGGTTTATAAATTGAAGTGGGCTTAAGTATGCATGTTTGATAAGCCTAAAAAATGAAGTGCTCTTAGAAATTTTTTTTTGGTCAATTACCTGTCACTAAGCTACAGAATGTAACCGAAAAGTCAATAATTTTCAGGTCCAGTCTGCCTAAGTGGAAAAAGAGAGATTTAGTTCACCTAAAATGAGTACGGGTAGTCTGGTGTTATGCAATTGAATGTGTTTTTATTATGGAAGGTGCGTTTTGTGTCTCAAAATTTGAGGAAATTGCAGTTAACATGCTTATAGAAATACACATTGTTATTGTATGCTTTTACTCACACTCACTGTTAGAAAAACACACTAATAACAAAATTTCTATGTACTCATAGAAATACACATTGTTGGTGTGTCCGTGCGTGTCGCGACCTGACTTTCTATTAGACTCTAGACCCCGCTTACCCGTGACCCATACCCAGTGTGTAAACCCGATTAGCCCTACAAAACATAAATAAAAAAATTACAAGTCTAAAACACCTGCTACTTTGACGCGTTCAAACCCGCGACCCGACTTTATATTCGATTCTATGAACCGCTCACCCGTGACCCATATCCAGTGACCAAACCCCATGCTAATGTAAAACAAAGAGAGTTGCGAGAAAAAGAATGTTAACGAAATAGCTCAAGTAGATCATTCCATTTTCTCATGAATAAAAACTATTAATTTTAATTATATGTTTGACCCATTTGTTTTTTTCAACACTACCAAAGAAATTGACTTGGTTGTGGTTTGTTAGAAAATTAGCTTCAAAGCAAATCAAGATGAGAATTAAAAAAAGCCAAGGTAATTATCCATAGTTTGTTCATATGGTGGTTCAATTGCTGGGTAGCTGATGCCTGGCATGATTATTGCTGCAGGTGTAGCCGTCGCTTTCTACCCACAGATGAACGCAGAAGCTACGCCACTGGTCAGAGCTGCTATGGTGTGTACCCACACCATCTATACCAGTATTCTTCTGCGGTAAGTGCATGTCATATATCATATTATTGGGTTAGAGTTGTTTGAAAGATTAAGCTTGGAAGTGCTTTAGATGGTGCTAAACTAAATTGTTAATAGCAATCCATGAAGTGCTAGAATTATTTTAAGTTGTGGATTTATAAGAATTCTTGCTTGAATAATTTATCGAACACATTCGTTGCTATAGTTTTTTTCCTTAACTTCAGTTTGCATTTTTGTTGGTTTTTAGTAAATTCTGTAATGCTATGTTGATATAATACATAGGTCAATACAAGCAAGGATTTGTTACTTTTCATTACGATTATCAAGTTTATTATCTTTTCTTACAACTCAACTAACCTTTTTAATGGATGGAAGTGGGTATATAACCATATATTAGCATCAGCAAGCTAGAATGGATTTTTGTTTGAAAGATGATCAACTTGGCTGTTCAAGATAATATTATTTTCCAATTCTTCATTTGGTGTTAATCATATCGTGTAATGGCTTTTTTTTTTTTGTAGTGAAAGGTGGAAGTAGAACAAAAGAAATAGATCAATGGTCGGATGAAAATGGGTTCATTGGGTTCGACTCGAGAGCTAAAGGAATACTCGAAGGGGTTTTTTGACTAGCGGGTTGGCGCCGTAAGTTCTTAACCTGTTGTAGCCGTGTCTATGTTGTTGACACATTGCTGAATGTTATTTTTTTCAAATTATTTTTAGTTATCGTCATATAATAAAACATATCGCATTCGAATTACCTAGAACTCTAGAAGTTTTTCGCCCCGCAACGCGGGGCGGGTAAAAAATCTAGTTAACTTAATTAAAATCCCTCTTGAAATTTTACTCATTAGTCTAGTGACAATTAGGGTAAAATTATCTTACAAAATCTCCTAAAAGAATAAAGGTATAATAGCAAAGGTAACACAATGTCGAGCAAAATATAACACAATATCAAGGAAAAAGAATACACAATAAGTCACAGAAACGACACAATTACACAAATATAGAAAAGACGCAATACTAAATAATAAAAAAACACAATGATGTACAAGCTAAAAAACCCAAAAACGAAACAATAGAGTTCGGTGAAACTGTTCCAATGCCGCTTGAATGAGTTCAATCGAAATGAGTTTGATACCCTTCTTACGACTTTCTATATTTAGGAGATTATGAATCTTAGGCTAAAGGGTGTGGGGATCATGGTTGGAACATGATTCGCCACCTAAGAATATGAATGGAAGACTACACCACGCCCCTTGCATGATCCACCATTGTTTGCATGGATTAAACTATGACAACCATGGTCTTCCTTTCTAATTTTTCAAGTCATTTTCTTTTCCTTTAAACAAAATTAAAATAAATAAGAGGATAGTGGTTTGGGTCATGACCATACCGTTAGATTATTGGTTTTAGATGGTGGATTAGAGGTGGTTGACATGGCACTGACGTGGAGGGTCATGGTGGTTATAAGGGTAATGACCACATCCTGCAGCGTTATTTATCTAACCCTATATTTGTATCATATTCTTTAAAGGCTTATCTTAAAATTCTCTTTGTCCACCGCTATTGCATCGTGTATGAATTAATAACATGTTTTATTAGATTATTATAGTGATTTTATTACAATTTTTAACAGCCGATCTTGTTCATATTTGTTATTGTTATTCTTGCCATATACTTACTATTTTCATTCTTAAACAGCAAGTCCTTCCTGTTGTTAAAGAAACAAACAAAATATTAAAGTAATATTGACCACCGTATCTATAAGACTTTTGATTTACTCTACTCCGTAATATGGACTATGGAGATCGAATTTCATTATTACGTCGCTTATGGCATCCGACACATTTTGAAGATTTTGGCAGTGATAGCGTATTTCTCATAACTATGGCCTACAGACACTGTCGCATACAAATCATGGGTTGGTAGACGGGCAACAAGCTGCGCCGCCACCCCCTTTTGAATTGCAAATCCTACTCGGCTAAACACATAACTATGGCCTACAGACACTGTCGCATGCGCAAGTGGTGCCTTTTGAACCCGCTTCAAGAAACCGGACGCCACATGGGCCAGACAACCAAAGGTATCGAACGCGAAAGGAAGGAAGGCATGTTGATTATCTATGCAGGAGCCCACCACCAATTCCGGGGAAAACCCGGTAATCCAACCGCCCATAGGCACGGCGGTGAAATTACCGATAAAACCCGTTTGGCTAAAGGATCAAACGCAGTTTTCTCTGGGTCTCCTATCAAGTCCCAATCGAATAATCAAACACAAGAACAAGAACAAAAGGAATACCTCTCCAAAAACTTTTATTATAACCAAGAAAATATAACTAAAAAAACTTGATTACAATAACTCATAAACCATAACTCGGTTTATCTTCTCTTGTGTCTTCTCTCTTATCTTAATAATGCCTAACCCTAGCTTGGTTTATATAGGCTACTCCTAACTTGGTGACTAAGGGTGTAAAGGGCACCTTCGGTGACCCCATTCGGTGACCCAAGTAAACTTAGGGGAACACCGCCGCCATCACTTAGGTGACCTATTTGGGGGAATGAAATCGGTGGGAAGTCACCGAAGAGAGGGAGGAGAGAGGGAGGAGATGGACCAATGAAATTTTTTTTTTTTTTAATAAAAAACCAAGTCACCTAAGAGGGGAGTGCCGCCATCAATTTAGGGTGTTAGGGGAGTTTGAGAGAGGAGTTGACGTGGCACACGAGGATTGGTTATACGTAAGAGAGGGGACTCCCCTCTTAGGGGAGTGCCCCTTACACCCTAAGATATTACCAAGTATAATTATAACATAATTATGAAACTTAACCAATTTAACCTATTTGTTAAATTTGGTCCCTTGAAGGGGTATGGTCCCAAAAACCCGCGCAAACCCCCATCAAGGTTGCGCGTGGGACCATACTCCTTATCTTAATAAACTTCCTATCAAGAGTCTCGTGCGAGATACACCATTTTCTGCTCTACGTCGCGCGAGGTCCCGCCCACAAGAAGTTCTGATATCAACACTTGGCATACTAAAAGAGCACATGGGCATACTAACCCGCGCGGGGTTAGTTAGATGCTCAACAGGAACCGCATAGGAAGGCAGCGCAAGGCTACCTCCAGTGGTACACAAGGTACAAGTGGCAGTGAAAAGAACCAATGAGCGTCCAGCAGGCTCTGGTCAATCGTGCGCCACGATCATCTGACGAGAAGTACGTAAGGACGCCTACGTGGCACCAATCAGGGGACGGAGACATCTGTCCCACGATCTCCACTTGTCTGCTGATGGCAGAAGAGCAGCAGGGCCGACAACAACGACACGTGGCTCCAATCAAGGTGCGCCAGCACCGAAGAACTTCTAGAAGCCACTAAACGGTCGACACTAGTGAGACAAAGAGCACATCCGTTGTGTTGTCCATTTCCGGCCCAAGGCCCATCAGCCCATATCCTCTTACACCTCTCCGGCTATAAATAGAGACCTCATTCCACAGGTTAAACATTCTATTCCCTCTACTCCCACTCTTAACACTTGATTATTCTCCCAAAGCAGTTGCTTATTCTCACGCTGGAGCCCGGTTAAGAGGGAAACCCCCCACATTCCCCTCTTAACGAGTAACGGTGTTTTGTTTTGCAGGATTGAACCTCAAGTCGGAGCTCAAATATTCATAAGAAGATTAACCATTATGGTAGAAACATAAACCAAACTGATTAGTACCCATAATTAGTTCAGTGTTTCTTCATTGGCGCCCACCGGTTTTTTCTATAACCATCCTCATCTTCTTTTATTTGAGCCTTTGACATTTTCTTCCTTCGATCATGGCTGGTCAAGGAATCATTCCAGAGTTCGGCTTCGTAGCCAACTCTAACGCGGCGTTGGGTGAGGGAATCCAAAACTTCCAAGCCCAAATCGAAGAAATTGGTGAAGTCGAAGTAACCAATACTGGGGGCCCGCGTGGGAGTATCACCCGCATCACTCAGACGGTCACCCCAGGAAACAATGGAGAAGGGCCTTCGAACCCAACACCGCCGCAAAATGTTTCGGCATTACTAGGGCTACCAGAAGACGAGACTCCGGCCTCATGGTATGCCAAGAACATCGCCACTATCAATGCAGCGTACCAGTCGCTGATTGCGCAGCAAGCAGTTTTGACGGCAGAACCGTCCTTGGTGACTCCCCCAAGTCAAGAGGCGCGCCAGATGCCCCCACCGCCCAATCTCCAAGGCAGAATAAACAGGCCTCCCCCTACCAGACGTTTGAGCGTACACGACACGCGCGACACAAGAGGGGAAATGGATAGTTATTACGACTATCCGTCAACCCTTCAACGAGGCCCTGTTCACAGCCGGCTCACGCCGCGCAACATGAAAAATGAATGGGAAGAGACGGACCCGAACGATCCAACTTGGGTAGATGACGAGGTTTCGTCAGTCTTTAACCGCTTGCCGAAAAACCACGAGTACTTCAAGCCGAGACAGCACATCAGGTACACAGAAGAAGCTGAGAGAGATTTCCGCCTGGCATACAGACCAGCGGAAGCTGCGGAACATTCCAAGTTCATCCCGAAAATCGCACTCGCGCCGCTTTCACGAGAAAAGTTACCTCCGACTGTCGGAAAGTTCAATGGATTGACTGATCCTGATGATCACGTCAGAACGTTCACAAGTGTAGGTTGCATGGGAGGTTGGAACATGCCTATGTGGTGTCACTTGTTTATTCAAACTCTTACCGGGGCCGCTCGCGCCTGGTTCGACAGCCTCCCACCAGGGAAGATCAAATCATGGGTAGATTTCAAGACACAGTTCTTGAGCTACTTCAGCCAATAACGACGCTACCAGCGCGATACTGCTGAAGCAGAAGATATCTGGCGAAGGGATGGTGAAGGTCTGGAGGACTTCATCACCCGTTTTAACAAGGAATGTTTGGAGATAGGCGGCGTAAGCGAACAACTCATGCGTTGTCATTTCAAGAAAGCCATTCGCTGTGATAGTCTCATCAGAACTATCACAGGCAAAGACGGAATGCCAAAAGAATGGGATAAACTCATGGAAGCCGCAAAAATTGTTGCGCAAACCGAAGAATCACTCGCTGGGAACAAAAGTTATCACTCTGAAGACCGATTCTCCAGAGTGAACACGCGCGACAACAACAGGCGCAACAGATACAAGGGAAATGATTGGAAATCTGAGAGATCAAGAGGCCATGATGAAAGGTCGCGCTATAAAGAGGACGCGCGTGAAACAATTGACCGAATCGGTTACAAGAAAGCAGTCAAAGATGATAATCGTGACAAGCACTGGACTCCGCTCATAAAAACGCCAAAAGAGGTATTGATGACGGAGAACCACGATTTCAAGGCTCCCAGACCTATGACAAACAAGAAGGGGCAAGACCCCAACTTGTATTGTGATTTTCACAAAGACTCAGGGCATTTGACCGATGACTGCTATAGTTTGCGCCAAGAGATCGAGAGAGCACTTAAAAGTGGTAAGTTAAGCCACTTGGTGAAGAACGTGCGCAAAGAAACTCGCCAGCTCCAGCGCCACGATGAAGGAAATCACAAAAAAGTCCAACGTTTAGAGACCCACATGGTCAACGGACCGAGATATAGCGCAAAAGAGAAGGGCAAGCGCCCCTATGAGTCTGCATAGCAAGAGCAACAGGTCATCTTTCCGGTAGTGCGCGGCGGTCCTCGCGCCACACGACCAGTCGTCATTACCGGTATCATCGGCCATTATGAAACGGAGTACATATTCATTGATCCAGGAAGTACAGCTGACATCATTTATGAGCAGTGTTTTAACCAATTGGATGAAGAAGACAAGGCGAGACTCGAGCCAGTCGACTATCCCTTGTCTGGATTTTGCAATGAGATGGTTTTCCCACTCGGTCAGATCAGTTTCCCCGTCACACTTTCTGACGGGAAACATTCAAGAACAACAAGCGTGAATTTCATGGTGATGCCCGTGAAATCGAGGCATGATGTGTTAATTGGGAGGGAGACCCAAGGCGAGCTGAATATGGTGACTTCAACTCCCCACTCTGCGATAGGGTTCCCAACCAAAACGGGAGTAGCAATCATCTATGCCAAGAAGGAAGTGATGTCAACTGAAGAAGTGCGCCCAGCGAAAGCGGCGAATGTCACACCCCCAAAATCCACCATGCGGAGTACCACCACTTGGAGGCGTGACATGACCAGGATCGAGCCACCAATCATATCGAACAACATAATTAAGTAATTAAAACCAAACACAATACGATTGGTGACCAAAAGGAAGTAAACCGATTTTAGTTAAACAGCAGAAGCATAAAACGTAAGTTCAAAACATAGTCCATAGTTCATAAGTTTAAAGTCCAAAACGTAGGTTTAATAAGTTCATAAAGTTTATTTATTAAATACGGGACATATCAGCCCGCATCCCACAACGACCACCTCCATATGCAAGCTCCAAGCATTTAACGACCTGTAAGGCATGTAACAACGAGTCAACAACAAAGTTGAGTGAATTCACAGTTGGTTGTTTAGTTATAGCATTTGTTTCGTAAATTATCTGTTCGTTTTGAAAACCATGTATCGTATGAGTTTGCATCGCGGTCTTTCTGACATGTTTGCGAAGATTAATGGGGGTTTCCCATGTGTTACTAGACCACGCGTATCGACTGCTACGAAAATATAAGAGGTGCCCTAAGTCAATGTCTATCAGCATTGACCCTTTGCCCATAGTCCATTAGTACACGCCCGTCCGACTGGCACGGTGTGAGGTTTGTTAAACCTAATAGCGCTATTAACTAATGACCCGCTCGCCATAGGCCTCGGCGATTAAGTCGATAAATGAGGGACTTAAAGTGATAGAGTTGATGGTCTTATGATCGTGTACGTAGGTTTTACGTACGTGCCCTTCAATCCGAGGACAGTAAAAAGTAGTTTAACAGTAATGATAGTACAAGTAGTTAATCAATCCCATTCCCAAACCCCTGGGAATCCCATGCCTTAGAAAGAGTGTGAACTCACCTCGGTTTGCTCGGTTAGATTCTCAATATAGCTAACAGTCAAGGTCGGTTAATCACGTCCTAGTATGATTTACCAGTTAGTCATTTAGTGGCTTTCAAATAGAACACAGAGTTCCTACACGTATCTATCACATAACATGCATCACTTAACGGTTTATGCCCTCTAAGTTTCCCATCCATTCCCCACTCAAAATCAAACATACAATAATGCACATAACATATATAACATGTTAGATCATTCACGGATAGCATACCCGACATTTAGACACGCAAGTCATAACTTATCTCAATTCAGTATTTATATTCAAAACCGGCTGTTTTCGGACATTTAAATAAAATAGTTAAATTATTCCAAAAATTCCCAAATTTTTACAGAATGTCTTAAACGTTCCAAATTTAATTGTGTAAAAATACCGGGGTCCGGTTCACTACCAATATTTTAAAAAATTCATCTTCCGGACTGAACTCAGATTTATGTATTTCTGACCACAGTCCACGGAACAATTTATTAAAAATTCATCGAGTGTCCGATTTACGAAATTCCAGTGGGGTAATTACACATGCATCGGTTGTCATCTACTGTACAAATTTCATGGTCCGATTCTACACAGAATACAAGTTACAACAGAAAATACAATGCTCATTTATTGCTGTAAAAACTCAGCCTAAGCTGCTGTTACGAATCGGTTCTTTAAAAATAGTAAACGAAGTCCAAAAATTACGATTCCGGTGCCATTAGAACCGTATTTCATAATGAAATATTTTAGATTCAAAATATCGGTTTTTCGTTGAGTTTATGACCTGTTTACAGCCAACTGAAGTTGGCTGTAAAGTATGGACAGATTGCTGTTTTTGGTCTCTAGCTTACTAGTTTGTGTTCGGTTGATCCCGTTAATTATATTTAGTGATCGTAACAATATCCCACATCAATATCAACAAGTAAATCAGCAAATACTTAGTACATATCAAAACAACTTCATACTAACACAAGTACATCATGTTTCATCTTCTTGGTTAAACCCTTTTTAGTGTTCTTGTGAAATAAACATCATTCTACAAATATTAGCCATAAAAGTAAGATAATCAAGGGTTAAACGAGAGCTTACTACTAGCTTATAGCTAGGGTAGAATCTAGTGAAAAGATGATGAGAAGAGATGATGAAGAAGCAAGAAGCAAAGCTCTTCTTGAAGTTCTACAAGCTCAAGCATCTTTGATTCACCTTCAAGCACCTAAATGAAACTTGAAAATGGAAGAGATGGTTGTGAAATGGTGGTGGTGATGGGCGGTTATGTTGAACCGAGAGAGGGAGAGGAGAGGTGAGGGAGATGGGGTGTAAAGTAAGGTGTGAGATATGAATGAAGACATAAATGATCTTTCAAAGATATGGTCCATACATATAATCTTACATTCTAATATCTTGTTCACTACAACAAGTAAAATCTAAATAAAATATAAGATATAATCTAGGAAGTATGGTGTAGAGATATGGTGGTGATGGTGACCGATTGGCTAGGGGGGAGGGTTAAGTGTAAAATTTCATGGTAAGTTTGTAACTAATAGTTAAATTCCAAGTATATAGTTAGATATGTTAGTTAGTAGATATTCTAGTGGGTGTTATGGTAGACGGGGATCATGACAAGCCAAGAAATAATTAAACAATGTGTTTGGCAAAAATTTGGTGTCCCGGGTAATGTCCGGTTGTTCGGTCGGATACTGTTCCGTTAAGTTGTTAAATTGTTCCATAAGGCGTCTTATACATATATTTTTGTAACACAATTAATATGAAATGATTTGCAAGGATATGCACCATACTCATATTCTTACACCTCCATATTTTGTTTAGATCTTTAAGCAAGATATCCAATATAATATTAGATTTGGCTGATTTTTGTAAGATATGAAATGATTTGCAAGGATATGCACCATACTTATATTCTTACACCTCCATATTTTGTTTAGATCTTTAAGCAAGATATCCAATATAATATTAGATTTGGCTGATTTTTGTAAGATATGAAATGATTTGCAAGGATATGCACCATACTTATATTCTTACACCTCCATATTTTGTTTAGATCTTTAAGCAAGATATCCAATATAATATTAGATTGTTTCATATATCTTGGCAACTTTCACAAGCTAAATCAATTAAAATAATAGATCATAATTTAGTTATAAAGATTGTTTCATATATATGGACCACAATTAATTCCTAACACATAGGAAAATATTCAGGACCATTTAGTCAAGTTTTCTGCACAAGCCAAGTACGTTAACAAACACATGTAAGTATATCACAGTAATCAAAGAGCAGTTAAATGATTCAGCACAGTCATCAAGCACTTTAATTAACACTAATAAAGTGTACGGAATACATGTAAATTGAGGGTTGTCACATTCTCCCATTGTTAAGAAAATTTCGTCCCGAAATTTAGCACGTGGTTACTGAGGAAGCTAGTTAAGTTGCGTTGTTTTCCTGATTTTCCTGGGGTGTCACAGCGAAGGTTTCGACAACCGGGCCCGAAAAATGGGTTTTAAACCGCAAATACCCAGAACAGACAGTGACAATTGGCCACGCCATTTCGTCAGATATCCGAACGCGTTTAAAGCAATTGTTGTTCCGAAATATGGATATCTTTGCCTAGACCCCGGCAGACATAACCGGCGTCCCGCGCAATATAACCGAACATTGCTTAAACACTTACCCCTCTGTTGAACCAAAGGTCCAAAGAAGGCGCAGCTTAGGAGCAGACAAAACGAGAGCAATGAATGAACAAGTATGCGAGCTGCTCAAAGTTGGGATCTTGCGAGAGGTACGTTATCATAGTTGGGTTGCGAACCCGGTAATGGTTGAAAAGTCAAATGGCGGATGGCGAATGTGCGTAGACAATACCGATCTCAACAAGGCATGCCCAAAAGACTGCTATTCTTTGCCTGAGATCGACAAAAAGATATATTCTCTCGCGCCATACAGATGGAAGTGCTTCTTAGATTGCTATAAAGGTTATCATCAAGTCCAGATGAAACTCGAAGATGAAGACAAGACAGCCTTTAGAACGGATCTTGGAATCTTTTGTTACACAAAGATGCCTTTCGGCCTGAAAAATGCTGGCGCGACATACCAACGCTTGATGGACAAGACCTTTGCGGGGGACATCGGAAAGCACATTGAAGTTTACATCGATGATCTTGTGGTTAAAAGTCCCGAAGAGGACCAAATGTTGAAGGACATCGAAAAAACGTTCAATTCATTGCGCAGCGTAAATATGAAGTTGAATCCAGCCAAGTGTTCTTTTGGCGTGGAAGAAGGGAAGTTTTTAGGCTTCATAGTCACAAACGGCGGTTTTAAAGTGAATCCAGAGAAGGTCCAGGCCATAGAGCGAATGCCATCGCCGCGAACAATCAAAGAGATGCAACGATTGGCCGGCCGCCTGGCCGCGCTTAACCGTTTTCTTTCCAATCACGTCGCGAAGTCATACCCCTTTATCAGCACGTTGCGCAACTGTGTGAAGAATCAAGAATTCAAATGGACCCCCGAGGCAGAGACAGTTTTTCAGCAAATGAAAGAGTGTCTGATTGAGCTCCCTACCCTGACTGCACCATTCGACAAAGAACCACTCATACTGTACTTGTCTTCCTCGGATAAGGCAGTAGGGTCGGTATTATTGGTGGAGAGAAACGGAGTTCAAACTCCAATTTATTACGTCAGCAGGGTACTCACTGACCCAGAAACAAGATATTCCACGATGGAAAAATTGGTTCTCGCGCTGCTACATGCCTCCCGAAGGCTGCGCAGATATTTTACAGGGCATGTGATAACCGTGCTTACCAATTTCCACATAGGCACGATATTGCAAAAACCAGAGACGTCAGGGCGGTTAGCAAAATGGGCCATCGAGCTGGGGGGCCATAATATCTTGTACAGGCCGCGCCCAGCCATTAAGGGCCAGGTCCTAGCCGACTTCATCACAGAAGTGCCGGCCGATAAAATCAAAGAATGTGAGCTAGTGGAGACTCCTGAAAAAGACGTGACAGATGAGACTTGGATGCTTTATACTGATAGGGCCTCAAACGAGGACGGGGCGGGAGCAGGACTGCGCCTGGTGAGCCACGAGAATCACGAATTTACTTACGCCATCAAGTTGGACTTTAAAAACACCAACAACGAGGCGGAGTATGAAGCATTTCTGGCAGGCTTACGCCTCGCCATCAAAATGGGAGCTAAAAACCTACGAGCACATGTTGATTCACTCCTGATAGCCAGCCAGGTTAATGGTATATACGATGCAAAGGGCGAAGTCATGGCCCTGTATTTAGAGCAGGCAAAAGAATTGCTTCAACAATTCAAGTCTCACAAAGTAATCCACATCAATCGCTCCGAAAACAAACCAACTGATGCCTTGAGTAAACTTGCTTCGACTTCTTTTCAACACCTTGCAAAAGATGTAAGAATAGAGGTACTCAAGAACCCATCAGTGTTACTGCGACAAGTGAACGTGATTGAGATGGGGCAACCATCCTGGATGACCCCTATAATCCAATATTTGCAAGAAGGGATACTCCCTGAAAACAAAGCGGAGGCGAGGAAGATTCAAAACAAGGCCCTGCACTACGAAATGAATGGCGGTATTCTGTACCGAAAATCCTTCTTAGGGCCACTACTGCGCTGCGTAGACCCCCAGGATGCGAACTACTTGATCAGGGAGATCCACGAAGGGATCTGCGGCATCCATTCGGGACCGCGCATGGTTGTCGCGAAGATCATGAACGCGGGATATTACTGGCCAGGGATGCATGTCGATACCCTGAAGGAGATCCGCAAGTGCGACTCCTGTCGGCGACATTCTCCAAAAACCCTGCGCCCCAAGAACGACCTTATCCCTGTATCCACTGCATGGCCTTTCCAGCAGTGGGGAATCGACATGGTGGGACCCTTCCCAGAGGCTCCTGGTGCCGTAAATTTTATAATAGTAGCCGTGGATTACTTCACAAAGTGGGTGGAGGCCAAAGCTCTAGCTTCAACTACAGCTATGATGGTGCGCAGGTTCATTTGGGAACACATCATCTGCAGGTTCGGCCTACCACTCAAGATTGTAACCGATAACGGTACCAACTTTGCATCTGAAGACCTCCAGAATTGGATGAAAGATATGAAAATCGAGCACACTTTCACATCCGTTGCGCATCCTCAAGGCAACGGACAGGTAGAAAGCGTGAACAAATGTATTGTCGAGGGGATAAAGGCCCGACTGGGCACAAGGCGAAGAGGCTGGGTAGATGAGCTCCCGAGCATCTTGTGGGCTCACCGAACCATGCCAAAAACTAGTACCGGCGAGACCCCTTTTAGCCTAGTCTATGGCTCAGAAGCGGTTATCCCGGCTGAAGTTGGCCTACCCTCCCCGCGCTTGACAGCAGTCAACGCAATCGACAATGAGGCAGAAAGACGTCTTGACTTGGATTTGTTGGAAGAAAGGCGCGAAATCGCACGCATCAGAGAAGCCAAATACAAAACGCAACTGGAGAGGTACTACAACACAAGAGTACGCATCTGCGCCTTCACGCCAGGAGAGTACGTCTTCCGAGATAATGAAGCGTCAAATGCGGAACGCCCAGGGAAACTAGCACCCAAATGGGAAGGCCCATACTTGATCCACGAGGTGCTAGGCAAAGGGGCTTACAAGTTACGCACCCTAGATGGCCACATCTTACCGCGAACGTGGAATGCGCAACAACTGCGCAAATGCTATATGTAACTCAAATCGGCATTGAGCCTTTAACCACTACTATTGGCCACGTGCCTTTTTACTTTCCTATGTTGGCTATACGCCCTTTACAATTAATGTATGTTGGCCTAAGTGCCCGTTTCCAAGTCAATGAAAGCATACGACATGTTTTCTATTTCTTTCGTTACAAATGCCTGTTAAACTTCTGATTAGCACGAAAACACTCCAGCAACTTACAAGCTCTCAAGCAAGAACGCCTCCAAGGTCCTCCGCGAACAAAGCGCGAGACCGGGCAGTTCCACTTACTCGAAGAGACTTCCATTTATTCGAGCTAATTTAACCTAAGTTTTTAACAACAGTGCAATAATTGTAACGGGAAAGAACAAGCAAAATTCATTCGATATAAAACAAGCGCAGCTGCGCAACATTGTACATTCAAAGAAAGCAAAAAACTACAAGGCACAGCCTAATCGACAAAGCCTATTCGAGTGCATGTTGATCACCATCATCATCGCCATCATCATCATTCCCACCATCATCATCATCATCGTCATCATTTCCACCATCATCACCAGCTGGTTCCTCTTCATCTGATAACTCAACAGTCACCGGTGGATCGAGAATGGCCTTGAGGCGCTGACACCAGTCATCTTTCTTTAGAGCCTCCACAAGCAAGTCCATTACAGGCAAGGTAAGATTATCATAAGCACTCTCAGCACGCGTCAACTCGATAGGAGCTTGGTCAGTCACCGAGCAATGACTCACATCAAACTCTTGTCCAAACATTTCCTCAACGTGTTGGGCACATTCCAGATACCCTCCTCGATGACCTACTGCGCGCGCAGCGTCGGTCAGAGCAGCAACAGCGCGGTCTAGCTCACCAGCATTGAGGATAGAGTTGGCAACCTATAACGAAAACTGCGTATTAAAGGCAACCCTTAGCAAATTAAGCTTATAAGTGCAAACTTACCAGCACTACTCCACGATTGCGCATCCACTCGGCCTCAAAGACAAGTGTATCAACGATACCTTGTGCCTCAGAGTAGTTAGTCTGCGCTACATTAAGGGCGGCGGCACTGACAGTGCGTGCCTCTTCTGCAGTGGCAGCCTTAACTTTCTCCGCTCCGAGGTCGATCTCCAAGGACTCGCATCTATCAATCTGGTCATTCAGGCGACGTTTAAGCTCAGCAATCTCGACGTCCTTGGCATGCAGATCCTTATCTTTGCTAGACAATTGCGCCTTCACATCAGCCAACTCAACCTGAAAAGGGACAAAAGACTTAGGCTATTTCGTAAACAGCATAGCAAGAAAGAAAGAAAGTGGTAAGCTAACCTCAATCTGCTGCTTGGCAGCCTTTTCAGCCTGTGCATCCTCAACCCTCGCAGTAAGCTCCACAATCTTAGCTTCAAGGTCAACAATTTTGTTCCGAGCTGCGAACGCGCGCTCATTATCTTTCTCGCATATGCGCTTAAACTCGGCCTTCTCCTTGGCCAGTTGCTGTTCAGCAGCTTGGAGTTTATTTTTCAGGCCCTCACGCCCCCATTCCTCTGCCTTCTTATCCGCATCAAATTTGGCCTTCTCCTCATCAAAGGCAGCTTTGGACTTCTCAAAATCGGTGATACGCTTCAGCATCCGCTCGCGATAACCCTCCCAATCTGCCCGCTCCCTAACCATCGTTCGCCACTCACGAACTATCTGATAATTAGCGGCGCGTGCATTGGCCTCCCCAATCACATAAGTTCGGTACAACATTTCATGGGTCTTCGCCCTCTGCCGGTTAACCTCGCCGGGAGTAAAAGAGTTTAAGAACCAATCGCGGCAGGGCCCAAATTTCTGAAAAGTGTCCCTTTGCTTCAAACCCTAGGGAGCTTGGTGAGGAGCGCTACCACGTTCTTCCTCGGTATAACTCTTATAGTAGATATCACCGACGGTATCCTTTGCCCCAATGACATTTGTGTTGTAGCCCCCAGCCCCACCAGAGCTCGCACCGCTGGAAACATACCGACCCGACCCCTTGGTAGTAACTATCTTTGTGCGATCATGAGCCTCAGTATGCGCGGGGTGGGTAAGTTTCGTAACCTCAGGCTCCGTCCTCCTCTCAGGACCCTTAGTGATTTCAAAATCCGGATCGTTTACAGGCCTTTCCATAGCCTTCTTCAGCTCCTTCTCCTTCTCCAAATCAGAGGCTCTCTTCCTCTTCGCCTCCTCAGCTCTCCTCTCCTCAGCTCTTTTCTCCTCAGCCTTTTTCTTCTCCGCTTCTTCAGCCTTCCTCTGCTTCTCTTCCTCAGCTTTCTTCCGACGCTCCTCAGTTTTTCTCTGCGCCTCGGCAGCCTTCGTCGCATCCCCCTCACTAACATTTTTATCCTTAGCAGTCTGGGAAGATTTAATGGTAATCTTCGGCCTCTTCGGCTCTGGCTCAGTGAATGTAACCCCCTTCTCAGGGGTCTTCTTCTTGATTTCTGCAGAAACCAAGTAATTAAACATGGGAAATAGCAAAAGGATATGGAAGTCAGGAGTTTACCAGGAGAAAATCTATAGAGAGAGCGCAGGTTGCTCGTTTTCCCAACCAAGGGAATCGCACCAACCACCGATGCGGAAGCCACACCAGCTGTGGTCTCGCTCCTAACTCTTTTTCTGCTGACCAACTGGGCAACAGCCTCCTCTTCTTCTTCAGCTTCCTCTTCTCCATGCGCGGCAGTTGAAGAAGTCGCGCCAGCATCAGGGTTACGAGAACCCGCGCTTCCAGAGCTCCTTGAGTCACCCGCTCCAGCCTTCGTCTCAGCTGTGCGCGATAAGCCTTTAAGTGAATCACTAATTATCACATAATCGTTTAAGTCACTCTGTCGAAGGCGAGGAGTACCTTTACCAGCAGCAGCGGTTGCGCGACTACTACCAGCCCCCTTACTGGTCACCTCGGCATCCAAGTTGGCTTTGTTCTTCTTCTTCTTCAAGGGTTTCTTTTTCTTCTCCTCTGGGTCCACCCCCAGGTCGCGCAACACACCTGCAAAGATATCAGACCACGGACTTAGCTCGCCGTTTGAAGACCCTACAGACTCCTCGCTGGAAAGATAGACAACCTCTTTCCCAGCAGAAGTCACAGAGCGCAAAGGACGAGGTTTAGGGAATTGCGCACCTTCAGTCGTGGTAGGCGGCGAGGCAAAGGCATCAGCAACCGGATACATGAAATTGCCTCTAATCTGCTCGTAGCAGCTTTCCTCATCCTCAAGCAGTGGGCGCACGCCCATAGATCCACCAAAAGTGACGAACGCAGCTTGATACAATTGCGCCTTTACACGTCAAAATGCATAAGTAAAATAAAGCATAAAACATGAAACAAAGGAAAGTAGGAAAATCACTGACCTTGATCACCAATCTTCAGAATCGGCACCTCCTTGCTGTCTGGTGACCACTGGTCACTCATGCGCGCCGCTACCAGAACATTTTCCCCAAATACCCGGTTAGGGGTAGGGGTCAACTGCTGATACCATTGTTCGTGTTTCGGGATCGGAAGATCCTCTTTCAGCACCGGCTCACTCCAATCTCGGAAGGGCATGGCAATCGGCAACACCTCTTCTCGAATGAAGAAAAATTTTGGTTTCCAGTCGTGGAAACTCTTTGGTGGGTTTAGCAAGATCTTCTTTGCAGCACCACGGCTGGCAAACGAAAAGAAGCCCATCGTCCGTTGGAGTTGGTAGAAGGCCCGGAACTTCTCAACAGATGGCTCGATGCCATGGGCTCGGCATAGAAACTCAAAGTGACGAACCCTAACCATTCCAGGAGGGCTCATCTGAGAAAGATGGAAGTTGTAGTGGTGCAATATGTGCCCCATGAAGTTCGTTGCTGGTAACCTAAAGTTACCTTGAAGAAAAAAGTCTTCAAATAATGTAATGTAACCCGGCGGTGCGTCGGCGGCAGTCTGGTTCTGAGCCGGGTATCGAGCATCCCACTCCGGTGGAAACCGGAAGTTCCTAACAATCTGCTCGAAAAGTCCAAGATCCCACCGGAGAACGGGAACAGGACCCTCTTCTGTGGAAACTCCCTCCTGATGTTCTTCAGTCATCGTGAAGAAAGATACAAGTTTCTCGAAAAAACTTGAAGATGTGAAGAAAATCTTGAAGATCTGCTACAAGATTTGAAGATTCAAAGAGGAGAAACGAGAGAAAGTTGGAAAACAAAGAAGAGAAGTGAGAACCTCTCACATCTCTTCGGATATATATACCCATCGCATTTAATGCGATGGGTAAACGTGCCGCTTTCGCCGCTAGGCTAACCAACGAGAGGCTGCCATGTCACACGGAAAAGCAGGGTTGACGGTTACCACGCGCGCGTGGGCCTCACTCTCCTGACACGAAGTGCAACCGTCGCGGTCGGCATGATGACATCCGTGCCAGGGGTCAACTCAGACGTCGTAATCAGCGACTTATCTCACCAACTTGCCAGAGTTCAAATTTCGAAGTTTTTCCCGCCATAAAATTATAATTAGCTTCATGCAAAAGCTATCAAGGGCGCGCAAGTTAACATCACCTTAGCAACACTTCGCGTCGCGCCACACAAACCAAAAGCAAAATACATTCCCTTCAACTTTTATTTTTTCTAAGTTCAGAGCTCCAACCACTTGCGTCGCGCATGGTGCAGCACTGGACTGGGGGACTTGAAGGGGTATGGTCTCAAAAAGCCGCGCAAACCTCCATCAAGGTTGCGCGTGGGACCATACTCCTTATCTTAATAAACTTCCTATCAAGAGTCTCGCGCGAGATACACCATTTTCTGCTCTACGTCGCACGAGGTCCCGCCCACAAGAAGTTCTGATATCAACACTTGGCATACTAAAAGAGCACATGGGCATACTAACCCGCGCGGGGTTAGTTAGATGCTCAACAGGAACCGCATAGGAAGGCAGCGCAAGGCTACCTCCAGTGGTACACAAGGTACAAGTGGCAGTGAAAAGAACCAATGAGCGTCCAGCAGGCTCTGGTCAATCGTGCGCCACGATCATCTGACGAGAAGTACGTAAAGACGCCTACGTGGCACCAATCAGGGGACGGAGACATCTGTCCCACGATCTCCACTTGTCTGCTGATGGCAGAAGAGCAGCAGGGCCGACAACAACGACACGTGGCTCCAATCAAGGTGCGCCAGCACCGAAGAACTTCTAGAAGCCACTAAACGGTCGACACTAGTGAGACAAAGAGCACATCCGTTGTGTTGTTCATTTCCGGCCCAAGGCCCATCAGCCCATATCCTCTTACACCTCTCCGGCTATAAATAGAGACCTCATTCCACAGGTTAAACATTCTATTCCCTCTACTCCCACTCTTAACACTTGATTATCCTCCAAAGCAGTTGCTTATTCTCACGCCGGAGCCCGGTTAAGAGGGAAACCCCCACATTCCCCTCTTAACGAGTAACGGTGTTTTGTTTTGCAGGATTGAACCTCAAGTCGGAGCTCAAATATTCATAAGAAGATTAACCATTATGGTAGAAACATAAACCAAACTGATTAGTCCCCATAATTAGTTCAGTGTTTCTTCATCCCTTAAGTTCACCGACTTGTGACTTGAACTCCTTTGCCACCCTTTTCCCATCGCGGCCTTATGGTGAGTCGATAATTACCGCCAACATCCTATCATTGCCCACCAATGCCTATAATGATATATCAAATGTGAAAATTTTCTACTACGACCTCCCAGTTAAAAAGTCCTGGTTACGCAACTATATAATTGAAACTCCTATACAATACGAAATCTGTTACACTTAATTTACAACGTTGCTACTGTTAAACTGTTACAACAGTATATTGCATGTGTTAATAGGGAATATGTTATACTGATATTGTGATATGACGCAACCACCTTAACCTGGCCATAAAAATCCGTTAGAAGATTGCAAGCTTTATTTTCAATTGCACGTTTCCCTTGTTTCTTGCATCTCATAGAAGCATTTAGTCTATCCACATTTACATTTCTAGTAACTTGCATTGGTTCCGACTAGGGCTGTAAACGAACCGAACGAACACGAACAAGGTTTTGTTCGTGTTCGTTCGTTAAGGAAATAAATGTGTTCACGAACGGTTCATGAACACTTACCGAACGGGATTTTATGTTCGTGTTCGTTCATTAAGGATATGAGTGTGTTCGTGAACGGTTCACGAACACAAATAAATTTGACGAACGTGACGAAGGATAAAGATAGATGGCACAGAGAGTAGCACTCAAACTTGAATCACTTATTGTAGAACAGATGTCGATCTTATTCGCCAATGTAAATAATGAGAAATGAAAGGGAAATAATGCATAAACAAAGTGAAAGTGGGTTTCCTGGTTTAATTGTTAGGGTAATAAAGTAAATAAAAGTTTAATAATATAAAAAGTACAAATAAAATATAAGAAAGTACAAAGATCTTCAATTAAAACACGAACATAAACGAACGCAAATCAACGCATGTTCACGAACACGTTCACGAACACCTTACCGAACGTTCACGAACACAATCGAACGAACGAGACCTCTGTTCATGTTCGTTCATTTAACTAATCGAACGAAATTTCTTGTTCATGTTCGATCGTTTATTAAACGAACAAACATAAACGAACTTCCCGCCGAACGGTTCACGAACTGTTCGCTGAATGTTCGGTTCATTTACAGCCCTAGTTCCGACGCGTTGGAAATATACAAAAAAAAAAATTGCATCAAAGTTTATGTACTTCACATTAAATGTACCGTTACGTTCTTAGGGTGAAGGGAGTGGTTACCTATTTGAAATAGGTAAACTCCTCATTCAACCAATCAAACGGTGTCACGTCAATTTACCTAATTAGTTTACCTATTGCTCAAAAACGTTGACGGTGGTTTACCTAATGGGGTTTAGGTAAACTATTTAAACAAAAATGTATGATTGGTTGAGAAGAAATAGACCCCACCACACACCCATCTCTCTCCCCGGCCCCTTCCCTCCCTCTCACCTAATCGGTAAACCTTCACCGAAATTCACCCCATTTCGGTAACATTGATCGGTAAAGTTTGTTGGCGGTGGATGTGGGTGCGGTACCGAGTGAGTTTACCGCCCCACTCCGCTCACCCTTAATTGATTTGAAGATTGCCTATCTCGAATCTAGTTGAATCATACTATAATACTGCTTCACTAAACTTATTTAACTAGTTAAGTTACAATACTACAAAACAATATAATTACTAATATTGTTATTGTTATTTGAAGTCTTTAATAATGTAATAATATGTTATAAAATAGTTAATAGCAATTGTATTAATTAATGAAAAACTATATAATACTAGTTACTTGAAGTCAAAAACGAACGCTGGTCTTTCTTGTTGCTATTTCCTCGTTGCTGTGAAAAAAATAAAAAAAGAAATTGAAGTCTTTAAATAATATTATTGTTATGATTATATAATAACTAACAAAACAAAACGAGACCCATTTAAGACCATTTTTCCAATCATTCTCCATCCCCATAGACAAACAATGAACTCCAACGACTTCTGCAAAAACATACCAAACCTCGTATCATCATTCATCGACACCTTCGTTGACTTCTCCGTCGCCGGAATCTTCTTACCGGACCCACCATCTCCACCCTTTTCTCAAACCACCTACCCTCCCCCTGACCGTCTGATCGCCGTCGGCGATCTCCACGGCGACCTCTCCAAAGCCCAGCAAGCCCTTCGTCTGGCCGGCCTCATTGACGCCGGCGACCGGTGGTCCGGCGGGTCCTCCACTCTGGTTCAAGTTGGCGATGTGTTGGACAAAGGTGGTGAAGAACTTAAAATCCTTTACTTCCTGGAGAAACTTAAACGACAAGCGGTTAGGGATGGCGGGAATGTTATTACTATGAATGGGAATCATGAGATAATGAATGTTGATCGGTGTTTGCACAGTACGGCTCCTTCTGGGCTTGAAGAATTTCGAAATTGGGCTTATTGGTATACTACAGGTAACAACAATACGGTGTTAATGGGCCAAAACCGGTTTATGATTCGGTTTTTATTTTTGTATGGGTTGGTTTAAATGTGGATTTGAAATGTTTGGGCCTTCAAAGATTAGCTAAAAGTTAGGTATTTCGGCCTAGTTTTTTTTTGTATTCACTTATTAATGAGTTTGGGCCATAAATCCAGTAACAAGCAATCGAATTAGGTTTTGGGTTATGTATTTTACGATGCTGAATTCGAATTTGAACAGATTTGAATTCACCATAATTAATTAAAAAATAAATAAAATAACTAAAAATTAAAAGTTTTAATTAAAAAATAAATAAAATAACTAAAAACTAAAAGTTTTAATGAATATAAATTATTTAAAAATGAATTCGATAATCAGGTTTGGATTGGTTCAAAATATTTGGTTTCGAAAATCGTATCCTAAGGAAAAGGACTAGAACCCAAATTCAAATTTGGTTCAAATCGAATTTCGGGTTTTTCAAGTCTTTTTCGAATAATAAACACCCTTAATTCAAACAAATTTAATGCGGTTCGGTTTTGGAGATATGCATAACCAAAGGTCCAAAACCGAACCGTACTTTTTAGTTTTGAGAGAAAACGAAATCAAGCCGACGGTTATCGGTTCGGGCTGGTTATTTCAGCTTCACTTCAGTTAATCGGCTTTTTGCTCACCCGTAGGTAGCAATATGAAACGATTATGTGATGGATTAACGAAGCCTAAAGATATATACGATGGAATTCCTTCGAATTTCCCGGGAGTCAAACAAGAATACTGGAGTGGAATAAGAGCTAGACTTGCTGCATTGACACCTAAAGGTCCAATCGCAGCTAGATTCTTATCTAAGAACTTAACAGTCCTTGTAGTCGGTGAATCCGTGTTTGTTCATGGTGGGATTTTACCCGAACAAGTTGATTATGGTTTGGAACAAATTAACAACGATGTTAGAGATTGGATTACAGGGTTAAAAGATAACTTATCTTCGGATTTTCGTAACACATTAAACACTATTGTTTGGATGAGGAAATTTTCAAAGATATCTGTTGCGGATCGTGATTGTAGTAGGTTGGAACATGCGCTTGCGACGATTCCTGGCGTGAGAAGGATGATCATGGGGCATACTATTCAAACTAGCGGCATAAACACGGTTTGTGTTGGTAAAGCCGTGCGGATTGATGTGGGGATGTCGAAAGGCTGTATTAACGGGCTGCCTGAGGTTCTAGAGATTTGTGGGAATTCCCATTTGAAGATCTTGACATCAAAGCCAGTTTATGATGTGATTCAGGAGCAGCATGAACCGGTGGAAATGCAAGTTACGGCTTAGTTTAATAATTCTTTTAGCAACGGCTTAATTTAATAATTCTTTTTGCAGGTATTACTCATTGTTTTACTGTTGGATTTGTAATCAAGATGAACGCATGTATTATAATGATTGTAATTTTAGTAAGCATATTTAATAAAGTTATGATCTTCTTTATGCCCAATTTTTGCAGTTTTTGTCTTAAACCTGTTTCGTGCATGGAGATGCATTGATCAATGTACATCAGCGACAAGAAACTAAGGGTGTCATTCGTGTCGGGTTGGCAGATTGATAGGTTTCAAGTTGGTGGGTTAATTCATTGAGAACCCGAACACAACGCATATATTAATTTGTGCCAAATATATCAACCTTAAACCAAACAACTTAAATTCGTGTAACAAAACACAACACGGCCCATTTAACCCAATTAATCTAATGAGTAAAAACATGTTGATGGGTTGCGATTAAGTAGTAAACATGTTTTAAACGGGTTAGTGGGTTGACTTGTTTAATTAACTGGTTGACAGATTGATCTGTTTCACCAAACGGATTAAACAACTCAACATGAATATGACCCGTTTAATTAAACGGGTTAAACAACTTATCTGGGACACAACGTATATGTGGTTATTAAACGTGTTAGAAATGAGAACCCAAAACCTGATTATTTTCGGACCAACAAGGTATGTAGGCATAAAGCAAAGTAAGAATTTCTTATCTTTCAATCCTATAATGAAAAACAATACAATTCTTGTGCAGTGGATTTTTACTACTAGTTATAATTATATTATAACTAGGAACAAGAAGGTACATTGCAAACATCGAATTGATTAGTACAAACGTTATGTGATGCGTTAATCACATGAAAACATGTGTTTCGACGTAGCTTATTGAACTCAATGCAACCTATATAACCATTGCGATTGGATCAAAACATAAAGAAATCAAATTTATACCATACAATTATAACGTATTATATGTGGCCCGAGTCATACATAGAAAATGTAACAGTTATAACGGAAATGCTGACACGTATAATTAAAAGAGATGAATTGGAACTTAAAAAAAAGGAAAAAACGAAACCGCAATTTGACTCCACTTTGATCGAAATAAAATTTACAAAACATTCATAAAAGTCACAAAAACATATTATATTTGACCTGACTTGTTTCCCAAAAAGTTTACGTCGAAACATACACCAACTCGAATTTATACCGAAACGTACATAAAAAAAAATGTACGTAAGATTTGTTTTTTAAACGAAATTTGTGTCAGGTTGACAGGTTTCAAGTTGGTGGTGGGTTAATTCATTGAGAACCCTATATTAATTTGTGCCAAATATATCAACCTTAAACCAAACAACTTAGATTCGTGTAACCAAACACAACACGGCCCATTTAACCCAATTAATCTAAACGAGTAAAAACATGTTGATGGGTTGCGATTAAGTTGTAAACATGTTTTAAACGGGTTAGTTCTGTTTCACCAAACGGATTAAACAACTCAACATGAATATGAGCCGTTTAATTAAACGTGTTAAACAACTTATCTTGGACACAACGTATGTACGGTTATTAAACGTGTTAAAAATGAGAACCCAAAACCTGATTATTTTCAGACCAACAAGGTATACAGACATAAAGCATAGTAAGAATTTCTTATCTTTCAATCATATAATGAAAGTGGATTTTTACTACTAGTTATAATTATATTATAATCTATCTATACTATATAATAAAAGAAACCTGTTTTGTGACACTTGTCATTTTCTCATTTAATTGATTAAAATTATTAATAATGCTAAAAATAATGATATTTAATTTAAATTAATACAAATTCTTATTATTAATAATATTTAATCAAATCTAAAATCTAATCTAATACAAATTTTTATTATCAATAATATTTAATCAAATCTAATAAGAATTCATACGAATTCCAAAGTTGATATTAACTTTCAAATAATTAAAAAAAATCCGACTAACATCACAAATGTTTCTGTTAAATTCGATTAATTAATTTATTTATTCAACAATCACTATTATCTTTATCATTCAGTACGGTTAACCGATTTATCATAATACAACCTCCCACCTATTCAATCATATAATTTTTCAATCTTATATTAACTAAATAAATAAAGATTAAGGGTAAAGATCAAATAGGAAGTTTATTTTGGCTAGGAAGTATAGGAAGTAATCTTAGCCGTTCATCATATTTTTTTAAATTTTTGTACGCGGTGGCATTTTCGTCTTTTTACATTATCATATCTTCGTTCTAATTCAATTACAGATTCTGTTACTTCTTTTCTTAGTTCATCACTCTCATAACATAATTGAAGGTTCTGTAACCCTAAATCACCGTCGATTGCAAATTCATCTCTTTTCAAACATTAATCTTGTATCGTTCGTCAATTCGATAACTTCAATGTCTTCTTCAAACTCTGCTGGTATGTTTAGCTTCAATTCGGAGTAAAATTTTGTTATTTTTTCTGAATTTCTTTGTTTTACGTTTTATAATTCGTGGTTCTGTAAGTAATATTTGATTTTTCATAAGTTTAATAGTTATTGTTGTATAATTAAACATAATTTGTTTGTTTTTTTTCTTCATCATTTATTGCGTTTTAGTGAAGAGTTGCGTTTTATGATATTAATTAAATTGTATGAATATAAAACTTTTATTTTTATGTTATATAAAGCTTTAACTGTCTATAACTGTTATTGTTGTACAATGTTTTGTTTATTCATCATTTTATGCGTTTTACTGAATGTATTGCGTTTTATGATTTTTTAGATAATAGTTCATATACAAACCTTAAAGGTTTGTATTTCATATATTATTTTTAACTTATTTTTATGATTTAATATTAAACACATTATTATATAGGATGTATTGCGTTTTATGATTATTTGTTAAGTGTTTCAGATCATATGATGCGTTTTACTGAAGCTGTTGCTTTTTATGCTTTTTATCCATATTAGTCTATATATAAACTTTAAATGTTTGAATTTTAAATTTTTATTAATATATTTTTTGGTTTATCAATAAAAACATTATTATGTAAGATGAATTGCGTTTTATATTCTTTTTAATTGTTTCAGATAACATTTCCAAGTGGGAGGAACGTGTATGCATAAACAGTGGAAGAAAGTTTTACAAACCAAAAGTTAGTGGATCTCTTACACCTGCTGTTGGAATGCTTTTTAAGTCATTTGATGAGGCATTTGCATTTTATCAGAGATATGCACTTGCTGCAGGTTTTTCTGCAAGAAAAAATACCTCTTGGAAAAATGTTGGCGGTTTAGTAAAAATAAGATATATTGTTTGTTCAAAAGAAGGATTTCATGTTCCCAAAGCAATAGATTCTGGTTCAGTTGAGAATAGTAAAAAGATTGTTAGACGTAATAGAGGTTCAAAAAGAGTTGGATGCAATGCTCATGTGAAACTAATATTAGAGGACAATAATATGTTTAAACTCTACTTCTTTGAACAAGAACATAATCATATCTTTGTTGAAGATGAAGATATTCATTTCTTGCCGGCTGCCAGAAGTATCGATTATGTGAAAGAAAGTTTTATATCTGGATTGTCTGCAATCAATATTGGACCTGTTAAAGCATTCAATATTATGAAAACAATGTATGGTGGTTTTGGTGAAGTTGGTGCTAGTAAAGTTGATTGTAAGAATTATAGAAGGGATTTGAATCTTTATATCGGAGAGTATGATGCAGAAATGGTAGTTAGGCGTCTTATTAGGAAGAAAGAATGCTGTCCGGGTTTCACATGTGATTATGTTATTGGTGAAGATAGAAGATTGAAAGGGCTTTTCTGGGCTGATGAGCAATCAAAAAAAAATTATACAGTTTTTGGTGACATATTTGGTTTTGATGCTACTTATAAATCAAACAAGTAAGTTTTTTTTCATTTATTGCGTTATATATTCTATTGCGTTATACATTCTGTTCTAATTTCTAATGCTTTTTTAATTTGTTTTTTATGCAGGTATGATTTGGTTTTTGTTCCATTTACTGGTATTGATAATCATTATAGGAATGTCACATTTGGTGGTGCATTACTTGGTTCGGAGACTGCAGATTCTTATAGATGGCTTTTAAGGTGTTTTGTTAATGCTTTTGGAAGTGAGCCTAAA
Organism: Helianthus annuus; assembly: GCF_002127325.2. NCBI lineage: Eukaryota > Viridiplantae > Streptophyta > Magnoliopsida > Asterales > Asteraceae > Helianthus > Helianthus annuus. The sequence goes on from NC_035446.2 coordinate 74,973,519, forward strand.
GTTGTTGTTACTGATCAAGATGCTGCAATGAAGAGAGCTATTAAGGATGTACTTTCAAGAAGTAGGCATAGGTTATGTATGTGGCACATATGGGAGAAATTGAAGACAAAGGTATTAACTGCGTTTTATGATATAACAAACTGAAATTTTAATTGTTTTATTATTGCGTTTTATGTATTATACAATAAGATCACCAAATATTTTTATCAATAGAATTACAAAACAATTGCGTTTTACCATCAATTCATTATGTTTATCATTTTCAATATATTGTTTTTAAATTATTGCGTTTTATGTTTTATAATATTATTACTTTTTTATTCAGGTTGGTCCTGTTTTGTCTGCAAACACTGATTTTAATACAAGAATGACTCATGTTGTTTGGAATGATACTATTAGTCCAGAAGATTTTGAAACTGAGTGGCATTCAATAATGTCTACTTTTGGATTGGAAAATCATGAGTGGTTAAAAGATATGTACGATCTTCGATTTGACTGGATTCCTGCTTATTACCATGGAGAGGATTTGGCTGGTCTTATGCGTACTACTTCGAGATGTGAAAGCGAGAATTACTTCTTTGGTCAGATTTGCAATCCAAGATGTACACTTGTTGAATTTTTCACTCATTTTGAGACTGCAATGGATATTCAAAGGCATGAGCATAGGAGGAATGATCATGATACAAGGTATATTGAGTCTAAGCCCTGGAGTGACTTTGTATTGGAGAAACAAGCATCAGAAATATACACCAAAACAATTTTTAAGGATATTCAGATTGAAATTGATGCTGCCATTACAAAGTGTATGTCAAAGTCTCTTGATATTGTGGGTGATGTTCAATATTTTGAAATAAAGGATTTCAGACAGCCATGCACATCTTTTTTGAAGGTATTTTTTAAATTTATATATTTTTAAATATCTATTGCGTTTTATTATTCCATCATTCATTGCGTTTTATCATTATATGAAAATATAGTTTTATCTGTATTATAATTAAGATTCATTGCGTTTTATATTTAATTTCACTAATTTTATATAGCTTTTTAATCTTATTTACAGGTGCAATACAGCAAACAAGAAGATGGATTAACAATAAGTTGTTCTTGCAAACGGTTTGAACAATTTGGTATATTATGCCGGCATATATTTTACGTTTTACGGTATGATGATATAAATGAGTTTCCTAGAAGATATGTTCATAGAAGATGGATGAGAGATGTTGTTTCTGTTGGATCAAATCATTCAAATATTCGGTTTGATGAAATTGGTAGGAATAGTGAAATTGATAAAGTTTATAGAGAAATCGTTGTTGCAAATGAGTATGTGGTTAATAGGCTGGTTGGCGATATAGATGAGTTGTGTCGTTACAGGGATCATATTAAAAGTTATATTGATAAAGCAGATGAGGTTATGGTTGCTGCGCCGCCTCCTAGTCGCAAAGAAAGATTTGCTGAAATTGGAGGGAACATAGAAAAATCAGATTCTATTATTCGTGTGCCGATCAAAACAAGGACCAAAGGATGCGGTGTACAAAAAAGGATCAAGTCAAATCGTGAGATTGCAATTCAGAAATCATCAAAGATCCAGAAATCGTGCCGTGTATGTGGTGAAAAAGGACATAACAGTCGCACATGTAAAGATAAGGTTTCTTCTAATGCTATAGGTTCTAGCAATGCAATGTAATTATGTATAGAAATTCTGACAAAATCAGATATCAATAAGTAAAAAAAAATTTGTCATTGCGTTTTATGATGTATATGTTTCATCTCATTTTATTACTGAGTTTTATAATATCCATCATATTTATCAGTATGTTTTGGTTAATTGCGTTTTATCATACCAACAATATATTGTAATTGCGTTTTATACATGAACAATATAATTTAAATTGTATTTTTTGATTAATGCGTTTTATTGTAACATAGATCATAGAACAAATTAAACACGAAATGATGACAACACTAAGATTCCAAAAGGGATTTCAAAATCACATGACAGCTTTTTTTGGAAAGTTGCGTTTTATGATAACAGTATATTGTTATTCCGTTTTATAGATAGAACAATATACTTTAATATGTTTTTTTTTATTATTGCGTTTTATTGTAACACATATTAAACATAAAATTAAACAAGAAATTCAAGTAGATATAATAAACATTGCGTTATATAGATAATGATAGTTCTAAACAAAGATGATTTTTTCAAGCAACAAAAATAACAAAAATAACTAGCATGATCAGCTTCATGGATCAAAGTTTGTTTCTTCATCGGATGAAAACCCTAAGCTTCCATCAGGGATTTCTTCATCACTTTCAGATTCAACCCAAAGTTCAACCTGTGAGAGTACTGCGTTTTGAAGCTTCTCTGCAAATTTGCTAGCAGAGTTGTTGATGATTGGTATTTCGGATAACTGCTTCAAAAAACTTATATCCTCACTGGTAGATATGTCCTTTGGGTCATACATCTCCACCTCACCATCGTCCCAAGTCACTGAAACTTTGAAAGTTTCTTCAATGAACTCCCAAGATGTAACCTGGGCATCTTCAGTTTCTGTTTGATTCGGATTACCATATCTTTTGTGTAGAATTCTGAACAGTGCGGCTGTTTGATCTGTGTAACAAGAAGGTGGTATACCTATTTCGTTCATCCTTTTCAAAACATTTTCATTGCAGTTTTGAAGGACAGAAGCAACGGAATGGTATTTTATTTTTTTTCCATCAAGGAATTGAAGAAAGAAATTGCCTCTTTTAACCCACCAAACTGATAGTTGTTGATTATCCATTTTAGGGTTTGTGTGTGTTGGGTATTTTGGTGTTTTTTGGTGTATGATGAGAGAAATATGAAAATAGGTTAGGGTTTCTGTTCTTATATAATCTACTGGTAGAGGAATTTGAATCAATTTGTCTTAATAATAATAATGATTATTTTTTATTTTTTTCTTTTAATTGATATTTCCATCATATATACAGTATTTATATCAGGAATCTAAAAGGCTTTTTAAGGCTTTTGGTCTAATCATTTCTTGTCATTAAGATATCAGTTTATTTTATTTGTTTTTTGTATTTTATAAATTTAAAAAAAAAAATCAATGCGTTATAAATATATTGCGTTATATGTTTGGAAAAGAATAATTAGAAAAAATATTGCGTTTTATAGTTTTTAGCATTTTAATACATTGTAATAATTTAAAAAGACAATAGCATATATTAAAATGTTGCGTTTTATAAATTTTATATAATTGTATAAATTGTTTACAAAATAATGATTTAATATTTTTAAATGATACATATTGCGTTTTAAGATAACAAAAAAATAACTGATATTTTAAAATAAAAAACATTGCGTTTTATAGTAAGTAGCATTTTTAACTCAAAGTAACTAGCATGATCAAGAAAATAATGATTTATATAAAAACCAAGATAAATGAAAAAACATTGCGTTTTATAATAAGTATCATTTCAAAATCAAAGTAAACCAGCAAGAGCAAGCCTGTCTTTAATCCTATCTAAACTAGTTTCATAAGATTGTTTTTTAAGTTTCGCACTGAGGTCTCGAAACGTCTTTGAGTCTTCAATAACATAATCTCTTTGTTCGTTGATTTCGTGCAATAATATCTTTGCGATGAACTTTCTTCTTAAATCTTCAAGTTGTGCGGTCTGCTTGTTGACTGGTTTTTTGTTTTTAACCTTCTTGATATTTGCAGGTACTTCATATTCCACGTTAAACCCACAATCCCATTTTTCGACCGGTTCTCCTTTATAACATTCCATATGACGCATTGTGAATATACCACAATCAATGCCATTATGTTGTGTCCTCCATTTCATCTGCATTCTAACAGGGATTATTCCCTTTATATCATCTGCTTTTTCATGTCCAACAGATTTAAGGTAAGCTGCCAAAGCATCCCTCTATAGAAAAAAAAAACAAAAAACAAAACAAAAAGATTAGGTGGTTTATATTTGTGTTTTAAAAGGATAATTAAGAATACTTACTGTATTTTCAGGGACATTTCCATATTTAGATTCATTTGTTTCTTCTTTCGCACTGTTGTCAATGATGAATATTTGTTTCTCTTCAAGATTGAAAGATATAACAAAGAAATGCTGTATATGGAGAATCGGGACAAGGATAATTTTAAAATCCTTTATGCTTTTTAGCTTTGCACCTTTAAGAATTTTTTCTATGTTCATTGTGAATGCTTTTATCATCTTTCCTTTATTTTCAGATTCTTCCTTGTCACAATTTGGTAAAGCCTGTATAAAATAGAACAAATTAACATATTATTGCGTTTTATGAAGGTAAATAAACATAGAGCTGCGTTTTATGAAGTTAATAAAACATACAGCTGCGTTTTATAAAACATCATTCAAACAAAGAAATCATTGCGTTTTATTAAAGAAATAAAAATTCTATTGCGTTTTATAAAACATAATTCAATCAAACTTCAAAATTCTTCATTATACGAATAAGAAAAATTGCGTTTTAAATATCATACCAGCATTCGAATAGTACAGAAAAATCGTGGAGATTTGTTGTCTTTTGATCTTCTTTTTTCTTCTTCATTCAAAATATAAGACCAACAATTGATTACTTCTCCGGTGATTTCCAATCCTGGCCTCATTGTTTCAGCAGCATATCTATATAGAAATGCATGTTCTTTAATTTCAAAGAGAATATCCCTGCAAAAAAAATATAATAATAATAATTAAATTATAATATTTTGATTTTTGTTTTTTTGTTTTAGTGTATATAAATGAATTTTTACATCATTTCTCCTTTTGCATGGAACGCATATCCCGATATGTTGTTTTCGTGTGCTGTTCTTGATTCCTTCATTGCTACTTGTCTTAGATAATATGGTGAACAAAATACTTCAGGAACATTTTTCTCTCGATCTGGTCGTACCATCTTTGTGATTATTTCTTCTGTTTTGCTTATATCAGTTGTTGGTTGTTCTTGATGAACTGATTTTGCAGGTGTTTTATACTGATCTTCTTGTGGGTGTAGGAATGATGTGTTTTGAAGTAGATCACTGATTTCCTTTTCAGTATCCTGTTCTTCAATTCTATCAAACATTGTTTGTATTCCAGTAATTTGAACATCTTGTTCGATTGTTTTTTTTTCAGATTCCGCTTGAATTTCGGTTTGTTCACCGTGTCCAGTAGCATCAACTTCAACTTCATTTTCATCAACATTTGAAGACAACTGAGAAATTTTCAAATCAAAGGATGGTACCTCATCATCATTAAATTTCTTTAGATTTGATTTTTTTTCTTCTTCATCTGTCTTTTTGATAATCTCCAACATTAATGATGGAGTTTCTTCGCTAAATGATGATTTTACCATTGAAGGTTTTTCAATGTGTGTTTGCAGAACAGATGCAGGTTCATTCTCACTGATTGTTTCTGGATTGGATGATTGAACTAGAGGTGAGCTATCCTCATTGTGTTTTGTATCATCATCATTGCGTTTTACAATCAATGGTGTTGAAATGATTTGATTTTCAGTGTCTTCATTTTGGCTCAAATTTAGAAATCTTGATGGTGTTTCAATCATAGTTGAATCAATATTAACTTTCTGGTGCTTTTTTGCTTGATGGTGGAATTTTTCAATCAATGACACCCATTCGTTAACTTTGTTATGAAGAGCTTCACTCGTTGGATTTTCCTCCACAATCTCATCTATGCGTGATTGAATGCTTTCGAAAACTTCTTCAATTCCTTTAAAATGTTGATCCAAAGCAGTCACAAGATATTCTTCATGTGATTTTTTATCTTTAATGTTCTTCATATTTTCATCGCCACTTTTTGTTGAATGAATGTCAGAAAGACCTTCACTTTGATTTTGTGATGGTATGAAATTACGCAGTCGGCTTTGACTGTCTACCCACATTTTATCTTTATTTCCTACTGATGGTTTAATGAAGAATTGCCCCCATGATCCTCCACTTTCTGTATTTGTTTTCTCAGTTTCATTTGTTATAATTTGGCTGTTTTGAACATTCTCTTGATTCTCTTGATCAATCCAGTCTGTTGCAGCTTTAAGTAAGGAGATTGGTTGTTCTTCAGCATCGTCTTCATGTTTTTCTTCAGATTCATCTTCAAAAATTTCTTCGTTTTCATTCTCGGATTCACTTGGATAAACATAAAATTCATTCTTTTCATCTTTCTTTTTTTGTTTAGTCTTTCTGACTTTTTTAACTTTATCATTTACAAGACATCTGCCGTCATTTTGTGCAGCAATTTCCAATTCATCTTCAAATTCTTGTAATGTTGTAGAATCAATTTTATCAAGTGAGAACTCTTCAGTGTTTTCAGTATCATCAAATCCTTGTTTTTTGTATGCATATAGTATCTGTATGATTCATTGCGTTTTAGATAAATAATAAATTCATAATTTGTTGCGTTTTAAAATATAAATCATTGTAAACAAATTAAAAAAACTATTGTTTTGTAACTTTAAATATATTGCGTTTTACAAAAACATTGCGTTTTACTCAAGCAAAGAAGAGTTTTAAAGAAACAAATAACTTAAATAAACAAAAATGAAAGATAATTGCGTTTTAAAATATACATTGCGTTTTATAAAGTCTAGTTTTAAACAAACAAATAATATAAACAAGCAGCCTAAACAAGCATTCAGCAAATATGTAGCAATAATGAAAGATCAGATTTCATACCGCTAACAATGCAATAGGTCCATTGAAGAGCTTCTCATTTCCAGGCCATTGTCTTCTTGTACGCTTTAAAACGGTCAGCATATATTCACACCAATTAAAATTCTGGGTTTTTTTGTCACTTTTCATTGATGGCAGGAATCTTTGATTAACATTACTACTCTGCATTGCCTCCGCCATGATCGTAAAAAAAATAACCAAGAAATTCAGTTTGAACAATCTTCCAAGCTCATTTCTTGATTTTAAATAAGTAATCAAGTTGTGCGCATACATTCTTTGCAAAATATCTTTGGGGAATTGACCGCGCCAGAATTTAATTATAAGATCAGTGTCTTTTGGTCTCAGTTTTTCCACAATCTCTGTTTTTCCATTTGGTATTTGAAATACCTTTTGGATGAATTCAGCTGTGATCTTAATCTTTTCATCTCCAATATTTATCTCATCATTTTCAGCATCAAAGTTTTTTACCAGCCAATAACCGAATTTCCGTGGAACTGAATGCAGCTTGAATTTTAGTATGCTCTCAAACCCTATTTCTCTAACAACATTCCTTTGCTCTTTTGACAAACCTTCAATATAATCTTTTAGATTATTGACTGCACATCTAATGTTAATTTTTTTTCCGTCGTAATCATAATATGGTTGTTGTTCTGGTTGTTCTTTTGTTTTATCTTTCCTCTGTGATCTCTTTGGTTTTGATTCTGCCTTTTCCTTCTTTTGATTTTTTGTCAGGTTAACTCTTGGTTGTGGATCAACAAAATCATCATCTGATACAATGAATTGTGTTAAAAACATATATTTTTTTCATGAAATATGTTAAATGCGTTTTATGTTACCTGAATTTACTTGTTGTTGATTGGAAGTATGCAGAACAATTGCTCGACTAGATTTTTCATCCATTGAATCAGAAACTGTTTCTTCTGATGATTCTATCACCACTTTCTTTCTTCGCCTTTTTTGTTTTTCCTGTTGTTGTTTTTCCTCTTGTTTTTTAACTTTAAATAGAATAATGAAACAATGTCAATTAACAAATTTATGATAAAACGCATTAGCTAACACCATAAAGTTAAAAGCAGTGATTCACAGGTTTAAGATAAAACGCAATACTTTACATCATATTATTTAACAAACCAAATTAACATTACATAATCTCATTTGTTTTTTATGATTTATTAATGTAAAACGCATTAGTCAACAATGTCAATTAACAAATTTATGATAAAACTCTCTAGCTAACACCATAAAGATAAAAAGCAGTGATTCACACAGGTTTAAGATAAAACGCAATACTTTACATCATATTATTTAACACACCAAATTAACATTAAATAATCTCATTTTGTTTTTTATGATTTATTAATGTAAAACGCATTAGTCAACAATGTCAATTAAGAAATTAATGATAAAACGCATTAGCTAACACTATAAAGATAAAAAGCAGTAATTCACAGGTTTAAGATAAAACGCAATACTTTACATCATATTATTTAACACACCAAATTAACATTACATAATCTCATTTTGTTTTTTTATTTATATTAATATAAAACGCAATAGTTAACAACACATGTATCTCAGCAAATTCAAAGATAAAACGCAATGTAGTAAAATTCGATTACAATTATCATAATAATAATCTCATTGTTTCTGCAAATTTATTTAGGTAAAACGCATTAATTCACAATATATAAATCCCGTAAGAAGCATTAGTATCTTAGATCATAGTTTTAACATAAAACGCAATATAGTCTGTGGTAACAAAAATGTAAAGATAGGGGATAATATTACTCATTAACTATTTTTCGGAACGGATATGATATATTAGGTCTATTGTACTTCATAAAACGTAACATGAATTCAGTTAAAGAGCAAAAAATAGATAAATATACCATTGTCTGAAATATCTTTGCGTTTTCTAGTTCTTTGTTGTTTGATTGTTGATTTTCGGCTAATATTTTCTTGTTCATCAATGTTCTCTTCAGCTGTTGATGTTTTTCGCTTCTTTGATGATTTAGGGTTTTCAGAGACTGATTTGTTTTGAGTAACTCGAATGTAAACCTTCAAATTATCTCTCGACGACGCCATGAACTTCAATGGAGTATGATTTTCTCAAATTTCTGTATGTGTTTGATCGTTCAATGGAAGTGTAAAACGTAATGCACTTTGTTTCGAAGCGTTTCTGTGTATAATCAACGGCGGTTATTTTGAAATTTGACGATAATACCCCTGAAACTCCGGAGAGCGTGTTTAAATGACAGTTTTTAATTTGATTTTGATCTTGACCGTATATTGTGCAATTGGACGGTTATGATTACTTCCTATCCTTCCTAGCGAAATAAACTTCCTATTATATCTCCTCTTTAATATTCAATCTTATCCTACTTTAAATATAAAAAAATCCATTAGTTTTTTTAAATATTTTTTTTATTATATAAAATCATATTTATTAATATACGGCGGGTTTTAAGAATATAACTTTTATTATTATTTGGTAAACATTTTAAAAAAATAATATTTTATTATTTGATATATAAAATTCACTAGGTTATTGCCCCGTGTAATACACGGGGTGAATCATAATTATAATATGAAATAAAAAAAATGTTCGTAATTTGATCTAAGTATATATAATATAGAGTAATATGCACACCAAATACGAAATAAATATTGAAGTTTGTATAGCCATTCATAATAATATAATCTGTTATTTGTTTTAGGATTTGTCATAGGAACTTAAAATTTTGTACCACTACTAATATTTATTCTGACATTTTCTTGTTCAAAGGTAACGTGTCTGATTTTATCTGATAATAGATTATTCTGACGGGTTAATATTGGCATAATATTATATTTTCTGCCATCCAAATATAGTTTCCTCACTTTCGCTATCATTAACATTAATATAAGGTATGTTCGTATTCAAAGCTATAAACCAATATGAATTGTAAGAAATAATTACTTTTATCACAGTTAATAAGGAAACCAATAAAAACTAATGATAATGTAATATGTCCCATACCATTTGAAATGTCTGAAAAGGGACTTCTAGACAGATAAAAGTAATGTAATGAATAGACAAAAATTGAATGAATAAAACCAATTAACTATAATTGAGAAAATACTATGTATAGTGTAATACTTTACATGTACAATTGAACCAATAAAACATATATATAAGTGAAAAAATAAAAATAAAGTCATGAGACACCATACGACAACTAAGTAAATCTCAATTTAAAAAAAAAGGTTATGACATTCCGAATGTAAAGATACATTTCACAAACCTCTACATCTTAGTTACAATAGGAAAAAATATGTACGTTTTACCTTGTTTTAAAACACATATATCTAACTTATCTAAAAATACATGATGTTTTCTATGTGACATAGATAATATGCATATTACTTATTTGACATGGTAAACTTATCTAAAAAAACATGATGTTTTCTATGTGACATAGATAATATGCATAGCATATGAAGAGTAAAAAAATATACCTAGTATTTAGAATGAAGTGGAGTTTAATTCTAAATATTTGATGTAATATATTGAATATTAAATAATGATTTTTTATATTCTTAACAAAACTTTAATTATCACAAAAATCTAATTTGATTCTAGAAGGGAAAGTAAAACTTACGAAATTGATTAAATGGTTACTAATTTTATGGGTTTTTGTTTAATAATTTCAAATCAAAATTAAATCCATAAATTATAGATTAGATTTAAAACACATTTAAGACTTTAGATTCAATCAAAATAAAATTCTAATATAATATTTAAATCTTTTTAATTTAAAATTTAAAATTTATCTATAAATTATTGGTGCCCTCATTGAATGACATGTGTCCCAAATCAGGTTTCTTTTATTATATAGTATAGATTTATTCAACTCGTGTAATATACGGGTTATAACTTGCTAATAAATAAAACAAAATAAGACCCATTTTTCCAATTAATCTCCATCCCCATACACAAACAATGAACTCCAACGACTTCTGCAAAAACATACCAGACCTCGTATCATCATTCATCGACACCTTCGTTGACTTCACCGTCGCCGGAATCTTCTTACCGGACCCACCATCTCCACCCTTTTCTCAAACCACCTACCCTCCCCCTGACCGTCTGATCGCCGTCGGTGATCTCCACGGCGACCTCTCCAAAACCCAGCAAGCCCTCCGTCTGGCCGGCCTCATCGACGCCGGCGACCGGTGGTCTGGCGGCAGCGCCACCCTGGTTCAAGTCGGAGACGTCCTCGACCGCGGTGGTGAAGAACTTAAAATCCTTTACTTTCTGGAGAAACTTAAACGACAAGCGGTTAAAGATGGTGGGAATGTTATTACCATGAATGGGAATCATGAAATATTGAACGTTGATTGGAATTTCTATAGTACGGATCCGTCTGGGATGGAAGAATTCCGAAATTGGGCTTATTGGTATACTACAGGTAATATACTGACATTTTGATAAAGGGTGTCATGGGGTTATTCGGGTTTGGCATTTTTAAACTGTATTCGAATTCGAACGTCAAATAGTTCAAAATCGATTCGAATGCGAAAGTTCAAATTTGGGTAGATTCTAATTCACTTGAGTTATGAAAACAATAACTAATGTGTATATTTAATAAAAAAATATTTATTTGTTATAAAAAAAGTTTAAGAATTATCGGGTTGGTTTGGTTCGAATTCATAGATTCTGCTGTGCGGGGAGGACTTTTGCACGGAGCCTGTGATTTCGCAGGGCATATGGTTTTAAAAGAAATCCGATATATATATGTTAATTTTTTTTTTAAAATAGTAAACCGATACCAATTTCAAGTAATGCTCATTTACAAATCATTTTTTATGGTTAGACTTCAGAATTTAGTCCACTAGGTTAATTGAGCCTGTTACTAATTAAAAACGAAGTCTTAGATAATATAAATTGTGAAGAGTTGATCCATTAATTTGCTATGAAAAATGCAAGCTGCACGAATCATTGGTTAGCTATTAGTATATTAGTTATTACGGTATGTAATGTAACTCATTTGAATACTATAATTTTCTCAATTTTCGTAATTGCATTGTTTACCGAATACTACGGTTTTGTCATTTTCATAATTGCATTGTTTATCATTAAGGCACAAGGGCACATTTTTCGAGTTCGAACAGGGTATATGAATGAACACCCCAAATTCAAACTAATTTGGTTCGGTTTGGTTTTGGAGTGAGGAATAACCGAAACCAAACCGTAACTTTCAGTTTTAGAAAAAAGAAAACCGAACTGTTGGTTATTGGTTTGAGTCGGTTATTTCTATACGGTTATGTCTGTTTTTTTGGTCTCAGATTAACCATTTTTCTCACCCGTAGGTAACAATATGAAACGATTATGTGATGGATTAACGAAGCCTAAAGATATATACGATGGAATTCCTTCGAATTTCCCTGGAATTAAACAAGAATATTGGAGTGGATTCAGAGCTAGAATTGCTGCATTGAGACCAAAAGGTCCCATAGCTACAAGATTCTTATCTAAGAACTTAACTGTTCTTGTAGTTGGTGAATCTGTGTTTGCTCATGGTGGGCTTTTACCAGAACATGTTGATTATGGTTTAGAACAGATTAACATCGATGTTAGAGATTGGATCACAGGGTTAAAAGATAACATATCTTCGGATTTAGTTAGAGCAAGAAACTCAGTTGTTTGGCTGAGGAGATTTTCAAGGAAATCTGTTGAAGAGTGTGATTGCAGTATGCTGGAACATGCGCTTGCAACGATTCCAGGCACGAGAAGGATGATCATGGGGCATACTATTCAAACTAGTGGCATAAACACGGTTTGTGATGGTAAAGCCGTACGGATTGATGTGGGGATGTCGAAAGGCTGCATAAACGGGCTGCCTGAGGTTCTAGAGGTTAGTGGGAATTCCCATTTGAAGATCTTGACATCAAAGACGGTTTATGATTCTGATCGACAAGATTTGGTGATTCAAGAGCGGCATGGACCTCTGGAAATTCAAGTTAAGGCTTGATTTTTTTTTTTCAGATGTTATTGTTGGACTTTAAATCAATATGAAACACATGTAGCTTTAATTATGGTTAACTATTAATATTTATTTGTAACCGAACACACTTAAATTTGTGTAACCGAACACAACCTATTTAACCCATTTATCTAAACCAGTCAAACATGTTGATGGGTTATAATCAAGTTGTAAACATGTTTTAAACGGGTTGGCGGGTTAACCTGTTTAATTAACGGGTTGATGGGTCGACCTATATAACCTGTTTAATTTTACCGAAAAATTCCGAAATTTTTTATTTTGTAGTGTAAAATATTGAATTTTTAAGAGTCCGTCCCCCACCGATTTGGATTTTGAGAGTCCGGCCCCCACCGAGTTTTCGTTCAAGCTCCGTCACTGTTAATATAACCAAACGGATTAAACAACTCTACTTGAACACAACCAATTTAATCAAACGGGCTAAACAACTCAACATGAACATGACCCTTTTATTCAAACGGGTTAAACCACTTAACCTGAACACGACGTCACGACCTATTTATGGTTATTAAACGCGTTGGAAATGAGAACTCAAAACCTGATTATTTTCGGACCAACAACAAGGTATTGAGACATAAAAACACACTAAGAATTTCTTATCTTTCATTCCTTCAATGAAAAACAATACAATTCTTGTGCACTGCATATATGTAATCTTCCTTGAAAGCAATATAAGCTGCAAGCAAATGAATATTGCAAATTCACAAACCAAAAGCAACTACTAAACAGGAAACAAAGGACCATAAGCAATATGACAATATAATGAACCTATTGCTGATCACTTATTGAATCTTCAAACTCATCCTCTTCTTCTGCCAAAACCATTCTACTTAAAGGACTTGGACCAAGCCTTCTCCTTCTCTTGGCATTTCTTTTCCTTATAACTTCCATTTCGTTTCGCCTTCTTTCTTGCATCATTGCTTCCTCTTCGATCACAAATCTCCTCATCAAAACATCATCCGTTAACGACTTCCCTCTAAATATCCTCCTACCTCCTCCTGTGCTCAGTCTTGGAGGTGGGCGATCTTGAATACACGTTGGAAATGGTTTTGATCGCGGGTATGTGTTGCTTCTTCTAGGGGGCACCTCCGCTTGGAAAACCTCGGTGTAAGAAGATATAGGGACACATAGGCAAACGCGGGTGAATGAAGTGGCAACCTTTAAAGAAGTCGACTTTCTAAGCTTTTCTCTATTTGGGGTGTTGTTTCTTGTGGTGGTATACTTGGTGGATGTAGAAAGATTTTTCTTTAAGATCGGGTTTGGTGTAGGAATCTCGGTAGATTTTGGATTGGTCGTTTTCCATAGACTCGCAATCTCCATTGCTCTTTGATACCAAGGCTTCCTGTTACGACGTTTTGAGGATAACAATGAGAACATAGTTTTAAATGAGTACATATGAAAATTTTAACTTGTTTACTTGTCATTGGCTCGATTTCATTTGTTTTATAGGATAATTGCGTGTAACAAAAACGTACTTTCACATGTACCGCGCACGTTATTGTACATTCTAAATCATTGTACTTGTAAAATGTATTTTACCCTTTTGAGAGAAAAAACAGGTTGAGATTACAAAAGTGGAACACATTTTACATGTAGCATTACTAGGGTGGAACACATTTACAAGAATCTTGCATTGCACTCAACACTTGTTAAAAGTCAATTAATCAGATTGTGTAAAACAAGAGTTGCATAGCATAAATCAGTATATTTGTGAAGGTACATTGCTATTAAATTCTCTTATCCTTTTTAATCTCTAAAATGTCACAAAAATACCTATAAAGAGAACGGTTAGGCGTAAAAGTTGTATGGTCATACGACTATTGTAATACGACTGATGCATTAACAATTGTTATTAAGTCAACAACTTACACGGCCCAGAAACTAATATACACATGTTGATCCGTTACCTAGCCCATCCGGCCCGCTCATCTAAATGATAATAGTAATAACAATTGTTTGATTGCTTATACTTTAAATTTGGAATAACAAGTGTGTCAAAAGTTGTCTACAAAGCATAATTCTTCAGAAAAGAAAAGCAATACAAGCCCAAATGGGACCAGATGCTGGACAAAAGCATGATGCTGACCACACCCTTTGATTCAAGTATGCCCAAAATTTAAAAACTGTCAAATCATGAAAAAACTTTGAATAATCTTCAAAATTCAAAAAAGAATTATTTTGCTAGAATCAGGTGATGATTCTAGTAACCTTAAAACAACCTTAAAACATGTTGTATGCCACAAGATAAGCTTGATCACTTACAACAGACTAGGTAAAACGCAGCTTGCGTTGGACGCATGTCATATCCTAAGGGGTTAAAGACAGAAACCGGTGAATTATCTTATCTTTCCGGTTTCCGCCAAGAATCACACATAACATGTGTTTAAAGAATTGAAACAAGATGATGGTGATGATGATGAAACATACCTAGAGTTGTTCTTGGGATCCTGCATGAACAGATGAGCAATGATGTGCATGAAAGTGATGGATATGGTGGTGAAGAATGAGAGTAAATATGAAGGGAGTTCATGTACATTACAAATGATGAGGCTTTTTGGTACCTAAAATGATGAATATAGGTTGTCAAATAGACTCTTTTCTTTATTGATAGTTCATACCCCTCACCCCTTTTGCTTTGCCAGTGGCAGGCATGATTCCTACTGTGTGAGAGAGAGTTCAAAATTCAAAGGCAAAGTTGGGTTTCTTGCTTTTTTGTGAAATTACCAACATGCCCCTCATAAACTAACTTCTTTTTTTTTTTTTTTCCTTTTTTGAATATGGATCATATTCTATCACATTTTTAGATCTACATGTTGATATGTGATGAATGCTCACAAAATCACTTTTAGATCACACACCATGTAATAATCTTGAGTTCCCACTTTTGTATAATGATGTTCTTGCTTGTCACTTTAATAAACATAACATAATGGTGGATCAACATGCATTAACAAGGATCTAATCATGTCATTTTTTTTTTCCTTTTTTCTAGTTATACTTTTTACTAGGTAGCAAATTAAATCACGATTCACACTCAAACTTTAAATATTAGATGTTTGTTTCTTGAAAACGCCTTGTATTGTTCTATGTTCAGTTTCTTATTAAAATTCAGAGTATTTGATGATTCAGTCATAAACTTTTACTAAATTCACATGTGAATCCATGCACTTAATTCTTAGACCATGTGTAGTGGTAATGCCCCTACCCTTGGGCGTTTTGCATCATGTGACAGCCCAGTTAGCAATTGGGCATTATGGGGCCGTTTTTTTTTTTTTTTTCTAAAATGGGTGTAGTAGGGATATGGGCATTGTGGTGTAATAGAATTAAATAAAAAAACCATAAAAAATGTTATTGGACAAATGGTGCGTGGAAACAGGTGATTGGCCAAAACAATTGAAGCAGGGCGCTGAAAAAACGCCAAAAGCAATTTTTTTGAAAAAAACGCCCAGGGGGTGGTTTTTGGGCGTTGTTGGGGCAAAAAACACCCAAAATCTTTACCACTACGGGTGGTCTTACATAACTATAACGTGCGCTCTCTTTCCTAATTATACTTTTTACTCGATGGAAAAAGATGTTTATTTCTTAGAAGCACAGTAGTTTTCTCGTGTTGTTATATGTTCGGTTTCTTATTAATATTCAGAGTATTGACGATAAAGTCATGAACTTGTTCTGAATTCACACGTATATCTGTGTACTTAATTGTTACATAACTATAACGTACTTTCCTATTCCTAATTATACTTCGTACTAGGTGGAAAAAGATATATAACGTAATTTCTTTTTCCTAATTATACTTCTTAATTGGTGGAAAAAGATCTGAAGATTCAAACTCAAACTTATATTAAATGTTTATTTCTTAGAAAGAATGATGCTTCGCTTTCTGTTATTTTTGTAATTAATTTTAAGTGTATATGTCAAAAAAAAAATATATCACAGAAACCTTTACCGAATTCACATATAAATTTGGTACTTTAATCTTGCGTGATTATATCATTTTCTTTCCTTTTCTAATTGTACTTTTAATCGGTAGCAAATAAAACGACCATTGATAATATTAATTTATATCTATCTATACTATATAATAAAAAAAATCAACTTTGGGACACGTGTCACTCATTGAAGGCATCTAGATTTTAATTTCTTGCATTTTTATACTTATCTTATATCAATTAATAATTAAATAATAAATAATCAATTAATATTAAATCTTATCTTACTTTAAATTAAATTATAAATTAAAGATTTTTTAAATAATAACACAAAACAATAATTTTAAACTTAAAAAAACAATAATACGCTCATAAAAAAAATTTAAAATACAAACAAAATATACAAAATAAGTTATTAGACCTTAGATCAAACTTTAAAAAACACTAATTAGAAAGAGAAGCTTATAATATAATTCTGTTTTTGATTTTTCAAATTGGGGTTCTAATCAATTCGAATTAAAGTTAACCAAGTGTATGACTTGATTCGAATTAAACCGAACCAAATTTATGCTTTTTTAAACCGAATCCAATAGCATATTATTTACTATACAAAATTACATTTATTTAACCCGTGTAATACATGATGTTTTCAAAGATATATTTTTTTTTATTATATAGTATAGATTCGCCCCGCTTGCGGTATGCACATATAATGTATATGTGTGGACGCTCGGAAGGCAAAAGTGAAATTGCACTAATTTTAACATTATTTTACTAAGTTCATGAAAATAACGTTAAAAGCGGAGGACGGTTAATCATGTATCATCATCATGTGGTGGCGTTGATAGTAGAAAGACAAAAGGGACCATGCACTAATCGGTCTTTGTCCCGATTGTTGAGTGTTATGTGCCTTATATCCAAGGCATGATGCAAAACTACCATCGAGCCGGGGCTCTCACTGAAAGCAGTCTCTCTATTCATACGGGGTAGAGGTAAGGCTGTCTACATCTTACCATTCTCAGACCCTACCTTAGCTTTGCTATTGGTGGGATTTACTGATGATGATGATGATAATGATTTAGTATATATAATTGGATTTATTGAACCTGTATAATACACGGGGTTTATAAAGATATAACTTTTTTATTATTTAGTTTATAAAATTACATTTATCCAACCCGTGTAATACACAAGGTTACAAAATTACATTTATTTAACACGTGTAATACACAGTATTTTTAAAAATATAACTTTTTTTATTATGTAGTATATATAATTAGATTTATTCAATCCGTACAATGCACGGGTTTTTATTATTTGGTATATAAAATTACATTTATCCAGTACAATACATGGGGTTCTTAGAGTTATAATTTTTTTTGTTATTTAATATATAAAATTACATTTGTTCAACCCGTGTAATAAACGAGTTTTTTTTTTAAAATAATTGTTTTAATTTAGTATATAAAATTACATTTATTCAACTCGTGTAATACACGGGGTTCTAACCTAGTGATAACTATAGATAAAATCATATTAAATTTTACTAGAACTCACACGTAAATTCTTCTACGTTATTCTTGCTTTATAATATCACTTAACTTTTTATAACTTAGCTATAGGGCTGTCCAAAAAGCTCGAGGCTTGGGGCTCGCTCGAAGCTCGCTCGGATTTAGCTCGGAAAAAGCTCGCTCGAAGCTCGCTCGGATTTAGCTCGGAAAAAGCTCGCTCGATATGACTCGGTTTGAAAGTGAGCCGAGCCGGCTCAGCTCGGTTAGAAAGTGAGCCTAGCTCGGCTCGGCTCGGCTCGTGACGAGCCAAATTGGCTCGGTTTGGCTCACTTGGTAACTCGGCTCTGCTTACCTCGAATTATTTTACTTATAATATATTTTATTTTTATATACATATAATATATTACAAAAAAGTGATTATTATTTACATGTATTTAGGCTTGTAGTTTGATATATGTGACATATTTAAAGGTTGATTGTCGTGCTAATGAACAAATATTGTATTTACTTGAAATATAAAACTTATTTTGCGTTGTTGAACGTGATTTTGGCTTGTAATGTATTAGGTTGAACTTATTTTGAATGTGTTCTTTTGAAGTATTGAATAAGATTTTAGAATACTGAATTTTGCAGCTTGTTAATGCGAAGAAATTAAACGAAACTTAAAACGTAAAAAATAATAACTAAGTCGATCTAGGACCTGTGCATTGCGATGAACTTGTTAAACGGAGAAAAATAGAGGGGTTGTGATGGCCTGTTAAACGGGAAAAACCGACGGAAAAACGTTAAACCACACACGCACGTTGTAGCGTGTTGATTCGCAAAATTTAAAACGAAACGTAAAACAAAAAACTTGCGAAAAATGAAAACTATGAGACACCAAAGTTGAAAATAAAAAAGTGTTGGGATTAAATTTTAAAAGATGAAAAACTTTGGGTGAAAAGTAAAAAAATTAACCAATAATCTCTTGGGCTAGTAGTCAAGGGGAATGTGGGAATGTTTGATTCTTTTGGAGGTCTTGGGTTCAAATCAAGGCAATGAGGGATTTTAATACCAACTTGGTGATACTAACTACTAACCCGATTAGCGCCATCCTAATCATACGTCATTAAAAAAAAGTAAAAAAAATAAAATGGTTAAATTAAAAAGATAAAAAAACTTTGTGTTGAAAATGAAAAAATCAATTATACATATATTAAAAACCAAATGAAATGAACAGTAAATCACCCCCAATATAAAACCCTATACCTACTGCCCCCCACCCCGCCGATTAAACACGAGTTATTTTTTAAAAGACTCCTAATACATAACATATATTAAAAACCAAATGAAATGAACAGTAAATCACCCCCAATATAAAACCCTATACCTACTGCCCCCCACCCCGCCGATTAAACACGAGTTATTTTTTAAAAGACTCCTAATACATAGTGTACAATAACATAAAACAACTTTGTGTTGCTAATTAAAAAGATAAAAAACTTTGTGTTGAAAATGAAAAAATCAATTATTTTTTAAAAGACCCCTAATACATAGTGTACAATAACATAAAACAACTTTGTGTTGCTAATTTATATTATGGTAATATTAAGTTTCCTTTACGTGACTGAAGTTATGAACATTTTATCATTTTAACAAAATCATTTTTTACTTATATGAACTCATAAATTACATAGCTAAAAGATGGTATTTTTAATTTTGAAAACATAAGGATTTTTTTATATGGATGGAGATACAATAGGAAGTTTATTTGGCTAGGAAGGCTAGGAAGTGATCTTGACCATCCATTAAGTTAATCAAGGGCTAAGATTAAATCAGGGAAATTGAAAGGAAGAAAAGAGGCGCGTGAGTTTGTTCAAGGGCATTCTAGTCAATCCAAGCCAATAGTTTTTCTCTCCTCTAATTCCCCTCCATTTTTTAAACGTTAATAACTCTTTCATACGACATTATTTTTTTATAAAAATTGCACCAAAAAACGAGCGTTTTTTTATCTTTAAAACGAGTATACTATTGCTATATTTAAAAAAAAAATTTAAAACCCAGTTGCATAAAAACGCAATCGAAAAACCACCAGTTACGTAAAACGCAATGAAAAAGAAACCTAAAAAATGACATTTTTCTAAAACGCAATGCACCAAAAACACAAAGAAATGACTTATTTGTAAAACGCAATGGCCAGAAAACAGACAGAAATGTCTTATTTGTAAAACGCAATGGCCAGAAAACACATAAAAATGTGTTTTACCTAAAACGCAATGCACCAAAAACACAAAGAAATGTCTTATTTGTAAAGCGCAATGGCCAGAAAACACTTAAAATGTCTGTTTTTTAAAACGCAATGGACTGAAAACACATAAAAAAGTGTTTTACCTAAAACGCAATGCACAAAAAACACAAAGAAATGTCTTATATGTAAAACGCAATGGCCAGAAAACACTTAAAAATGACTCATTCTAAAACGCAATGGACTGAAAACACCTAAAAAATGTGTTTTACCTAAAACGCAATGACTAAAAACACTTAAAAATGTGTGTTTTTTCTAAAACACAATAGTCAGAAACCACATAAAACTCTCTTATTTCTAAAACGCAATGGACACATAAAACTGTCTGTCACTGTGAACTGTCTGAATTGTCTACGAATTACTGTCTTCGAAATGAGCCAATTTCTGGAAATTTAATTTTTCTGATGCGTTTTTAGTACAGCTCAACCCTAGCCAGGGGCTCTGCCCCTTGGACCCCGCCAGGGGCTGCCGCCCCCGGACCTCCGCAAAGATCGTAAAACGCAATGACTAAATCAAAAACCCAGATCGTGAAAATGAAATTAAAGAATTTCTTACATTGATCGAAGCCGATTTCTTCATCAATTGACGAAATTTGAATGATAAAAAACACTTATCAACGCTCGAAACGAACGAATCGAGTGATTATCTCCAAAATCACCGGAAAAAACGAGATTTTTTTATGAAATTAAACTGGGTTTTCTTCAAAAAAAGCTGAAGAACACGTTGATCGGGTTTTGAATCATTGATTGGTGATGAAAATCGCACTATAATGTAGTGATTATTGAGATAGAAAGTGAAGAAATAGTTGAAGATGGTGGGTTTTGAAAATGGTGGGTTTTGAAAATGGTGGGTTTTGAAGTTACTGGGTTTTGAAAAAGGAAGAAGAAGGAGTTGGATTGACTAAAATACCCTTTCTCTTTATTTTAAAATTTGCCATATGTCATAATCTTATGGCTTCCTATCCTTTCTAGCGAAAATTAACTTCCTATTTGATCTTTTCCCTTTTTTATATATCATCCCTAAATTTAACAAAAATATTTATATACAATAGAGTAATATTTAGATATTTGTATTGAGGGGAACATAATGATTAGAGTTACCTTCTTTACATAAAATAATTTAAATCAAGTCTTGTTGATATACCTATTTAAGTCGCTAAAAAGTTCTTTGACACCCAAATGAAGGCCATCCCTCATATATTATAACCACCTACTACAAATCTTGAAGCCCACCAATAACCATAGTTGATGAAACATTTCCGTACAGTTAAACAGGACCACACTGGTCCTAATTCACAAGAATTGAAGTTTGTAGATTAAAAGTGTGACAAAAAACCAAAAAGAGGTTGTTGATATCATTTCAAATATGTGGTTCTGGATATGGACATGCAATTAATCATATACAACCATGTGACCCAGTAACCCAAGTGATCCATATCAGGGCCGATTCGGCCCAAAACCGGCGAAGGTGAGTTAGGTAAACAAACCCGAATCTCGCATAACAGGGGTGACAATCTCAAATTAGATAACAGGCCAATTTCAATCTACTCAAAATACAAGTGTCAAACCCGACCATATTTATAAAACTTGTCAACTTAAAACAGGTCCAAATGGGTTAACGCCACCCACAATCACTGTTTACTGTTTACCTCCACCGCTGCATAAAAACAAGCGCGTTAACCAATTCTGATATTTTTTTTCCTAAACTGACGCATTGCAACCTGGGTCCATTATGGTTAGAATCCATTTTCACCTTACCAAATTAATAATTAATAACTTTTTAAAAACTACCTATTTTGACCAGAACGTTGTTCATAACCTGTTTTGACCAGTCACCCAACCCGACCTGACCTGCGGGCTTTGTCAAGATTAATGCATAAAAATGCATCTCAAGCGGGGCAATTTCACATCAAAAGGAATCTCAAGACAATGAGTGAAGCATTTATAAAGATAATCTATTGCAAATCTTTATTATCCTCGAGCAAAAAGGGAATAGTACTTGCATATCGGTTCCAAACACATGGAAAAAGGTTCGTCAGTCATTATTGGGCTTCAGATCTTCATGTCTGTGGTCCATGTTCCTTGAACACTGGGGTGTTTGGTAACATGTCTAGTCTTCAGCTTCACCACCTTTCTTCCCAACGAATTTCTAAGCCTCGTTGCACAAAGCAGTACGTCTTCTGTAGTCATGTTCATCACAGATACGACCCGTTCGTTTTTATTCTCTGCATAAGTTAATTATAGCAAGACGTTTTAAGTAATTAGCGAGAGGATGAAAAACAAAAGAAAAGGCGCTAAACGAGAATGTTAGCTTACTATATAATCCTTTCAAATAAGGATGTTGACCGCGGTTAAGCTCGGTAACCACCTCTAACTGAGGGTTGGCTTCCTTAAATGACGGTAATTCAGATTCCATAAATGCCCTACACATTGAATAGACAGCTGTTAGTTCTGTAAATGTGTGCGCAATACTCGACTAGATAACTTTTGGCTCTTACTAAACCATGCGGTTAAATATTTACATAAATTTGAAATGTTGAAGATTATGTATCCAATGACAGCATGGTTTATAAGTGTACACTATTTTTACAATCATAATTAAAAAGAAATTAGACTACAAAATAAGCCATGAAACCATATTTAAGGATACACACACACACATATATATATAACATACCTGATACCCCTACTGCTTCCACCCCAGTTACAGTAGCTGACTACCAGCTTCTGAAGCTGCCAAACACCTCGTTGAGACATCTGCCAAAGATCAAGAATCAGACTGCTGAATTATATTGATATTTTTCTGGTACTTTTAAGATAAATTATACAACTTTAGCAATAATTAGAGTAAGTTACAAAAATCGTCCTTTATGTATATCACTTATTGCAAACTGTGTCCTTTGTTTTCAATAATTACAGAAAACATACTCGATGTTTGCAAACCCTTGCAAGTTATGTCCTTTAGCCCTATCTTAGTTAATTTTTGTGGTTAAATCTGACCAAATGGACCCCACATGAGGGTATTTTTGTGGTTAAATCTGACCAAATGGACCCCACATGAGAGTAAAATGACCAAAATACCCTCATGTGGGGTCTATTTGGTCAGATTTAACCACAAAAAATTAACTAAGATAGGGCTAAAGGACATAACTTGCAATGATTTGCAAACATCGAGTACGTTTTCTGTAATTAATGAAGATAAAGGACACAGTTTGCAATAAGTGACATACATAAAGGACGATTTTTGTAATTTACTCCAATATTTATTAGGAAGTATACAACAATAAAAGAAAAAAACAATGACGGTATTGATCTCCAGTTAAACATTTGAGGCTTTGCAGGTTTCTTTAAAATGAAGATGTGAGAAAATGGGCATTTGTAATACACAATTAAACAAATGGGTAACTGAACTGAACAGGTTAACCCGCTGACTCTTTTGTTAATAAGGTAATAATATTCTGAATTTCAAAAATAACTCACAATCTCACATTATGAAACACCTTATAAGAAAATTCATTCATAGTATACAAAAAGAAGATAGATTTAAATTCAAAAACAACTCTGGACGTTGCCATTTGACAAAAAAATAAACAATTAGAGGAGAAAGACGAAGATAAAAAAAAAACTATGATTTATGATGAAAACCAGTGAATTAATAAATCTAATGGCTTTACACTAATGGCTAGATAGAGTGAACTATTTCGGCTAGATGTAGTTAGCTCCAAATCTGGGGAAACAATAATGTGTTCATTAATTTGCACCTTAGTATATAAATGCTTGATGTATGTACTATGTAAATATGAGCAGTGTTGTAAGAATCGTTAGGCGCTAGTCAGGCGGTGGAGTACTGACTAGTGATTAATCGGGATTAATAGGATTACTCGGAATTAATCGGATTGAGCTTTTTATATGTAATTTTTAGTTGTATATATACACACACATTTTTATATGTAGTTTTTTAAAGTAGACATGTTTTAACCCCTTATTGACCCATTTTTTAGGTAATTGAAGAAATTTATATGGTTTGGTCGAAATTTGGCCAACGTCTGGCCAAAATTTGCCTAGAATAGGACCGTCATTGACTACCAAGCGATTAATCGGCGAACCTCCGATTAGTGATTAATCGGCGATTAATCGGAGTCTAGTCGGGATTTTTACAACCATGCATATGAGCCAATCTTGTAGATCAAAATACATACCAATGAAGCATTTCAAATCTCATTTTTAACTTAATAATAACCAGTTAGAAGCTAGGACTAAACCAAATATGAAAGCGAATGTCTTCTCCTCGTTCATGAGAATCTATACACCCTCTCGCTAGGTAGTCACTGGCCCGAGTCAAAGGCGATTTAGGCACGCGCCTCGATGCTCAAGAGAGCCCAGGACCCAAGGCCTAGTCCACTCCAAGAGACAAAGGGATAGCCTTTAATTTACAATGTCAAAGCCCCCATGGCTAACAAAATGTAAATCAAACCAAGAAACAAAAACACTCATGTTCATGTGTAAAGAATGATTATCCGCAAGTGTTTAAAACTACAGCACCACTGCACCAGTACATTTAATCTATCTACCTCAATGGTTATCAAATCTACAGTTTCTATAGGAAAACTTTCAACATACATTCTACTTCAAAGAAAACAAAAAAAGATTTGTGCTACAAGTATGTTTTGTTCACTCGGGCATTTTATCGAACAGTTGGTGTTCGATTTCAACATCATCAAACTTACACTGCCATAAAGCAGATAAAACATACAGAAATCCTAAAACAAACAAGAATTAAATAGACATTTAAACATAACCCTAAATTAGCAGGATAATTAGTAATAGTTTACACAGAAAAAGCAAATTCAAATGGATAGTACAAACCCTAACAGAGTCGGTATCAAAATTATGTATCCAGCACTTTGAAACATCGAAAGCAGCAAACCCTTACAAATAGAAGCATATTATAATTGCAAAGCAACAAACTCGTGAACAATTGAATATTGGAAACGATAAAATTTTGGAAACTGAAGCAATATAAAAAGAACGCTATAAACCCTAGAAGATTAAAACTAAACAAAACCCTAATATCAAAATCTGAAGCTTAGGGATATAGAAATCTTACTTGTGGATTCGACGATGTGGAACGTACAAGAACTTAACAAGTCGGCTGCTATAGGACTATAGGAGTAGCAACTTCTGTCACGTTTGAGAAAGGGAGGAGTTAATCAAACCTTACGGCCATACGGGACATACTTCATTTATATATTTCGCAAATTGGATTCAACCTGCCACCAATATTTACGGTTGTCCAACCTTTTTTATTTTATTTGTATTCTGTTAAGTTTTTTTCTTTTTTTTTTCTCAAATTACAAACTAATATTTTAGGGCTCTTGATTAAAACAATGATACGAGTCGATTTTTTTTTAACTGGAAGTTTAACACATGAATTGAAGCATTGTTTTTGTCATTTGGAGTAGTGTTTCGAGGTAATTTTTACATTAGTTGACTTGTATTTTTGTTCTGATAAAAAACCCTAAAACATCAGTTTGTAATCGGAAAAAAATTTAATTTCTTTATGTTTTCTTAACAACGGGCCATTATACAAATAAAATGAAAAAGGTTGGACCACCGTCGGGAATAAATCCAGATGAGATTATTATTGGCCAATACCAAAAAATGTTGGATTATTTAAATCCAATTTGCATTTATTCTTTTAAAGTGAATCGCCAAGGATTGTCTTTTATCTTTATACTCATTTGCACGCGGTCTCCTTTATGTTTAAAATTGACGAGTTTTGTACTTATTGTTCCAAAATCTTGCACTGTATGTCCTTTAACCCTAACCCAGTTAATTTTTCTGTTAAATCAATTCACACAAGGGTGATTTAGTCTTTTTACCGGTTTATTTAAAAACACTAATAAATAAAACAAAATAAATATACAAAATTAATAGAATATATGTATGTATATAAACAAGAACCTTATGTGTTTCTTTATCTAGCTCTCTCTATCTCTCTCTCTCTCTCTCTGCCTCTCATCCACCGCCACCATTAACCACCAACAACCACCTCTAGCAACCACTCTCCAACATCACCATCACACCACAAATGTCACCAACTAAAATTTCACTTAATTCTGTAAAACTCAAATCAATTTTCCCTAAAAACTAACCAATTAATGTTTAACGAATTAGGGTTTAAAAATTACTAGGCCCATCATCCCCACAACGCACACGGTCTGTTGTTATACTTCTTCACAAAACACCGAGGAATAGATGAGACATCTACATGGTTTCAACATCACACAATCACGACTCCACCACCACCATCCCCACACCGCCGCCGATGTGCACCTCCACCCCTTCGTCACCATCGAAATGCCATACACAACCATATCCAAGCAACCACCCAACCAGAACCACCTCATCTACGTCACCGTCTTCATCTCCGTCATCGATATGACGAAACCCCGACCCCATATCTGTGACTTACAAACAGTGTTAAGACGGGTTATTATTGAGATGTTGAGATTTAATAAGTAATTGTGGATTTTATGTTTATTTATTTAATTTGGGTTTTAACTTTAATTTGAGTGTTCTTGTGTTAATCTAATGATTTTGATGGTGGATTTGATATAGATTGTAACACCTCGTAAAATCGTGTCCAATGATGTATTGACACGTGTCCCTATTTCCTAATTATGTCTAATGTTGGCTAGGAGGGACTAATTTTGTCAATTATGGAAAGTATGAACGTGGAGGGACTAAAAGTGTCAACATGCTGAAACTACGCCTCTGAGTGACCCTTTACGGTATCCGTACTCCCAAATGAGCCATTAGTTGGACGAGAGGGACCGTTTGTAAAATTTGTTTGAAAGTTTGATAATTGGAGGACTAAAGGCGTCAACATGTTAATTTATACCTCTGAGTGAGCCTTTAACGAAACGGGAGCTTGATGATGTTCGGTCATACTCTCGGGTGTGTCAAACATTGGTCAAGAGGGGCTATTTATGCCATTTATGACAATGCTTAAGAGTATGGTTGTGACAACTCGTATTTCAGAACCCATCTTTGTGTTTAATGTAACGTATGTGGACCCTATGTGATTATGTGAACTTTGATGATTAATGAGATCTTATGTTGTTACGATATGTGCATGTATGTATGTAGTTGGATTACACAAAACGAACCGATCGCACAAGCCTTTGGGGTTTGGTCCCTTATCACTCTCGGCCCACACCCTTTTGAATCCGAAACCAATGGGCAACCCATGATGGGTTCGGCCACCCACCTTTAAGCTAAGACATACCCATTAGTGGGGGTTTGTTCTCTCATTAGTTGCAAACACAACACACATACAAACCCTAGCTCTCTCCTCTCTCTTGAAGCCGACGGCACACATCTCCACCTCTCGAAGCCCTTGATTCGGACCATCCTCACACTATTTGTAATCGGTTAGTGTTCTTATTATTAGTTATGTGATTTGATTGATGTTGTGATCAATGTGGTTCTACATGATAGCCTTAGGGTGCTTCGTAATTGATTGTAATGGAATTTAGGGTAGTCATTCGGCTCACATGTGTATGATTAGATCATGATAGGAATTAATAAAGATGATTATTAATCGAATGCTTGCTAATCGGCTGATATGTGTTCACATACGGATGATATGTAGAATTGTTATATAGATATGCATGCTAGTGATCAAGAGCATGAATCATGTAAATATGTTTAAGTGTTACGATTATTATTCATGTGTCATTCATAATTAGGGTTCATGAGAAATCGGTTGGAATATGATTGCTTTGATCGATTATTGTTTGGATAGAAACTGTGATTGTGTTGATTGATTCATTGAATATGGAAACTGTTGGAATTGATTGGCATAAATCAAGGGTGTAACTGATTGATTGTTGACTAAATCGAATAATGGAAACAATATAACTGATTAGCATAACTTTCGTATAATAAAATGAATCGCACAAGGTCCCTCTCGGTCGCACAAGATCAGGTCACACAAGACCTGATCTGATCGCACAAGGTGCACCGCACAAGCCGGGTACAGTCACACTAAGCACAGAGTATTGTTCTGTTATGCATGATCGCACAAGACTTGTAGATCACACAAGACTTGTGGATCACACAAGACAGTGCCGATCGACAAGGCTTGGGCCACACACAAACTACTTAAACTGTTACACTGTTGGGCCTCACAGCCCAATCCAATTCGCACAAGGACTGGTCAGTCGCACAAGATCATCCGGACCGCACAAGACTCATGTTTAATTGTTGGGCCGTATACATGTTGGACTGCTTATGTTATTGGGCCGGGTATGTGTAACAACTGTCACTAAAATCAATAATTAGGACGATAATTAGTCAATAAGAAAACCCTAATTGAGACACCCAAGTAATTCTGCATTAGCCCTAAAAATTTCAGAACAATCGGAATCAGGATCAGGGCCCCTAAAACTCAAGGGGGGCAAACCCTAGTTTAATAATTATCTAAATTAAACGTTACAAAGTTCTGATTGGTCAAAATTATTGATTCAGCTAAGCTAGTCCCGAGCCTAGGCAGCCTATAATTAGACTGCTTAGCTTACGGACCGTAAGGGAAATGGCATACGGTCCGTAAGCGAGTCCCAAAAATCAGTATAAATAGCCGACCTTGGCACTTGAAATCTGTTGTGAAAACGACGTAAAGTTGTTGTCTGTACGTTGAGTTATACTCAAAACAGTCCCCAACACACACACGAATCACGAGGTGCTGCCGCAATCAGGGTAATAACTCGATCGCTATTACGATTCAACGTCCGATCAATTATAACTATCCAACGATTGTCTGAGTGCTGCTCAAATTGAGCTGATACTTTGTTATTCATTGTGATTTCGACTTGAATGTTTGAGTGCTGTTCGAATTCGGACTATGCTCTGTCATTCGTTGTGAATCCATTGAATTATTAAGTATTGCACTTATTAATTGTTGTGAGGGTTTAATCTCGTGAATTGACGTAACTGCTGAATTAGTTACTAACCCGTTTGTGTGTGCATTTTATTTAAATTAGGTTAATCACAGGCAAATCAGTAAGGCTTAAACTCTGCTCGTAAAATCTGCAAAGTGAGTCATTCTCTTTTTATCAACTGTTTTACAAAACTCCAAGTTATTTTCAAAGTTATAATTACAGGGATTAAGTCTTTGTAATCACCAAGTTACAGCTGGTATGTGGGGTTTTGTATACATTACTTGATAATCTTCAACATTGGGGCAGCCAATGGGTGATATGACCATAATCATAGACACCACTGGACAGGTGGGCCAGTGGGTCGAGTGGTAAAGTACCGTGGGTAGTTGGTTTGATAATCAGAAACATTGTAATCGCTCTTAATACTGTGAATTATAACTAATGTGTCGTTTTAGTAAAAATGAATGATTCACTCAGTATTTCCCCGCTGACAAAACCTTTTTCAAACATGTTTCAAGTGATATGTTGTGAGCAAAGAAAGAGAAGTGCCATGAAGCATTCCCAGCTTAGAAAAGTGGCTCAGTGTAAATAAATAAAAGAAACATGTTTTGAAAATAAAGATTTCCCGGAGAAATCACATTATTGTAAATTAAGGGATTTTATCCCCCAGTTATAAAACGGGCAGTTTGAATTATTAAAAGATTCTGTTTTAAAAAGACTTCCGCTGTCGCCTAAAATTTAAATACCGCATGATTTCTGTCCCGCGGCTCCTGAAACGGGTAAAACCGGTCGGGGGCCGTGACAGAAATAAGGTGGTATCAGAGCCACTGTTTTAAGCTTACTGATTAAGCTCACTGTTCTAATTGATTTACGCCTATTGAAAAACAATTAGGAAAATTTTATTTGTCATTCTGTGAATATATGTGCATTAACTTATTAATTGTTGAAATTACAGTATGGGTAAACAAAAGATTTCTGCTATCTATCGCAAATTAGATAGTACACCTAAAGAACAGGGAACCTCTTCCTCCAAATCTCCTATCGAATTAGAGGAAGGAATCTTTGTTCGTAAGGCAAATTATGAAAATCCACTTACCCCGGAGAAAATGAATTTGATTATTAGAAAGGGTCAAGAGAAAAAGAAACCCCAAACCAAGAGAGTGAGGTTTAACCCAGAGATTCAGGAAATTAGCAATAATCCACCAGGAGAAAATAACTTAGATGAAAAATGGGCAAACCTGTATCTGCTCGCTACTGTAGCAGAAAATGAAAATCTTTAAACTTTAAATCTAGAAATAAGTACTTCCCAGTAAATAAATAAATAAATCTGAGTGTGTTCTGTTTGCTGTTATGTTGTACAAATTGGTGTGCAATAAAAATGTTTATTTGTTAAACTTTGTTCCAAAGTTTTAACTTAACATTTTGTGCATTTTGCATATATGCTACACAGCATGAGTGAGCTATCCGAGGCGTTTCAGAACCTCAACCTCTATCCTGTGCCAATTGAAGTCTCCCACAACTTCACTGGTTACATTGCTGACATAGAGGAACCTCTGGAATTCCAAGCTCCACCGCTGGAAAAAGCAAAACCTAAAAAGAGGAGAAGATATGTAGGATGGAGAAAAGTGCGCCGAAGGAAACCTGCAACTAGGAGACTCCCTAAAATAGAAAATCCTGTAAGTGTGAGCAAGGGAAAGGAAATAGAAACCGGAGAAAGTTCCAAACCAGTAGGGACAGAAATAGGGATAGACCTAAAGCAAAAGGGAATAGAGATTGGAGAAAGCTCTAAACAGCCTGAGGAGATCACATTCCAGGACGAAATAGACCGTCTACTGGCCAATTGTGATGTCATAGAACCTGTCAACAATAATCTCTTCTCCTATCCTGCCACAGCCCAATTCCCAATAAACCTAGAACCCGTGATTCTAGACCCACTAGTCCACACACGACCATTAGGCCAAATGGAAGAATGGTGGACCAATGACTGGCAATTCCAAAATATAGTCAATAGTCCCTACAGTTTTCTCCCACAGTTTGATCCAGAACCTATCCCTAATCCGCCAATGAGCTATGAGAATTTAGTTGAACTTCATCAGTTTGGTGAAGAACTGATAGGCACTGGGAATAGGATCAGGGAAATTGGGGAGCAGATTTCCTAGAAGTATGACGAAAGGGAACGTCACTACTGAACTGTCAGTTGATCCAAGAATAGTAGGGAGGGTTTGGAAAAGTTTGTTTGTATTATGACTAATATAGTAAAACTAACTCTGTAAAATGGGCAATAAAACAATGTAAGATAAAAGGTGTGTATTGAAGCAAATATAATCTATAAAACAAAACAGAAGTCGAGGCATCGACAATTTTGGTTATATTTGTATGTTGTAATAATCTATGTGTTTATCTGTGCTGACTTTGTTATCAATAATCAGATACTAATAATTCCTATCAATATAAGTTAGCAGATGGAAAACGCTAGTAATGAACCAGTTAATGAAGAGAATCAATCTGAGCAAAATCAGGAAAACCAATACATGACTAGACAAGATATTGAAAATATCATCACTCAAGGGATAGCCAATGCTATTCCAGAAATCATGGCTGCTGCTAGGAAACCTGTTGAATCACAACAAATCATTCCTAGTAAACGCACTCCAGAAGATAACGGCAGTAATAGCATAAATGGAGGCGGCAATCATGACACTCATGATCCACAACAGGCCCCATTCCCTAAGAAAATGAAAGCTGCAACGCCTGGTTGCACTTACAAGGAATTTCTTGCCTGTAAACCAGCAGAATTTGCAGGTAATGAAGGGGCAACTGCAACACTGCGATGGTTAGAGAAAACCGAAGCAGTAATTGCAATAAGTAAATGTGCTGAAGAAGATCAAGTGATGTATGCGTCAAACCTGTTCAAAGAAGGGGCGCTAGAATGGTGGAATACAGTGCTGCAAGCAAAAGGAAGAAGGGTGGCCTATGCGATGAATTGGGAAGAATTTAAGAGTCTTGTCGAAAGAAAATTCTGTCCCGAATACGAAAAGGAACAAATGGCAAACAAGTTCCTGAGTCATCGTATGATAGGCGTAGATTATCGAGGATATACTTCGACATTCTTCGAATATGCGAGAGTGGTACCTAACCTGGCTTCGCCAGAACCGGTACTCATTTCCCGTTATATTTGGGGATTAATCGGAGAAATCCGTAACATCGTTAAAGCTGCAAGACCACACACTATTGACGATGCTGTAGAATTAGCCAACACCTTAACCGATGAACTGGTGCGCACAAGAGAAGAAAATCGAAAGAAGGAATTGGCTCAGAAGATTACCCAGGGAATTCGTACGGGTAATAATAACCGTTTTAAAAGAAGAGGAACAGGGCAATCCTCAACCCAGCCATTCTGCAGAAATTGCAAGAGAAAGCATTTTGGAAGATGCTATATAACCTGCAATTTTTGCAAATCAGTAGGACATAGTGAAGATAACTGCAAAAAGAAAGCCATAGTCTGCTATAACTGTGGAGAAACCGGACATTACAAAACAGAATGCCCTAAATTAGTTAAAGCCGCAGATAATAAAGGCAAGCAAGCTGAAGGGGCAACTAAGAAGAATGTTCGCGCATTCCAGCTGACCACTCAAGAAGCCGAACTCATTCCAGACGTGATAGCGGGTACGTTCTTAGTACATAACGTCTACGCAAAAGTATTATTTGACTCTGGTGCAAACCAAAGTTTCATCAATACTTCATTCTGCCAAGCTCTTAACTTACCTCTAACTATCCTTAGGCAGATTTTTACAGTCGAAACGGCAGATGGAAATTCTGTCAACATAGATAAGGTATTGCAAGAAGGAAAGATAGAACTATTAGGCCATAAGTTTTCTGCAAACCTGTTACCTATGAATTTAGCC
This sequence comes from Helianthus annuus, assembly GCF_002127325.2. Taxonomy (NCBI): domain Eukaryota; kingdom Viridiplantae; phylum Streptophyta; class Magnoliopsida; order Asterales; family Asteraceae; genus Helianthus; species Helianthus annuus. Next base: position 75,006,816 of record NC_035446.2, read on the forward strand.
GGATTCGATGTAGTATTAGGAATGGATTGGTTAGTCACCAACCATGCTCGAATCCTGTGTGATAAGAATTCCATAGAAATCCGTACCCCCACAGGAGAAGTAATCGTAATTATAGGAGATAGACCTCAGAAGCCATTAAAATTCATTTCAGTAATGAAATTGGCTAGTTATTCAAGGAAACAAGAAATGGTGTATATGATTTCTGTAATCATTAACACTAAAAGTAAGGAACTCCAGGACATCCCTATAGTTTCAGAATACCCAGATGTCTTTCCAGAAGAATTACTTGGGTTACCACCGGATAGGGAAGTAGAGTTTAGAATTCATCTAATTCCAGGTACTACACCAATAGCTAAGGCACCTTATCGATTAGCACCTATTGAAATGCTAGAATTGAAAAAGCAGTTAGATGAATTACTAAGCAAAGGATTTATACAACCTAGTTCATCCCCTTGGGGTGCACCAGTGTTGTTTGTGAAAAAGAAAGACGGGTCGATGAGAATGTGTATTGATTATAGGGAATTGAATAAGGTTACAATTAAGAATCGATACCCACTACCTAGGATTGATGATCTTTTTGATCAATTGCAAGGAGCTAGGTATTTCTCTAAGATAGACTTAAGATCTGGATATCACCAGCTGAAAGTGCAAGAGGAGGACATACCTAAAACTGCTTTCAGAACTAGGTATGGTCATTATGAGTTTACAGTCATGCCCTTCGGATTAACAAATGCTCCAGCCGCATTTATGGACATGATGAATAGGATTTGTAAACCATACTTGGATAAATTTGTAATCGTGTTCATTGACGATATACTCATTTATTCCAAAAGTCAGGAAGAACATTGTGAGCACTTGCATGCACTCTTAACTTTGTTAAGAAAGGAAAAGCTCTATGCCAAATTCTCGAAGTGTGAATTCTGGCTGCAGGAAGTACAATTTTTAGGTCATATGGTGAATCACGAAGGAATTCACGTAGATCCTGCTAAAATAGAAGCAATCACTAATTGGAAGGTTCCACGAACGGCTATCGAAGTTAGAAGTTTTCTAGGATTAGCTGGATATTATAGACGATTTATTAAAGATTTCTCTAAAATAGCTGTACATTTGACTAAGCTAACCTGTAAGGCAGTTAAGTTCAAATGGGGAACTAGACAAGAGGAAGCTTTTAGGATTCTAAAGCACAAATTGACGAACGCTCCAATCTTAGCTTTACCCGAAGGAACCGAAGATTTTGAAGTATACTGTGATGCTTCAAAATTAGGATATGGATGTGTGTTGATGCAACGCAAAAAGGTAATTGCGTATGCCTCTAGACAGTTGAAAAAGCACGAAGAAAATTATACAACTCATGATCTAGAGTTAGGAGCCATAGTTTTTGCCCTTCAAATTTGGAGACATTATCTGTACGGAAGTAAGTTTACTATCTATACAGATCATAAAAGTTTAAGGTATATATTTGGGCAAAAAGAGCTAAACATGAGGCAAAGAAGGTGGATGGAAATCCTAAGTGATTACGACTGTGATATTCAATATCACGAAGGGAAAGCGAACATAGTAGCAGATGCCTTAAGTCGTAAGTATCATGAAAAACAAAAACGAGTTTGTGCTCTTCGGTTAAATCTACAATTAGATTTAATGGAACAATTAAAGAAAGTTCAGGGAACGGCAATCAAGGACGATGCCGAAGGAATGAAAGGTTACCTAAAGGAACTAGAACAAGGAAAGGATGGAATATGGAGATTCCACAAGAAACGAATTTGGGTACCTAAGAAGGGAGAATTAAGAAATAAAATTCTAGAAGAAGCACATAAATCTAGGTATACTGTACATCCAGGAAACAATAAGATGTACCAAGATTTAAGAAATAATTTCTGGTGGATAGGAATGAAAAAGGACATAGCGGAATATGTAACCAAGTGTCTTACTTGTTCACAAGTTAAGGCAGAACATCAGAAACCTTCAGGACTACTACAACAGTTAGAAATGCGTGTATGGAAATGGGAACTCATAACAATGGACTTTGTTACTAAGTTACCCAAAACCAGAAAAGGTAATGATGCTATTTGGGTAATTGTGGATCGATTAACCAAATCAGCTCATTTTCTACCAATGAAGGGAACCTTTAGCATGGAAAGGTTAGCCAAGTTGTATGTAGATGAAGTAGTATCCTTACATGGAGTCCCACTCTCCATTGTATCGGATAGAGATAGTCGTTTCACTTCCCGTTTCTGGACAAGTTTCCAGGAGGCAATGGGAACCCGACTCAATTTAAGTACTGCATATCATCCTCAAACGGACGGACAAAGTGAAAGGACGATACAAACAATGGAAGACATGCTACGAGCATGTGTAATTGATTTTGGTGGTAATTGGGATAGCCATTTACCATTAATTGAATTCTCCTATAACAATAGTTATCATTCAAGCATCGAAGCTGCTCCATTTGAAGCACTGTATGGACGCAAGTGCAGAACTCCCGTATGTTGGGCAGAAATAGGAGAAAGTCAATTATCAGGTCCAGAGATTGTGCAAGAAACTACTGACAAGATATTGCAAATCAAGGAAAGACTGAAAACTGCTAGAGATCGTCAGAAGAGCTATGCAGACAATCGCCGCAAACCACTAGAATTTCAGGTAGGAGACAAAGTACTCTTGAAAGTTTCTCCTTGGAAAGGAGTGGTACGATTTGGTAAGAAAGGAAAACTGAGTCCGAGATATGTTGGACCATTCCCAGTGATCCAACGAATAGGACCAGTAGCTTATCGTTTACAACTACCAGAAGAATTAGCTGGAGTACATGATGTGTTTCATGTATCCAATCTCAAGAAATGTCTATCAGACGAATCCCTGGTAGTACTTCTTCAAGATATAGAGGTAAATGAAAAGCTGAAATTCGTAGAGAAACCCCTACAAATAGAAGATCGGAAGATCAAGTTTCTCAAACACAAACGACTAGTGCTAGTGAAAGTCAAATGGGAATCCAGAAGAGGACCAGAGTACACTTGGGAACTGGAATCAGAGATGAAGCGTAAATACCCTCATCTATTTCAGTAAATCTCGAGGACGAGATTTTTCTTAAGGTGGGGAGGATGTAACAACTGTCACTAAAATCAATAATTAGGACGATAATTAGTCAATAAGAAAACCCTAATTGAGACACCCAAGTAATTCTGCATTAGCCCTAAAAATTTCAAAACAATCGGAATCAGGATCAGGGCCCCTAAAACTCAAGGGGGGCAAACCCTAGTTTAATAATTATCTAAATTAAACGTTGCAAAGTTCTGATTGGTCAAAATTATTGATTCAGCCAAGCTAGTCCCGAGCCTAGGCAGCCTATAATTAGACTACTTAGCTTACGGACCGTAAGGGAAATGGCATACGGTCCGTAAGCGAGTCCCAAAAATCAGTATAAATAGCCGACCTTGGCACTTGAAATCTGTTGTGAAAACGACGTAAAGTTGCTGTCTGTACATCGAGTTATACTCAAAACAGTCCCCAACACACACACGAATCACGAGGTGCTGCCGCAATCAGGGTAATAACTCGATCGCTATTACGATTCAACGTCCGATCGATTATAACTATCCAACGATTGTCTGAGTGCTGCTCAAATTGAGCTGATACTTTGTTATTCATTGTGATTTCGACTTGAATGTTTGAGTGCTGTTCGAATTCGGACTATGCTCTGTCATTCGTTGTGTATCCATTGAATTATTAATTATTGCACTTATTAATTGTTGTGAGGGTTTAATCTCGTGATTGACGTAACTGCTGAATTAGTTACTAACCCGTTTGTGTGTGCATTTTATTTAAATTAGGTTAATCACAGGCAAATCAGTAAGGCTTAAACTCTGCTCGTAAAATCTGCAAATGAGTCATTCTCTTTTTATCAACTGTTTTACAAAACTCCAAGTTATTTTCAAAGTTATAATTACATGGATTAAGTCTTTGTAATCACCAAGTTACAGCCGGTATGTGGGGTTTTGTATACATTACTTGATAATCTTCAACATTGGGGCAGCCAATGGGTGATATGACCATAATCACAGACACCACTGGACAGGTGGGCCAGTGGGTCGAGTGGTAAAGTACCGTGGGTAGTTGGTTTGATAATCAGAAACATTGTAATCGCTCTTAATACTGTGAATTATAACTAATGTGTCGTTTTAGTAAAAATGAATGATTCACTCAGTATTTCCCCGCTGACAAAACCTTTTTCAAACATGTTTCAGGTGATATGTTGTAAGCAAAGAAAGAGAAGTGCCGTGAAGCACTCCCAACTTAGAAAAGTGGCTCAGTGTAAATAAATAAAAGAAACATGTTTTGAAAATAAAGATTTCCCGGAGAAATCACATTATTGTAAATTAAGGGATTTTATCCCTCAGTTATAAAACGGGAAGTTTGAATTATTAAAAGATTCTGTTTTAAAAAGACTTCCGCTGTCGCCTAAAATTTAAATACCGCAGGATTTCTGTCTCGCGGCTCCTGAAACGGGTAAAACCGGTCGGGGGCCGTGACAGTATGATTGAATCGTACAACCCATTGTGGATCGCACAAGTTATGCTGATCGCACAATAGGTTGGGCCGCCTATTCACTTTGCTTATCTTTCGGGTCGCACAAGTATGAAAATGTCATGTTATGACTGTTAACTTGTTCTACGTGTTTGCCATGATCAATACGTGTTCGAAACCTGTTAGCTTATGTGTAAACATACGTGCATTACTTGAACCTAGACCTGACTCGTATGGTAACCATGTTAGGACGTGGTTGACCCCTTATTGCTCAAGTAACCTTTTCGTGTATCTGTCGAGCAAACCAAGGTGAGTTCACACTCTTACCAAGGCATGGGATTCCCGGTGGGTTGGGAATGGGATTGAATGATTACTTGTACTTTCATTGCTACTGGAATACGTACCACTGACCTCGTTAGGGGTAGGTCACCTATAGATACAGCTAGACTAGTAACACATGGGAAGCCCCCACTAATCTTCGCACACATGTCTGGGAGGCCGCGATACGAACATTAATCTTCGCACATATGTCTGTGAGACCGCGATACGAATGCTAATCTTCGCAAACATGTCTGGGAGATCGCGATACAAATACAAATACAACTAGTCTAGGATACTTGGGTAACCCCCACTAATCTTCGCAAACATGTCTGGGAGACCGCGATACGAACTAATACGATACATGGTTTACAAAACGAGCATATGCTTTACGAAACGAATGCTATAACTAAACAACCAACTGTGAACTCGCTCAACTTTGTTGTTGACTTGTTGTTTCATGCCTTGCAGGTCGTTAGGTACTCATGGAGCTTGCACAGGGAGGCGCGGTCGTTGTGGGACATGGCAGTGTGTGCCATGCTAAAAACATTACTTTATTTCATACTTAATACTTGCATTGGGGTTTACAATTATGCTTCCGCTAAACACTTAACTACATTCTTGATTTAAACACCTTTCATATTGTGTGGTTGAATTTTACTTATTACTTGTTATGTTCAATATGATTGGTGGCTTGATCTTGGTCATGTCACGCCTCCAGGCGGTAATACTCCGCGTGTGGATTTTGGGGGTGTGACAATGGTAGCTAAGGGGTTAAATGTGTCAAAGCTCAAAATTATTGTTGTGGTCCGAGGTCATTTACGGACCGCAAAGGATCAACCTTTACGGTCCGCAAAGACTGCCTAGTGGCAGTTTTTGCCTTGGTGCCCAAACAAAACGCCAAAAACCTTCAAACTCGAAACCAGGGGCTGCATGGCTGCACTAGACACGTATGTGGACATGTGTGATGATCTCCTAGCCCTCCTTAACACATGTATTAATCCAAATCTTGAGCTCCAACTATAAATAGATGCACATTTGCATCAAACCATTGCACCTTCTCTATTTTACTCCTCTCTTCACTTCTAGAGGTTACTGAGCTATAGGGACTTCCTAATCAAGTGCATTTTCGTCTAAAGACCACTAGTAAGTGGTCCTTTCAGTTATATTTTTGTTTATTAAGCTTTTAAAGCCAAAAGTCAAGCATTTTTGATAAATGCTTTGACTTTCAGTTTAGACCTTAATGGTCCAGCCATTGTTCGAGACGAACATGCCTACGTGATCGTAATTAGGTAGGTGTTAATCCCTCAAAAGGGCACCTCCTGAAAATCACGTTTACTAGGTCAATTGAGGGGTCAAAGTTTTAATGTTTAAAAGTCAAACGGGTCAGATTTCATAAACGTTATAACATTGATGGAGTCCTTTTGACAAAGTGTAATCCTGTTGTGGAATAATAGGAGTATGATCCTTCTTTTGAGCTTTAAAACTGTTGTAATGTCATGTCATTCTCAGTTAGCTGTTCATGTTTAATTCATCTAAAAATTCATGATTTTAGTATTGTATTTAACACTTTTTTTTTTCTGAGAAGTATTTAACAAAAGCTGCACGCACATATATGAATACTCAGATTCTAACATGAATTCTCTTGATGCCATCAAGAAAACTGGTCAAAATCCTCAGTTGACCAAAAGAGCATCTCATTTTATGTATGTACACCTTTTGTTGTAGAAACTGAATGTATACAAAAATATATGAGATTAAGATGGATATTATGTTATATTAGAAAAAAAAAAAAAAAGATAATGGTTACCTCCAACAAATAACACAACTTGTCTAAATTTATCTCACCTTGATCACCATGAAGTAATCATTAGCAACATAGAGCCATAATACTTATAAGTCAAAAAGATTGCAAAGCACCTGTGCTGTGCATATGAACAAGAAAATGGGTCTAAATACTTGACCTTGTGTGTGTGCAAGTGTTGTTATTTATTGATTGAACTTGGAAGTGAAAATACAGGTGGGTTAAGATTCGGATCCGCTATTGCCTATTGGATTTGGGTTGACCCAGGTTAGGTTGGTTTCACACTGTGACCCACTTAAGAACTTTTTGTCCATTATTTTCTTATTGCATAGTTATCATTGCAAAAACAGTTTACTCCATAGCTTTAAGTTTACAAAGCTTCAACCCCATGGCATTGATGTTTGAGACGTTGATTAAGACGTAGATGACGTTTGATTCGGATAGAAGTACATGTAAGCTTTACAACTCTTCCACTTAAATTTTTTCTTTCTTTTTTGCTTGTATAGAATTAGCATATTTTACCACAAGCAGGAAACCTACCAATTAACTTCGAAAACCTATTTGACTCGTCAAAGATGATGAACTGTTAGCAAACTCAAATATTTTGCTTGTATATGTTAAGTACTGAATTAAAAAAACACTTAGTATTGCACCTGATGTTTGGTTGTGTCAGCTCTTCATACAAAACTGCAAGTACCGTATACATGGGCGAAGCTTGGTGTATAGTGGGGGGTGCACCCGCCCCTCCGAATGTTTCGGGTAGAAGTGTAAAATTTCTTATTTTTCGTCCGAAAATTTTAAAATTATATAGGATTGTTCCCCCAATTATTTTGCCTAAATATTTATACAATATATAAATTGGGTCCCATGACTTTCCGCCCCCTCGAAACTTTTGGTCAAACTCCGCCACTGACCGTATAGTGGTTACCATTGAAGACAAATAATTGCCACCATGTAAACACTTTGCATGGTACAGAGTTGTAATAAAAGAAGGCTACACAGATACCTCAGCAATTCCTCCAACTCTTCAATAAATAAAAGGCAAAAAGAAGAAGTTGTACCAAAAAGACAAACGTTTGCGAAATGCCAAGTGCAAGTGGCGGAACTTGACCAAAAGTTCCGAGGGGGCGGAAAGTCATGGGAACCAATTTATATATTGTATAAATGTTTAAGCAAAATAATTGGGGGGACAATCCTAGATAATTTTAAAATTTTCGGACGAAAAATAGGAAAATTTACACTTCTAACCGAAACATTGGGGGGGGGGGGGAGGTGCACCCCCACTTCACACTAAGCTACGCCCCTGCCAAGTGCACGCCGAACAGAGTTGGTGAAGCTGATATACATACATACATACAGGTAACCTCATCTGTGACACACTCCACCAACACCACTGCAAACAACGCCGACCACATCAGCAACAAAACGATCTCTCTTTCAACCATTAGGTAAAGTAACATTACATCATTCTTTAACCACATCATCAACTCAACTATAGTGTTATTAACCCAGAAAACATTATATGCAGAAAACGACACAAAGAGGGTTCGATACCCACACTGACATCATAATCAGCAAAAAACAGCCACTTTTTGGGCTTACCAGTCACAGCGGTTCAAGTCTTTGTAACTAAACCTCAAAACCTGTATGCCAACCAAACCTCATTGATATATTCAGCTGCAACATGACTTGGAGCACTGTTAACTTGGATGTTAATTTGAAATTACCGTTATTGCAAAATGTGAAAACATAACTAAAAAAATGGGGCGGCTGCGCCCGACTAGAAAAAAAACTAGTGATGTTAATTTTTATTCTTTAGTTACTTTTTCACGATCTTCAGATAACTGATTTATTTCAAACACATTTTTGAATCATCCAAATATGTTTTTTACAACGCAATAATCGAATTATAATATCAGTTAACAAAAACTATATTTAACATCTCAAACTCTTTTAGTAATGTTATTGTTATAATAATGAAAGTGAAAGAAAATGAAAAGGACACTTTGGTCATTTAACAAAAACAGAAAAGTCGTAATAAAAAATAAAAATGGCCCATGCAGGTCTCGAACCTGCGACCTTCGCGTTATTAGCACGACGCTCTAACCAACTGAGCTAATAGGCCGTTGTTGCAGTTTTAGCTTTCTATTTACTTGACCCAAATCTTCAAACCAACGAAAAACAAGTATTCAAAATACATGAATACCAACATCACACAAACAATGAAAATTCATAAAAGCTTTACATAAAGCACAAAATAACTTACAATAACAAGATTTTGGTGTTCAATCGAAATATCAAACCAACCAACTTCCAAAAAGGTAAGACAAACAGAAGAGCGATACCCGGTCAGGGTTAAGTTATTCTATAAATCCTCATAAAAATAAAAATAAGAAGTGTACAAAGACAAAATGGATCGCACAAGATGACGCAATGTCGAGCAAAATATAACACAATGCCGAAAAATATAACACAATGTCGAGGAAAAAAGACACAATGAGTCGCAAAAAAGACAATGACGCAAATATAGAAAATACACAATGATAAATAAAAAACACAATGATAATAAACAAAAAAATTGTAAAATCTGCAACCTATAAATCCATAAGTGAAAACCTAAAATCTCACATCGTAGAGTTCGATAAGACAGTTCCAATGCCGCTTGAATGAGGTCAATCAAAGTTCATTTGATACCATTTGTACGACTTCTTATTTTCAGAAGAGTTTGTATTTGATGCTAAACGTTAGAGTCAAAACAAAATACTAATATATATAGATGATAACTCTGGTTTTAATATGTTAATAATAATTATATAATATATAACATAATTTATGTTGTTTATAAATTCTGCATTAAAGTATCATACATCGATACGAGTATAAATATACAATATTAAATAATAAATATTAAATATTAAAAACAAGCAAGTTCAACGAGCCACAAGCAGGTTTGAGGTTTTACGAGCCTAGCATCAGCTCTAAACTCCAGCTCGTTAAAATAGACAAACTCACTTGGCTTGGTTTGTAACAAGCAGAGCCCAAACTAAGGTAAACGGGCCGTCTCTGATAATATTAAAAAGGTTTAGGCCCCGGGCGAAATAAAAAAAGTTGGGCCCATTTATTATAATATAAACTTATCAAATATATATTAAGAAACCACAATACGACGATAATTGTTATAAAATAGAGTAAATTACAAGTTTTGTCCTTTATGTTTGTCCCAAATTTCAGGCGCTGTCCTTTACCTTTAAAATTGATGAGTTTTGTACTTAATGTATCAAAATCTTACACGTTTTGTCCTTTATGCCAAACCTAGTTAAAATTTTCTGCTAAGTAAGGGTATTTTTGTAATTTTAGTAAGTAGATGAGGTTTCCTTTGTAATTATATATTCATTTAATTATAAAATATGTTAATTATAAAAAAAACTAGATAAACTCAAAAACCCTCTCTCACTTTTTAGTCTATCTGTACATCTCTTTCTCCTTTCTCTCTCTGTCTCTCGCTCTATATCATCATCCACCATAGAAGACCATCACACCAACCATGTGCCACCACCACCACCACCTCCCGCGACCCGCCCCTCTCTCCCTTTTTTCCACCCATTTTCTCTCTTACACACTTTCACAGTCAAACACACCCTCTTTCTCCCTCTCTCTCATCACATATATGGTTGCAGTTACCGGAATCTGTACTGGAAACGATGATTTGTTGAGAGTCAAGGTAAGGAACGAGTACGGCTTAGGGATGTCGGAGCTATACACAGAGAAAAATAGAGAAGATCCGAAGCGGTGCTTGACGGCGTCGCCGGACTCGTCGGAATACTCCGTCAAACAATCTGTCAATTGCAGGTCAGTTTTCATCGATCTGTAATAAACATTCGTTAATTTTGCTATTTGTCACGTTAATTTCATGTTGTTTATATTGCGAGTTTGACTGTATATACTTCCGATTTCACAGATTTTGTTTAATTGAAGTTGTTTTTTGAGTCGAATTCATGTGGTTTTGACTAAACTTATGTCGATTTTGAATTTGTTATGGCCGTGGTTGGTTAATTTGTTCGGATCTGTGTGTGTTTTTGGTGTGTATTTGATGTGAATTTGATGATGATTGTGGATATTATTGATTGATTACAGTGAGGCTTCGGATCAGAATTTGGGGTTAGGTGTCGAAATGAAGAGGTGATTGAAGCTGTTGTTGTGTAAATGATTCCGACAATGCCAGCTGCTGCAGGGTTGTTGCTGGGTTTTTAGTTCAGGCAGGAGCGGTGGTGATGGTGAAATTACACAATAGTCCTAATCTATATATTACTTACACAATAGCCCCTTGAATGGTGAAATTACAATAGTACCCTCATGTGGCTTGCACATGACTAGATTTAACCAAAAAATCTAACTGGGTTTGGCATAAAGGACAAAACGTGCAAGATTTTGCAACATTAAGTACAAAACTCATCAATTTTAAAGGTAAAGGACAACGCATGAAATTTGGGACAAACAAAAAGGACAAAACTTGTAATTTACTCTATAAAATAAACAAAACAAAAGTAGTGTAGTTTGATAAAAATATGTTTATACACCCATGTATATGTAAATGTGTGATTCAAATATAAGCATAACATATCGCGTAATCTCACTTTATAAAACGTTGATATTGTTTTTAGAAAATAAATCGTTATAAAATCATTAACTAAAAATAAAAGTTATTCATGGGGTTTGAACTCATGACCTCAAGATTATAACCCAAAACATTAAACAATTAATGAATCATATAATCACCTTGTTAAGGAGATTGAAAAGTCAATTAGTTAAGTGAATTGATAGTTCAAGACTTAGGAAATAAAAAATGCAAAGGACTAACTGAAAATTGTGTAGGAAATAAAATTGTAAAGGAGGGGATTAGAACTCATTACCTTGGTTTTCAAATTTGCGTATCTTAACCATTGAACTAGCTTCATTTTTTGTTATTGAAGTCATTTATTAGACATTTAAGATAACAGTGTTCACTTAAAAATCTAGACCTTAAATTTTTGTTGTGTCTGCCCAGCACTAAAACTCGCTTGTTAGCTAACTCATTGGCTTCCTTGTTCAGATTAAAGCCAAAATTTTGATATTTGTGAATTACAACCCAATTTTATACATATGTATAAAAAATTGCACAGTTTGTAATTATGTGTTTGTATGTATGTATGTTAAAAACATTATACTTTGTTTTTACATATATCAATATGCGTCAAAAATATAAATTTAAGATTAAAAACACTATACTTTGTTTTTACATATATCAATATGCGTCAAAAATATAAATTTAAGATATTTTTAAAATGAGTTGGCATGATGAGCCGAACTTGAGCTTAATATTTCAGCTTGTTAAGATAAATGAGTCGAACAGAGCCCAACCACTAATTGGTAATTATTCAGGAGATGAACCAAAATTGTTGATATGTGAAATATGATTCTGAACCAGAGCGTAATCTAACCATTGAAATGATTAGAGAAGAAGACACATGACATGACTCCAACGAGAGTGATCCATCTCCCATGATTAGAGAAGAAGAGACGTGATATGACTCCCGACATCTCCTCTAAATCAAAAGAAACAAAACAATTTTTATAAAGGTGTTTAACAAATAAAAATTAATGTGTGTAACGAAACTAATCCTTCTATATTATTGTATATCAAATCTATTTTGATGGTATTTTGTAACAAATGTATATATTTTATTAAGTTGTTACATCATTCTATTTTAAGTGAAAACCAATTATTATTCAGGTTATATTAATATAGATCTCGAAATAATTAATAGAACTATTGTTCTTAGTACATGAACCTCTACTCTTTTTATTAAGGAGATAGAAAGCGATAATAACAATATAATTAAATGAATAAATAATTTATTATCACGGACATTTGGGTGTTCCATACTTGGTTTTCAAATCTCTATAACACGGACACTCATCCTTGTTTCCAACGGTTCCAGAAGGAACACATAAACATTTTCCACAACAGTCTTGGCATACGTCCATACAATTTCCGGGATGATGTGTTGCAGAACATCTAACTGAACACGCAGATGGACATTCTACAATAAAAAAAAGAAAAAAAAAGTTAATTTCCATTATATATACATGTAGTTTAAATAAAAATATTTACCTTCGACGGGAACTGAACCTTCACCTCCAGCCTGAGATACATATATAGGGAGTAAATGTAGTGTTAACTATAAAATTAAAATTTCCACAACTTGAATGAATCACGTAACCATTTGTGTACTTACATTCGAAAGTTGTATGATTGCCATGGATGCCACAAGAATGGCGAGAAAATAAAATTGAAATTTTCCCATTTTGTAAGATGTTAGAGTAGAGTGAAGTCGATAATGAAAGTGATGCACATATATAGACACACATTATGCTTTACAAAGAAGAATATATCGTCTTAAATGCATTATATATCGAGTTATTAATTAATCTTATTAAACATAATTAATATTTATATCATTTTATGTTTGTTTTGTAATAATAACTAGTTAAATTTGCTCATGCGTTGCGACGGATGTGCGGTAGAGACTAAATCGGTATTGTATTTAGGGGCACTCGCTATGACAAAGAAAAGTACACGTCTTTGTTTCATTAGTCTTTAGTATCTTATTATTGTTAAATGTTACTTTAATTAGCAGGTTATATGCGCACGTTGCGGCTAGTCAATTATAAAACTTACATTGAAACATAGAAAATTAATAAGCATGTCGCAATAGTATATTCGGAATTTTATAAAACATTATATATTAAAAGAAACAAAATGTATTACATCGACCGAAACCATGTAAACGAAATTCAGTTTGGATTTAGTTTGGTCATTCACAGTACCATAAACAAAATATGTTACATCGATGGAAAACAATGATGACGAATACCATTGACGATTACAATAATACATTTGTTATTAATAATATGGAATTTTAGAAAAAAATATCAATTTACTATTCATCAAATGCATATTGTTATATATAACCAAACACGTTTAGTGGTGTTTTAAAGTAGGTTTAGAGTTAGTTTTAGAAAAAAAAAATATCTGACCGGTTACCAAGACTAGTGATAAGTTATAAATATTGCCTCAGTCTATTTTATTAATATATATGATTATGATCCTACAAATATTAAGAAGAAGATTATATGAGGTGTTTTCTATATTTTTTAGAGGAGATAATAAAAACGACAATTTGTGAAGAAGTGGGAGTGAATATATTGCAAATTGTCAACATCCATATAAACCATAATGTGATTTCTATAAACCATATCTTACTTTATTGTCTTTTAACTGATCAATGTTTTTTTTTTTTTTTTTTTTTTTTTTTTTTTTTTTTTTCTGAAAACGTTTAACAAATAGAAATTATTGTGTGTAACGAAACTAACCTTCTATGTTATTGTATTTCAAATCTATTTTGATAGTATTGTGTAAGAAATGTATATGTTTCATTAATTTGTTACATCATTTTATCTCATTTTATTTGAAAACCAGTTATTATTATCAGAGTTATATTAATATACATTTGGGAACAACTAATAAAATTATTATTTCTTAGTACAAGAATCTCTACTCTTTTTTTTATTAAGGAGAGAGAAAGCGTTAATAACAACAAAATTAACTTTACACACATTATTATTTTGGTGATAAAATTACCTCGGCTAAAAGCGCAAAACTGTTTGAAGTTATCTATTATTGACTTGTTGGACCAGTTATAAGTTGAATTCGAAATTCAATTTTAAAGAAAAAAACAAATAACTATTAAATTCATCACCAAGAAATATTAGTTGTTCATTTATCACAAATGTTACAAAAAGAGATATTTTGATAATGATTTTTCCATAAATAATAAATGAAATAAATAGTTTATCATCAGAGATATTTAGGTGTTCTATACTTGGTTTTCAAATCTCTATAACACAGATACCCATCCTTATTTCCAAGGGTTCCAGGTCTAACGCCTCGCTTTTTGTAACTTTCCTAATTTAGCAAGTTTGTTTATACTTTCCATTTATGGAAAATTGTATTCTCGTGTAATCGCATTTCATTTCAAACGTTGTTATCCGAGACTTGAATCATAGTGAAAATTCTATCTTTTATATGCTCGTGTTATTCATTATTCGTAAATACTTGTGTTTATTCGTGATATATACATACTTAGTACCATTTACATGCAAATTCATACTTATTCATACTTATTAGACATGCAAAATACATTTATACATTCCTTTATTTATGCACAACGTTTATACATTGCACTTATACGCTTAAAACGTCTAAACCGACAAAACCAAGCAAAATTGGAATTTGGGCTTATGGGCCTGGCCCTCTCGCACCAGTCGTCCGAAAAGCCTACTCGTCCCAAATGGCCCTTTCAGCCTATAAATATCAGTCCATTCCCTTCATTTCAAACCTTCAATTTCCGTATCCTCTCTCAAGCTAATTTCGGGCATTTCTCCTAGACTTGTCTTAGCTGCTCCTAAGTGAGTTTACACTCACTAAACCACTGATTTCTTCCATTCTTCTACTTTTCTTCGGTTTTCATAAAATTTTTTATAAGATTCTTCATGAATCTTCACTTGGTTTACCTGTTCTGCCATGGAAACTGATATAAACTCTCAAATCAGTTGAGGACGAAGGTGATGGTGAAGTAAATCTTTCAAAACCATTTTGATTAATCTTTCTGGCTTCGAACTCAGCTGGATCTGAGGTTCTTTAAGCTCTCAAGCTAAGTCCATAGCTGTGGATTCGAGTTTGAACCAATTCCAGCCGAGTAGGTAATCAGTTTAAACAAAACCGAACTGATTTCACCTAGAAACAACCGCATTCGACCGAGGTTCAGGCCCACTCGACTCGTCTGAATGCAACTGTTCCACTAAGTTCCGACGACTTCAAGTGTTGAATGACTGTCCAGATCACTATTTTCAATTTAGATGATTCTGGAATGTTAGTATGTCTGACACCCAAACCGATGGCGGAAACATCGAAGTGAGACGAAAATGAGATTGCAAGAGACTTAATAACACTAATGTGACAAGTATTTAATGATAAATTTTATTTCATTGCTAAAAGATTCAAATTACATTGTTTGAAGTAGAAATACAACAAGTTGAAACAAGGCCATGCCCAGGCATTTAGAAGATTGGGCTTAGCCCAATATCTTTTATTTAAGGCCAATATTTGATATTTTAGCCCAATTTGTGTTCTTGAATTTTTAGTAACCTTTACTAAGTATAGATTACTTAATTAAACATTCTATTAACTTGTATAATTATCCTTAGTGTTGTTTTTCATATTAAACTTTCCGGTTTTCGTTGTCATTAACATATATAAGTTAAGTGTCTAAAAATATTTTATTTTTAGAATTGTCGTCGTGTTCGGTTAATGTATAACTTTTGTGTCGAAGTTGTCCAAACGTCGTAGTAACCTTTCGAGGTGCCGATACGTCCGTTTCGCCGATGAAACATACATTGTTATTTTGTCGATGCATGTATGGTTATGAAAGGTGTCGTCCAATGTTCGTCGTCTGGTGTCCACGTGTTGTTTTATGCTACCTCATAAGTGAGTGTTTTAAGTGTACGTGAAGGTTCGCGACCGTCGTTATACTTGTGGATATTTGTGAAGTTTTTGGTTATGGTGTAAGTGTATATTTTTCATGTGTATTGTACTTAATATATAAGTATGTTTTCCAAGCACTAATACATACAAATAATAATATATAAGTATGTATTCCTAGCACTAATACATACACATAATACACACACATTATACACCAAATAAAGTATGCAACTATATAATTTTTACCCAAAAATTATATTAACATACACCTATTATTTCTATCCATTTATTTAGTAAAAATACATATATGTGAGTTAATAAAATACTTAGATGTTTAGGCTTAAAGCTTTTCATCAAAACTTCCTTAATGACATTTAAGGTCACTAATCGCGTTTAACCTGGTTAATCACCCCATTAATCTATATTTAATCGCGATTAGATTTTTAGAAAAGTTCGCCATAGTTTCCCCTAAACTATGGCGTTTTCCCACGTTTTCAAAACATGTTTAAACAAATTTCCAATTTCCAAACATCATCAACTTACTAATCAAAATACACTTTTCAAGTGGCTAATCCTACAACTTTTCTTCATTATATCATGAGCTTTCATACATAAACTTTCTAAAACAATTTCTAGACTTTTATATGTTAAAAGTTAAGACTTTTTAAGCGAACTTTTTATAGCATTTGTTTTACCACTTGTTTTATTTAAAAACCACACTTATTAGTTCTTAATCATCAAGTTTAGTCCATTAAAATCCTTAATCTTTCAAGTATGAAATTTATATGTAAAGCTCATCAATATAATGGTGATGATCTTTCTTGATTTAAACCTCTAGCAATTTAAATCACATTTTTAGGCCTAATATAACAAGATCATCAGTAATATAGATTACTACACTAAACATACAACATGATCATCTTAAATCCTAGGTTAAATAACCTACTTTAACCAAAATCAACCTGATCATACAATTTATTCAACCCTAATACACATAATAATCACATAATACTTCATATTTAGTAAGTTGTTAAGTTGTGTTTGGGTTTTTAAGTTAAATTTTTCATGATTTTCAAGATGATCAACAAGTACTTTCATAATCTAATGATGCTCCATAAAAATACCTAATTAGGGACACGAAACACTAAAACAAGATCAACAAGTACTTTCAAAAACAAGGTATGGTGAAGGAGATATGGTAAGGTAAGCTGGTAAATCAAGATCCTTCAAAAGTCTTCAATTAAATCTTGCAACCATACTTTCTTTATCAACTTGTTTAGATTGGTAGGTTGAGGGGGGTGGACCCCATGTTGACCGAATTGGGGGGGGGGGGAGGGGGCATAGGTTTATATATTTTAGTAATAAAACGTGATATAAAATGTAAGTTGTAAAGTTAATAAAAGTGTTTAGGGGGGTTTAATCAATTCTTGTGCCATTAACATTAAGACAATACTTTTGACTCCAAAATATGGCTTACTAGTTCACTAGGTTATTAGTTTGGGTGTTAGAATGGTAGAAAGGTCGCTAACTAGTTCGTGGGCGCAAAAACGGTGAAGTTATGGTCGTTGCGGCGTAGTACCAGAAACTTGTGTTTCGAATATCCAATTGATACTCCCAAGTTTATTTAAGGTGTATTATATTATTTAAAAGTTCTACGGACACTAAAATGCTAGATTCTAGTGTCGCGGACATTTTATTTTGGTTATAATTTGGCGCGGAACGGACAAAGTGTAGTTAAGTGCATTTACCGGAAAGTTAAGGTGTTTTAGTGTTTCGTATCCCTAATTAGGGATTTTTATTTGTATTTCAACTATAAAGTGCGTTCATGCCCTTCGTCGCTCGTTCAGACAGTTTTTGGAACTTGCTGGCATGAATAGTGTTTTCAGCATTTTGCCAACATATTAGGACATAGTTTGCAGTTTTCTCGCGACGTGGCGATTGTATTAGTATGGTTTAACATATTTACCCATGTCCTATGATTGCTAGACTTTTCACGACCTAATCATGTAATAATTAATTCGTAATGAACATAATTAAGTGTTTAATCAAAGTAGTTAAGTTATACGGAATTACAATTATTTTTGTCGGTTGTCACATTCTCCCCCTTTTAAAAGCATTTCGTCCTGAAATTCAAGTTGTGTTACTGGTTGCAGGGGAGCCTTGGAACAAATGAGGGAACTTGGACTTGATTTGATCTTCACGTTCCCACGTATACTCGGGACCGTTACGCGAGTTCTAACGAAATTTAATTAGTTTTATACGACTCCTCCGTGTCTTGTGGATTTTCCACTCTGTAACCTCAACAGGTTCTTCAGTAAATTGGAGTTTGTCGTTGATGTGTATCTCGTCCCCTGGGATGACAACCATTTCTTGAATAGGACTTTTCTTGAGATTAGACACGTGAAACGTGTCGTGTACACTGCTGAGCTCTTCTGGTAGTTTTAGCTTATAAGCAACAGTTCCGATCTTTTCCAAAATTTTGAAAGGTCCAAGGTAGCGTGGGTTCAACTTTCCACGTTTACCAAATCTTACTACGCCCTTCCAAGGTGAGACTTTCAACAATACCATGTCTCTGACCTTGAAAGCTAATGGTTTGCGTCGCTTGTCGGCGTAGCTCTTTTGTCTATCACGAGCCGCCTTGATACGGTCTCGTATTTGAAAGATCTTGTCCGTAGTCTCCTGGACTAATTCCGGACCAATGAGTTGTTTATCCCCGGTCTCCTCCCAACATAACGGGGACTGACACTTTCGTCCATACAGAGCTTCAAATGGGGCAGCCTGAATGCTAGTGTGGTAAATATTATTGTATGAGAACTCCACTAAGGGCAAGTGAGTATCCCAATTTCCACCCAAATCCATCACACAAGCGCGAAATATGTCCTCCAAAGTTTGTATCGTCGTTCACTTTGGCCGTCCATTTGAGGGTGAAAGGTCGTACTAAGATTCAGTTTCTTAGTGCTATCCTTTTCTCGCTGATCCGTAGAAAATGTGCAGACTTCGTAAGTCGATCAAAAATTACCCAAAACATGTCATGGCCTCTTGAGGTTCGGGGTAACTTAGTAATGAAGTCCA
This sequence comes from Helianthus annuus, assembly GCF_002127325.2. Classification (NCBI taxonomy): domain Eukaryota; kingdom Viridiplantae; phylum Streptophyta; class Magnoliopsida; order Asterales; family Asteraceae; genus Helianthus; species Helianthus annuus. The sequence continues at coordinate 75,026,108 of NC_035446.2, forward strand.
TCGAGATTTGTTCCCATTTCCATACGGGAATTTCAGGTTGTTACAGTAATCCCGAAGGCTTTTGATATTCTGCCTTAACCTTGGCGCATGTAAGACATTTTCCGACAAAAGTAGCAATATTGCCTTTAAGATTAGGCCACCAAGAAAATCCTTTTAATTTTTGGTACATTTTATTTGATCCCGGATGTATAGAGTACCTTGACTTATGAGCCTCGTCCAAAATAATCGCCCGTAGGTCGCTAAAGAATGGAACCCAAATTCGTCCCATAAAGTACAGTGTTCCATGCTCCTTTGGCACCAATTGTGCCTCCATTCCTCGTAAGGATTCGACTTGAATATTTTCTAGCTTAAGCGCTTCTTGTTAAGCCTCGTGAATTAGAGAAGTGAGGTTAGTGTGTATGGTCATCTCTAAGGCTCGCACCCTTAGAGGTTTTTCACGTTCCTAGCTTAAGCACATATTATTGTATTTGGCCCATATTCTTTATTATAAGTGGGCTTTTTCATAAGGGTTTATTGTAATGGGCCATGTCGATGCATTTAGAAGATTGGGCTTAGCCCAACATCTTTTATTTAAGCCCAATATTTGATATTTTAGCACAATTTGTGTTCTTGAATTTTTAGTAACCTTTACTAAGTATAGACTACTTAATTAAACTTTCTAGTAACTTGTATAATTATCCTTAGTGTTGTTTTTCATATTAAACTTTTCGGTTTTCATTGTCGTTAATATATATAAGTTAAGTGTCTAAAAATATTTATTTTTAGACTTGTCATCGTATTCAGTTAATGTATAACTTTTGTGTCGAAGTTGTCCAAACGTCGTAGTAACCTTTCGAGGTGCCGATACGTCTGTTTCGCTGATGAAACATACATTGTTATATTGTCGATGCATATATAGTTATGAAAGGTGTTGTCCGATGTTCGTCGTCCGGTGTCCGCGTCTTGTTTTATGCTACCTCATAAGTGAGCGTTTTAAGTGTACGCGAATTATACTTGTGAATATTAGTGAAGTTTTTGGTTATGGTGTAAGTGTATATTTTTCATGTCTATTGTACTTAATATTTTAGTATGTATTCCTAGCACAAATACATACCCATAATATACACACATTATACACCAAATAAAGTATGCAACTATATAATTTTTACCCAAAAATTATATTAACATACACCTATTATTTCTTCCAATTTATTTAGTAAAAATACATATATGTGAGTTAATAAAATACTTAGATGTTTAGGCTTAAACCTTTTCATCAAAACTTCCTTAATGACATTTAAGGTCACTAATCGTGTTTAACCTAGTTAATCACCCCGTTAATCTATATTTAATCGCGATTAGATTTTTAGAAAATTTCGCCATAGTTTCCCCTAAACTATGTCGTTTTCCCACGTTTTCCAAACGCGTTTATACAAATTTCCAATTTCCAAACATGATCAACTTACTAATCAAACTACACTTTTCAAGTGGCTAATCCTACAACTTTTCTTCATTATATCATGAGCTTTCATACATAAACTTTCTAAAACAATTTCTAGACTTTTATGTATTAAAAGTTAAGACTTTTTAAGTGAACTTTTATATCCATTTGCTTTACCACTTTTTTATTTAAAAACCACACTTATTAGTTCTTAATCATCAAGTTTAGTCCATTAAAATCCTTAATCTTTCAAGTATGAAAACTTATATGTAAAGCTCATGAATATAATGGTGATGATCTTTCTTGATTTAAACCTCTAGTTGTTTAAATCACATTTTTAGGCCAAATATAACAAGATCATCACTAATATAGATTACTACACCAAACATACAACATGATCATCTTAAATCCTAGGTTAAACAACCTACTTTAACCAAAATCAACATGAACATACAACTTATTCAACCCTAATACACATAATAATCACATAATACTTCATATTTAGTAAGTTGTTAAGTTGTGATTTGGGTTTTAAGTTAGATTTTCTTGATTTTCAAGATGATCAACAAGTACTTTCATAATCTATACTTAATAACATGCTTAGAAAATGGTAAATGAGAACATACAACTTTGCACAAGATTAGAATGAAGATTAGGAAGAGATTAAGCTCCAAACAAAGCTCTAATGATGCTCCATGCCTTAATGATGCTTAGATGGTCATAAGAAGGCTTGATTAGGGTGAAAGTATGATGATTTATGAATGAAAATGGAAGGTTTATGTGTGCATGTTGTGGCCAAGATCTAGAGAGGTGCAAAGGAAAGTTTTGGTTGCTTGTTTGTGAATGAAATGTTTAGGTATGGTGAAGGAGATATGGTAAGGTAAGTTGATAAATCAAGATCCTTCAAAATTCTTCAATTAAATCTTGCAACCATACTTTCTTATCAACTTGTTTAGATTTCTAGGTTGAGGGGGGTGGACCCCATGTTGACCGAATGGGGGGTGTCATAGGTTTATTTTTTATTTTAATAAAAATGATATAAAATGTAAGATGTAAAGTTAATAAAAGTGTTCAGGAGTTTGGGGGGGGGGGTTTAATGAATTCTTGTTAGCTCACTAGGTTATTAGTTTGGGTGTTAGAATGGTAAAAAGGTCGCTAACTAGTTCGTTGGCACAAAAATGTTGAAGTTGTGGTCGTTGGGACGTAGTACCGGAAACTTGTGTTTCGAATATCCAATTCATATTCCCAAGTTTATTTAAGGTGTATTATATTATTTACAAGTCCTACGGACACTAAAATGTTGGATTCTATTGTTGCGGACATTTTATTTTGGTTATAATTTGGCGCGGAACGGACAAAGTGTAGTTAAGTGGATTTACCAGAAAGTTAAAGTGTTTTAGTGTTTAGTGTCCCTAATTATGGATTTTTATTTGTATTTCAACTATAAAGTGAGTTCATGCCCTTCGTCGCTCGTTCAGACAGTTTTCTAAACTTGCTGGCATGAATAGTGTGTTTAGGTGAATAGTGTTTTCAGCATTTTGCCAACATATTAGGACATAGTTTGCAGTTTTATCGTGACGTGGTGATTGTATTAATATGGTTTAACATATTTACCCATGGCCTACGATTGCTAGACTTTTCACGACCTAATCATGCAATAATTAAATCGTAATAAACGCAATTAAGTGTTTAATCAAGTAGTTAAGTTGTACAAAATTACCATTATTTTTGCCGGTTATCACATTTATGGAGCGGCTAGATTCGGGATTTAGGATTTAAAGTACAAAAGTATGTATTCATAAAAGTATTATATAGTTCTAGCACTCGTTTATGACACTATGTTATATATGGTTTCATGGGTCCCAAGTTGCCCATTAGAATCAATAACAAGTGGCTTAGAATCGTGGATAAGTTAGCCTAAGTTTATGACGAATAATCATGGTCCGATTATCATCACAAATCCAGCCATGTTTATATAGATTTATACATTTATATAGTTATAATATTATCCTAAAACTAACTCCAATCATAGATATCATAGAGTATCATGTAAGTTAAGCATGGAAGACACAACTAAAAAATCTAAAGCTAATGACAACCATCAATTTGATAGTGACTTCATACTAGAAATTGCAGGAGCCCATGTTGATCAAACTGTGTTAGCAGGGGAATGACAGAATCAGGAAAGTAAATTAGAGCCCTTCATCAAATTAGGTGTATAAACCAATATTTCTTTTGATTATGTACAAAACTCAACAGGATCAGATTCTGATGAATCTGTTAATGTTAACTATAAATTTGTTGTAAGAAAGAAAAATATTACTCTGGAAGAAAGAATTGGTGTCCCATTGATCTTAAATCTAAATTCGTTAAAGAGGAGTAGGTTGAGATGACAATAGGTGGAGATTGGATTTCTAATCAAGGGAACCTGGTTAAGGAAAATCCGTTTTCCCAGCAACTAATGGAGAACAATCTTAAAAGTTAGTTTATGGAAATGAGGAAAATCCAGATGTGAATATGTTACACAAATCTGGTAAAGGTCCTATGGATTGGTTTTATGATCACTCCATTCCTTTAACAACAACAAGAAGTGTGTCTTCTACTGATTTGGTAGAAGGAACATATGTTGTTCCACCTCACCAAAAAAGCAAAACTATGACATCTATGGAACTTGATACAATATTGAAGCATGTCCTGAATAAGTTAGAAGAAAAAAAGCAATCTGCAAAACAACCAAAGTTAGCTGTTGAAGACAAGCTGGACCGTTAGTTGAATGAAATGGAAAGCCAAAAAACTAACATCAGAAAATTGCCAGATTTTGTCAAATTCATCAGACAACAACAAACAGAAGAAAATACAAAGAAGCTGTAGAGTATGCAAGAGACCCAAGAAAGCTCCCAAGACATCAATAACTTAAAATCAGAATTCAGAAAAGTGAACCAGGAACTAAAGGAAATGAAGAATCAGATGGAAGAAGTTATGAAGTCAAAAGGAGAAGCAAGTTCTAATAACATCAAAGAAGATCTCAATAGTGTAAAGATGAGTAACAGCACTGTTGCAGTTGCACTTGTAAAATTAATTGAAGATTGGAGTGAGCACAAAGAAAAGCTTTAATCAGAACTAAGTGCAATGCGTTCCGAAGAAATGAATAACCAGGTCCTAATCAATGATGTAAAATCCTTGCTAAAGAGGTTGTCCTACAATATTGCACAAGTATCAAGAATAAAGATACATGATCTGATAAAGCCAATACCAGAACATCATCAAAAAAAGGAACTTCACCAGCAACAACAAAGGAAACAACACCCACAACAAAAGAAACAACACCTGCTACTAAAGAAAGGATAGAACCAATGGGTCCTCCGTCCACACCGAATCAAGAAATAACCATGATCCTGGTTTCACCAAAGGAGACCACATCAACTATACCGGAATATCCAACAACAGAATAAACAAAGAAGCAAACATTCACTAAACCCAAGAACAAGGAAAAGCTACAAGCATCACCCAAATAGATAACTTTAGGTGATACCACCTTTAGCTTATCCTTGGTTCAAGGAGTCAAAAGAAGATAGAAAGAGACTGCAACCTCCTCAAAGAAGCAAGGATGATTCTCAGATCAGATCTCCCAACAAATATCATAAGGCACACACTACACGTCTCAAATAAAGACATGCTTTTTCCTGAATACTATCTCAGACACTTTTGTAGAGATGAGGAACAAGAAATTGACAGACCTCTAAGTCTTGTGACCAAGAACTTCTATCTGCAAAGAATTGTCAGAGGAGAATACTGCTTTCATAGACCGCTTACCAATCCAACCAGAAGGGTAATGAAATTAGTAGACCACTCTACTCCTAATGGCATATTGGGGTTTCATGATCAGAATAAGTACATAGTAGTGAGAATCCTAGGTGATGAACAAACATTCATTGATGGGGAACTGGCATCTATGGTTCATCCAGTTGATCTTATAAAATTAAAAAAGACATATGAAGAAGAAAGGTCATGTAGAAGATCTATTTAGAAGAGCCATCAATAACATCACCACCAGTGGTATAAAAGTCTTCACAAGAATCTCTCTAAGTGATTTTGATATGTGTATTCACTTCGACCATGTGATCTCTGCAAAGCTGCTCATAACCCTACCATGTATAGAAATCCCTGATGAACTCAAAGCTGAGGCAAGAACATGTTTGATCTTTTAAAACCTGAATTATCTATCATTTATAGGGATATCAATGAAGAGAGGGCAATGTTCTGACTTAATGAAATTTGAAAATACTCCAACAAGACTCTAAATTACATTAGAGAATACATGAACAATAAGCAAGAACAACTAATGGTCAAAGGACATGCCAAGATAGATCTCATGAAAAAGGTTGAACAAGTAATTGATGAATGGATTGAAACTAGAGAAATCTACAAAGATCTATACAAGGAAAGCAGCAAACCAATCCCACAAGATAAGAAGTTGCGAAGATATCTTTACGCCCTTGCTTGATAAACAATTCAAAAATTTTGTTCTTTTAGATTTTCTTTTGGTTGGACAAGATTTTTCTATTTTAAATGAGGTAATACTGAAATTTTCTTTTGACTATTACGTCTCCATTTGCATATCATAGTTGTCATTTTTTACAACAGTTAGAGGGAAATTGTTAGGAAATTTTTTATGTAAGTGTTGATGAAAAATGAAGAAGAAATATGATCTTTCTGATTAGATTTGATGCATACAAAGTCAAAGGGTAATACAGGAAGAAGATACTTGACTTTGGACAACAATAGGAAGAGTTGGCATCAAGTAAGGATCAGACAGTCATCTACAACATAAGAAGAAGTTTGTATGAGAAAAATCTGGTAAATCTGATATTCATCAACAGATTCAGATCATAGCATCAGGAATATGATAACATCAGATTTCTGATATAAGACTTATCATATTCTTATGAAGCAACTTGCGGTAACCGATAATGTTTACACGTATACGTATGTGACTAGTGGATCAAAGGATTCAATGAATATGCCAAAAAGCTACTTTTCACAGGACAAGTGCATGAATAAACAAATGTTTATTCATGTCAATCATTCTCTATTATAAATAGAGAATCATTCATCGAAGAGTAAATGAGTTGAACCTAGCATCTAATACATCCTACAAACTCCACTACCCTTCAACACATAATTCTTTAAGTATTTGTTTTGTAATAGCTAATAATCCTCCAATCACCTTGTAAGCATTCAAAGTGATATAAATATGAAAATTCTGTAATTCGGTTTCTTAAGAGTTTGATTTCTACATTTCGGACATTATTTTCTATACATGTTGAAATCATTTGCCAAGTTTAGTTAAACACTGTTATCTGAGATCAACAACATTCTATAATAGAAATGAAAAGAAGTTAATTTTCATTATATATACATGTAGTATATATAAAAATATTTACTTTCAACGGGAACTGAACCTTCATATCCATCCAGCCTGAGATACATATGCTTGGAGTAATATGTAATGTTAGTAACTATAAAATGAAAATTTATACAACATGAATGAATTACATAACCATATGTGTACTTACAGTCGAAAGTTGTATGATTGCCATGGATGCGACAAGGATGAGGAGAAAATAAAATTGAAATGTTCCAGTTTTGTACAATGTTAGAGTAGAGTGAAGTTGATAATGAAAACGATGCACATGTACACACAAATTATGTTTTACAAAGAAGAATATATCGTCTTAAACGCACTATATATAGAGTTATTGATTAATATCTATTAAACATAATTAATATTTATATCATTTTATGTTTGTTTTATAATAAGATCTAGTTAAATTTGCTCGTGCGATGTGGCGGGTGTGTGGTAGAGACTCAATCAGTATTATATATTGGGGCACTCGCTGTGACAAGCAAAAGTACACGTCTTTGGTTCATTAGTCTTTAGTATCTTATTATTGTTAAATGTGATTTTAACTAGCAGGTTAAGTGCACGCGTCGCGGCTAGTCGGTTATAAAAATTAGGGGCTGTTTGTTTACCTCTTAATGGTTCAGACCTCTTACTGGTTCAACACTTAATGGTTCAGACTGTTTATTTCACGAGCAGATATCTGAATGGTTCATACATTTTCATCTGAACGGTTAACTATTACACTGGTTCTTAATGGTTCAGACCTCTTACTAGTTCAGCACTTAATGGTTTAGACCTCTCTTATTGATTTAGCACTTAACCATTCAGAAGTTGCCAAACAACCCTTTACACAGAAATGTAGAAAATAAATAAGCATGTCACATTAGTATATTCGGAATTTTATAAAACATTATATATTAAAAGAAACAAAATATATTATACCTATTGAAACCATGTAAACAAATACCGGTTCCAGTAATACCCGATGTTCGATCAGAACCAGTTTGGTCATTCACAGTACCATAAACAAAATACGTTACATCGATCGAAACAATAATAACGAATACCATTGACGATTTAAAAAAATACATTTTGTTATACATAATATAAATTTTAGAAAAGAATCAATTTACTGTTCATCAAATGCATTTTGTTATATATAACTAGACACATTTAATGGTGTTTTAAAGTAGGTTTAGGGTTAGTTTTAGAAAAAAAAATATGTGATCGTTACTGTTCTGGGTGATTTTCCGCTTATATATCCTGAATAATATTTGTTGTGATTAGGATACCGGATCAGGATATTGGTAACATCCTGATGCAATATCCTGGTAGTGACTAATTAATTCACGTGCAGATTAATGAAGCAAGTTTATAACATTCAAGTGGACTTCTTCTCCCAAAGACTTGGGCCAATCTGTTGGAATAGGAACGTTGAAGCTGGAAGACGTGGACTACAACGTTCACAAAGGGAATATTCGTTTTATCCGGAATTTGTAGGCTAGTTAGTTAGCCTTACTTTACTATAAATAGGATTGATCGGATCAGATAAGGACACACACAATCTCTCGAACTCTCTTGCTCTCTTGCTGCAATCACTCACAACACTCTCACACTTGTATTCAAATTACATTGTAACACTTAGTTGATCCGCATCATATCCTGCACTGTATCCTGACATTTGAAGTAATAAGAAGAACAAGGCAGCTGCGATTGTCAGCTCCCAAGGTTTTGTGCCGACGATCTAGATTGATCAAGGGCTTTCCTCATACATCCTGTGTCACCCTTTATATTTTGCTCATTGTTTGACTGTAGATACAGCTCGATATCCTGAGCCGTATCCTGAAAACTGTTTTTGCAAACAATTAAATCAGCATATTTTCGATACACATTCTTAGCACACTACCTCACTTAACTAATTTGATCACTTTTAATTGCTTCGGTAATTTTTGACCAAAACAATTTGGCGCCCACCGTGGGCAAGTGGTCCTATTTCTACTAAAAGCTTTTGCAAAGTCATTACTTGGTTTTCTATTTTCAAAACTTTTTGCTACACTATTTTCAATGGCCTCGAGATCAAACATGAGCTCTTCTACCGTGTCTGCTATAACCTCTGCAACAATTGGTTCGGTGCTTCCACCACCTCCTCCGAGGGCCCAAGCCTCTTCACAGCCTCAGGATATTATCCCCACTCGGAATGTTCAGGGATCTGCTCCTGTTTTGGCCTCTAATGATGAAATTCTAACTTTATTTGGTAATATACAGGAACAGATGAAGCAACAGCAGGAGACCAACCAAATGCTGATGAGAGAGATACAACTCTTGAAATCCAGCTCAAGCAGACCCGCTGAGGATGCTGTCACCCCTTGCAACCCACAACTTTGAACTTCAGTTCGGCAGTATATACTGAGGATAACATGGGGAATATTGTGCCTAGCCATTCCCAGAGTCATATTCCTGAGATACCCTCTTTGGTTAGGGTGTCAACTGTGAGAAGTTTAGGATATGCTTCTGGATATGGCCAGAATCCCCAGACTGGTAACGTATCTAATAATAATAATAATACTCTTGCTACTAATGGTAATGGATCTTTGCAGGATGCAGGTATGACATCAACATTTTCTAGGGAGCTTCAGAAATTGAAGGACATGATATCCAGTGACCCTGGGGTGGTCCAGCCAATTCCAGAAGTATCCCAAGACAGCCACATGATATCCCAGTTTTCATATCCTATTTGTGATGCTGAAATCCCAAAAAGATTTCAGACCCCCAACATGAAGCTCTATGACGGAACTACGGATCCTGAAGAGCATATTGCCCAGTATAGGGAAAGGATGAAAATCGACCCTATCCCTCCAGATCTCAAGGAAGCATGCCTCTGCAAGGGTTTTGGTTCTACCTTAACAGAACCAGTCTTAAAATGGCTCTTAAACGTTCCTCCTCATTCGATTACATCATTTGCTCATTTAGTCAATTTATTTAATAGTCAATTTTCTTGCAGTCGAAGTTTTGAAAAACTAACCAGTGATCTCTATAGGATAACCTAAGGACCTCAGGAATCTTTAAGAGATTATGTGAACAAGTTTAGCCGGGAATCCTTAGATATCCCACATCTTGATGTTGCAACAGCTGTGCAGGCTTTCAAGATGGGATTGCAAAAAGATTCTCAATTTTACCAGGATCTTGTAATGAATCCCTGCAGGAACCTGGACGAAGCTTGGAACAGGGCTTTAAGATATATTCGATTGACGGATGACAAAAAGATGCAAGAGAGAATGAATTCATCCACAACCTATGAATCAACCAACAGGAAGTCAGAATCATCGTAAAAATCATATCGCTCTAAGCCATATGGCAGGAATGACAACAAGAAAGTGAACGCTGTTGAAGACGAGGATCCTGAGTTGTCAGAATATTGTTTTTCTGTTAATATACCTGAACTGATGTATGTTATGCATGGTTTAGGAGACAAAGAGAGGTGGCCTAGGAAGAAGCAACAGAAAGCCGATTGGAAGGATAAGTCCAAGTGGTGTGCCTTCCATGAGGATTTCGGACATGTTACTGAGGATTGCGTTGCTCTGAGGAAAGAAATAGGCTATCTCCTGAGCAAGGGATATCTAAAGGACCTCCTGGGAAGAAAGAAGAATAATGGTCAGGATACTGAGAAGGATCCTGAACGAACAACATCACCTCCTGCGGATGCCAAGATAATAAACTTTATTTCAGGAGGATCCGACATCTCCAGAACATCATATTCTGTGGCGAAAAGGCACGCAAAGGAGGCTAAGATAGAGAGGGGATATAAGCCAACCAGGATGTCAACCCTCACGACTGATAAAGTGATCACGTTCGATAGTGATGATAGGGATACTGTCCAGGATCCTCATCATGATGCTTTGGTAATAACTTTGTTTGTTGCTAATCACTTTGTGCGCAGGATACCGGTGGATAATGGTAGCTCCGTCAACTTAATTCAACTAGAGACATTGAAGAGGATGAATGTATCCCCGATGGATATCACTTCGAAATCCACTGTACTTGTTAGATTCAGTGGAGAGGCCAGGAATACTGTGGGAGAGATAAAATTGCCGGTTTATGTTGAAGGGGTCAACTCAATGCAACGCTTTTGTGTCATGGACTCCTTATCCTGCTATAATATTATATTGGGTAGGCCGTGGATCCATGATATGAAAGCTGTTCTGTCAACCTATCATCAATGCATCAAGATCCCTACCCCTTGGGGGGTAGTCAAGGTGGAAAGTGATCAACAGGAAGCAAAGGAGTGTTATTCTTCTTCAATGAAATCCTCGACAAAGCCCAATGCAGCATAGCAATTAAAGATGCGAGCCCAGGATATCATGGAAGCTTCAGAACAGGATGTTAAGAAAATTTTCCTAGATCAGGATAATCCTGATATCTCGGTGCTCGTAGGAACCAATATCCCTCAGGATATTGAGAATCAATTAACTAACTTTTTGAAATGCAGGATGTCAACATTCGCATGGAAACATGAAGATATGACAGGTATTTCCAAGGATGTCATAACTCACAAGCTCGGAATTGACAGGTCTTTTAAGCCCGTCCAACAGAAACGAAGAAAATTTGCTCTGGAACGGAACGCGATTATTCAGGAAGAGGTGGAAAGATTATTAAAAAGCAAGATTGTTAGGGGAGGATTTTCTAACAATTAGTGATCCTTACTTGTTATCCTAATAGTGATCCTTACTTCTGTGACAGATGGTGATCCTCAGAAGAGCTTCAGGATCAGGATCATGGATCACCCTAAGGATCCTCATACTAACGATTGGCTGTTTATGTTTCGTATTGTTTTGCAGGAGTAATAAGCTTGACTTGGTCTTGGCAACGGTACTATGGAATATTCCACGGGTATTTCGCACACGTTTGAATGGAAATGGACGTTGTGGAGAACGTGGGAGCATGGCACAAAAGTCGGATAGTTTGTTAGCTTAGTTAGCTTTTATTTTTAAAGGGGTGACGAGCTATTTTTAGAACATTTAGCCATTTTCAGCTACATACACTCTCGTACAACTGCACTCTCGAAGCTTTCAGCAAACACTTAACAGTTTTCACACACTTTTACACAATTAACCATAGTGATCCTTGTACCTAGCTCGTCGCTATCCGAAGTTGTAAACATTTATCGATTTATTTGAGCTTGGTGATCGGTAGTTTCCATCACCCGAGGTTTTTTATGCCGGAGATCATTCATTGATCAAGGGCTTTTTCCTCGTATAAATCCTTGTGTTGTTTGTGCAATTTACATCGAAGTGATCCTTATTATTGTTCTTCATTTCAAGCATCATTCCCCGTAACTAAGAGTTTGGTTGTATTATCCTCATTAGATTTTTGACCAAAACAGTTTGGCGCCCACCGTGGGGCAATTGGTGCTTCATTCCTAAGAAATTTTTCTGTTGGTGATCATTCCGGTTCATTGCATACAAGTACATGGCTTCATCATTGAAGAATACCTTTACCGCAATGTCTGCGGTCAATTCGTCTCAGGGCATTCCACCTTTGCCTCCACCACCTGCTGGATCTCAGAAAAATGAAAAATGCTGAGAAGAAACCAACTCCTATTTTCTCCAAACCTCCAACTTCTTCTGCTTCTTACACTCCCACTACTAGTGACATGTTTACTTTGATTTTGCAGATGAAGGATCATATACAACAACAGGATAAGACCAATGAAAGGATTCTCAAAGAAATCGGAGATCTCAAGAAACAAAAGAAAGCGGCAGAGGATCATTCCCCACTGGTGCCCAGATCTTTGAATTTTGATACTCCGGTGATTACTTCTCAGCCATCAGTGGTTCCAGATGTTCAATATGTGGGTGGACCAAAAGGAGTGCACTACGGATCGGCAATAGTGACTCAGGCATCAGGTTCATATTTCCAGCCAACAGGATCCTATCCTCAGCATATGGGATCCTTCATGAATTCAGGAGAATACTCAGGAGCGCAGCAGAATCAAGGATCTTCCTTTGTTCCAGGATCATCCCAGGTTCAAGGATCTTCCTTTGTTCCAGGATCATCCCAGGTACAAGGATCCTCCTTCGTCCCAGGATCATCCCAGGTTTAAGGATCCTCCTTCGTCCCAGGATCATCCCAGGTTCAAGGATCCTCCTTCGTCCCAGGATCATCCCAGGTTCAAGGATCCTCTTTCGTCCCAAGATCATCCCAGGTTCAAGGACCCTCCTTTGTTCCAGGATCGTCCCAGTTTCAGGGATCCTTCCAGATGCCAGGATCCTTGAGGAGTTTGCAAACAGGAAGTTCCGATGTCCATCAAGGAGATTTTATTCCGATGCAGACCATTGCTTCTACTGGTCCTTCCATCATTCCAGAGTCCCAGCAATATGGATTCACATCCGGTGTTCCTAATTTAAACCCGATGGGAGGTAACACTTTTAATAATTCTCTCACCACTAACCATGGATTCATGCAGGATACAGGTATCAACCATGCCATGGCCAGAGAGTTGCAAAAATTGAAGGATATGATATCAAGTGTTCCAGGAGTGGTCAAACCTATCCCAGAGATTGCAGATGGAAGTCATAAGATATCTCGTTTTGCACCACCAATTTGTGATGCTGAGATACCCAAGAGGTTCCATGTGCCAACCATGAAGCTGTATGATGGTTCGACGGATCCTGAAGAGCATATAGCACAGTATAGGGAGAGGATGGAGATCAATCCAATTCCAGAAAGGTTAAAGGAAGCATGCCTATGCAAGGGATTCGGATCCACTCTTACTGGATCAGCTCTCAAATGGCTGCTAAGTCTTCCTCCTTACTCTATTACCTCATTTGCTAATATAGTTAACTTATTCAATAATCAGTTTTCTTGTAGTAGAAAATTTGAGCGTTTAACTAGTGATCTGTATAGGATAACCCAGGGTCATAATGAATCATTAAGGGATTATATCACTAAATTTAGTAAAGAATCCTTGGATATTCCTAACCTGGATATAGCTACGGCTGTTGAAGCCTTTAAAATGGGATTGCTTAGGGATTCATTATTCTATGATGATCTTGCTATGACACCATGCAGAAACTTAGATGAGGTAAGAACCCGGGCACTCAGGTTCATCCGGCTAGAGGATGACAAGAGGATCTAGGAGAGATTAGCAGGATCCTCAAAGCAAGAGAAGCAAGGATCCTCGTTCAAGAATAACAAGTTCAGATCCTATAACAGATCTGATAACCAGAACGTGCATGCTGTTGATCAAGAAGAGGATGATGAGGATTATCCTCCAATTTCCGAATATTGTTTTTCCGTTGATAACAATGAACAAATCCTTGCGATGCAGAACCTAGGTGATAAAGCTAGATGGCCTAGAAAAAATGACAGACCAGCTGCAACCAAAGATAAATCAAAGTGGTGTGCATACCATGAAGATTTTGGGCATCTAACAGAAGAATGCATTGCATTGAGAAAGGAAATTGGATACTTGTTGAGCAAGAGGCATCTAAAAGAATTGCTGGGTAGAAAAAAGTCAAGGACTCAGGATCCTGAAAGGATCCCTGAGAAAGCTCCGGCCCCTCCAGCAGATGCACAAGTAATAAACTTTATTTTTGGAGGATCAGACATCTGTGGTACATCCTTCTCAGCAGCTAAAAGGCATGCAAAGGAAACTAAAATGGATAATGGAGAAAGACCTGTTCGAACATCAAGTGTCTCTGAAGGAAAAGTCATAACCTTTGATGAGGATGATCGTGTTGATATCCAGGATCCTCGTCATGACGGTTTGGTTATTACATTATTTATATCTAACCATTTTGTTCGCAGGATTCTCATTGATGGGAAAAGCTCAATGAACATAATCCAGTTGGATGTCCTCAATAGAATGGACATCCTTGAATCCGATAATGTTCAAAGATCATCTGTCCTTGTGGAATTCAGTGGAGAGACAAAGATTACATTGGGAGACACCAAACTTCCTATCTACATAGAGGGAGTGAATTATGTTAAAAAAAATTCTATGTTATTGATTGCTTATCTTGCTGTAATGTTATCTTTGGCAGGCCATGGATACACGATATGAAGGCAATCCCTCTCAACATATCATCAATGTGTCAAGGTCCCAACTCTATGAGATATGATGAAGATAGAAAGTGATCAGCAGGAGGCAAAGAACTGTTACACTTCTTCAATGAAGCCAGCCTCCAAGGAGCAAGACATTATGGAGGCAAAAGAGCAAGACGTCAAGGATATTATGTTGAACCCAGAGGATCCTGAATCCAAATTTTTTATAGGATCTGGGATCCTTGACAGTATTGAGCAGGATTTAGTATCCTTCTTGGAAAGAAGAAAATCTACCTTCGCTTGGAAACATGAAGATATGATAGGAGAAAGTTTGCACTTGAAAGGAATGCCATTATCCAAGAAGAGGTAGACAAATTGCTCAAGGCAAGTTTGAGTGGACTGATAAGCATGAAGCTGCACTTAAGGTTCTTAAGGATTATCTATCCTCAGCACCAGCCCTGATGAAACCAGAAAATGGAGAATCGTTATCCTTATACTTAGCTATTTCAGCTAAAGTAGTAAGTGTGATCCTAGTTAAGGATCATGAAGGCTCTCAACATCCGGTATACTATGTAAGTAAAATTCTACTTGATGCTGAGGCTAGGTATTCTCATTTAGAGAACTTAATTCTTGATTTAATTATGGCTTCTGCTAAACATAGACATTATTTAGAAACTCACACCATTATTGTGAAAACCAACCTTTCTATCAAGAATGTTCTCAGGAAAACTGAAATGGCAGGTAGAATGGCAAAGTGGATAGTCAAGCTTAATGCATATGACATTAAGTATGAACCTAGGACTGTCATCAAGTCCGAAGCTTTAGCTGACTTTGTGGCTGATTTCAGTAGTGATCTACAAAGGGAAGCTGAGTTAGAAGTTCAACAACTTGAGAAGACCAAGGATCCTTGGACACTCTTCACGGATGGAGCTTCAAATGTTAAAGGAACTAGACAAAGCACACTACTAAAATCGCCACAGGGGGACATTATACCTCAATCCATTGCATGTGAATTCCAAACCACTAATCATGAGGCAGAGTATGAGGCCTTGATAGCAGGTTTGCAATTAGCTAATAATATGAGGATCAGGTATCTTCAAGTATATGTAGATTCTCTATCAATTACTAATCATTATAACAGTTCTTACACTGTCAAATGTGAAAAGCTAATCAAGTACTTAGAAATAGTCAGGAAACTGGCAGATTCTTTTGCTCTTTTCAGTCTACCACAGGTACCCAAGGAAGAAAATTCAGAAGCTGACGCTTTAACTAACCTTGGATCATTCCTAAAGATGCCAGAAGATGTGAAAAATACTCATCACCCATGTTTTAACTCCTGCAATTGAGGATCACGTAGCCATGGAGATAGTGGAGGATTCTGCAATCATACCTGGTGATCCTGCACAGTCAAATTCAGGATCCTGGATCCTTCCAATCCTAAGATATATACAACATGGAGAGATTCCTACAGGAGAAAACCCCAGAGCTTTCAAAGTCAAGGTCCCTAGTTGCGGTGCATTGAGGATCCAGAAATTCAAGAAATCCTAAAGCTTTCAAAGTCAAGGAGACTGTGGAAACCACACTGGGGGCAGAGCACTATCTCAAGGATCCTTAGAACAACATACTATAGGCCTACCACGAAGAAGGATGTTGTGGATTATGAAAAGAAGTGTGATGCTTGTCAAAGACACAGTAATATTCTACACCAACCAACATAACATCTGCATCCTAAGAAGAAGCTTTTGCTCAAAGTCAGAAAAAGGAAATGGCCAGTTATCAACAAAGAATGGCTGGTGCTTACAACAGAAACGTCAGGATCAGGAAATTTCAGATTGGTGATATGGTATTAAGGAAAGCATTTTAGAATACCACCAATCCTGCTGATGGAAAATTGGCACCAAAATGGGAAGGCCCTTATTTGATTGAAGCTAAAGCAGGAAAGGGGGCATATAGATTGCTGACCATGGAAGGTGATTTGTTACCAAGAGCTTGGAATGCTGTCCATTTGAAGAAATATTTCATGTGAGCAGGATCCTCATGGCACAGATGATCCTTACATTAGGGGTATCCTGGAAGGATCCTTAAAGCATCAATGATCCTTACTATGGTAACATCCTAATCTTGAACTATTTCATTTCCTTATTTTCTCATATAAGGATAAGGATCATGTGTCCTTCATCCTTATCTCACATGATTTTGAGTTTTGAAAGTTCAGGTATCCTTAGCAAAGCGTTTATTATCTACAGAAGCAATCCAGTGCCTTGGGTTTAACCCCAGTTATTTGGGCTTGACCCCAGTTCTGCCTGTAGCGCATGATGATCCTGGTATAGTTCAAGGCAGTGGGACCAGTACTCGCTTTAGGGGCTGATAATTCCATTGTACTGGCTATACCTAGGATCCTACGTATAATGGTAGACGTACCATACATCCGTTCCTAAGGTTTCTAACGTTTTCACGTTAGCTAAAGTTTTGGCATTGTCATGTCACTAAGTTTGGATAGTCGCCAGTTAGGGCCATACTCCAGTTTACATACGATCCTTGGGCTTGTCCCCAGTTATCCTTGGGCTTGTCCCCAGTTATCCTTAGGCTTGTCCCCAGTTATCCTTGGGCTTGTCCCCAGTTATCCTTGGGCTTGTCCCCAGTTATCCTTGGGCTTGTCCCCAGTTATCCTTGGGCTTGTCCCCAGTTGCTAACTCTTATCTTATGTTGGCTTAGTCCCAAGTTATGCTCTATTTCAGGTCCTTGAAGTTAAACAACTAGGGATCCTTGATCCTTACTTATCTCTGAGGTTTATCTTGTAATTGTCCTGGTTATGGTACTAAGGGTTAGGATCCTAACTTGGATCCTCAGGTATGATCCTTAACTATTTTTAATTCTATTCATTGTTTATTTGAATAACCCTTGAATTTTGACAACTAAACTTATGATCCTTAAAATATATACTACTTTTTGGGATTTTTCAACTATAGGATATTTGATCATGGATCATATCCTAAATATTTTCAACCTGACTTATTCAAAACTGCTTATTTAATAAGTGTACATCAAAATAATTGAGAATTAAAGAGACAAAAAGGATAACAGCACAAGATAAGCGACAAAAGATTAAGATTTTTTATTTATTAACAAAAAGACTAACCCTTAAAAGGTTGTCAAAATTACCTACCCCGAGCATCTACCAGCAATACGTGGCCCGTCCGCTAGGGTAGGTAAAGGTGTCCATGATAATAAGTTCTAAGTAGTGCAGGAATATAAAGGCGGCAGGATCACAATGGCTTCATCCCCCAAACAGAGGACCCCTCCACCATTTGCAATCCTACCTATTGTCTGAAGGATCCTAGATCCTTAAACCTAAAACTATTGTTCAGTACAAACCATTAAATTGTTCAACAAACTACCATCAAACAAAAAAAAATTGGGCTTCGGCTATGTCTAGAAGTTTCCATCATCGCCCAATCATGCAGCCTAGACCTTCACTGCATCACCACCTCCGGCTCCACTTGCTTCACCACCTTGATCCTTGCCACTGCCTCCAGCCTCAATTGTCAGGATCTCTTCAGCCTCCTCTTCATCATCCAGTTCAGCCAGCCTTGCCTTCCAGCCCTCCACATCCCAGGTGCTCCTGTCAAAGTCAGGATCCTGAGCTTCCAAGGCCATTTGCAGCTTGGTCTTGTACATCGCTATGGCGGCAGAGACTTTGGCATCCTTGGTGATCTCATGCCTCTCGTAGTCAAAGTTGATCAACACCTTGGCCGTCTCGTTTTTGGCATTCTGGAGATCCTTCTGAAGATCAGCAATCTTGAGGTCCTTTAGCAGTGCAACCTGTTGGAGGTTAGCAATCTTACTGTTAGGGCTGGATTTTTATAATACATGATCCTTACATGTGATCCTAACCAGTGATCCTTGTTTCTTTGGCAGATAGTGATCCTCAGCAGAGTTCCAGGATCAGGATCACGGACCATCATAGGATCCTCATGCTAACAGTTGCTTTCATTAACTTTAATGTTGTTTTGCAGGAATGACTAGCAGGATCCGCTCTTAGCATCACAATCAAGGGACGCGTCTTTACAATTTTGGCACACGCTCAATCAGAGATGAACGTTGCAAAGGATATGGAAACTTGGCATGATTTAAGGGCGACAATTTAGGCTAGATTTACTTTTATTTCTAAAGGGGTAATGAGCTGATTATTAGTCTTTTTACCTAAAATAGGCCACCTACACTTGTATATATAAATACTCTTCCCCATTCGGAAGACACACAACACAATTCTCACACGCTTAGACACACATTACGATAGTGATCCTTGTACTCAGCTCATTATCATCCGAAGTTGTAACCATATTTTGATATATTGAAGTTGGTGATCGGTAGTTGCCATCACCCGAGGTTTTTTATGCCGGAGATCATACATTGATCAAGGGCTTTTTCCTCGTATAAATCATTGTGTCTTTGCATATTTCATACTTAAGTGATCCTTTACTTTTTCAATAAACCAAGCATCATTCCCCATTTACTTAGAGTTTGGTTGCATTATCCTTGTGTGATTTTTGACCAAAACAGTTTGGCGCCCACCGTGGGGCAATTGGTGCTTCATTCATAAGAAAACTATCTGTTCGAAATCATTTCAAAGAGTTACATGGCTTCATCATTGAAGAATACATCCACAGCAATGTCGGCAGTCAATTCATCTACTGGCATTCCACCTTTGCCTCCACCACCAGCTGGATCTCAGAAAAATGCTGAGAAGAGACCAACTTCTATCTCCTCTAAACCATCATCTTCTGCTCTAACTTCTTCTGTTCCCAGTACTAGTGATATATTTACTTTGATTTTGCAGATGAGGGATCGTATGCAGCAGCAGGATGAAACTAATGACAGGATCCTCAGAGAAATCAGAGATCTCAAAAGGCAAAAGAAAACGGCAGAGGATCATTCCCCACTAATGCCCAAATCTTTGAGTTTTGATACTCCAATGATTACTTCTCAGCCAACAGAGGTCCCAGACATACAATATATGGGTGGATCAAGAGGAGTGCATTTCAGCCCAGCAACAATGACACAGGCATCAGGATCATATTTCCAACCGGCGGGATCCTACGCCCAGCATTTGGGATCCTTCATGAGCTTAGGATCCTCCTTTGTCCTAGGATCATCCCAGGTTCAAGGATCCTCCTTCGTTCCGGGATCATCCCAGGTTCAAGGATCCTCCTCTGTTCCAGGATCGTCCCAGGTTCAAGGATCCTCCTTTGTTCCAGGATCATCCCAGGTTCAAGGATCCTCCTTCGTTCCAGGATCGTCTCAAATACCAGGATCCTTCCAGATGCCAGGATCCCTAAAGAATTTGCAAACAGGAAGCCTAGATGTCCATCAAGGAGATTTTATTCCAATACAGACCATTGCTTCCACTGGTCCATACATTATCCCAGAATCCCAGCAATATGGATTCACACCCAATGTTCCTAACTTGAACCCGATGGGAGGTAACACCTTAAATAATTATCTTACCACTAACCATGGATTCGTGCAGGATACAGGTATCAATCATGCTATGGCCAGGGAGTTACAGAAGCTGAAGGATACGATCTCAAGTGTTCCAGGGGTAGTCAAGCCTATCCCGGATATTGCAGATGGAAGCCATAAGGTATCTCGTTTTGCACCACCAATTTGTGATGCAGAGGTACCCAAAAGGTTCCATATCCCTACTATGAAGCTGTATGATGGTACAACGGATGCTGAGGAGCACATAGCACAAAACAGGGAGAGGATGGAGATCAATCCAATCCCAGAGAAGTTAAAGGAAGCATGCCTATGTAAAGGATTTGGATCCACCCTTACTGGATCAGCTCTTAAATGGCTGCTAAGTCTCCCCCTTACTCTATCACTTCATTTGCTAATTTAGTTAACTTATTCAATAACCAATTCTCTTGTAGTAGAAAATCTGAAAGATTAACTAGTGATTTATATAGGATAACTCAAAGTCATAATGAATCATTAAGGGATTATATAACTAAATTCAGTAAAGAATCCTTGGACATTCCCAACTTGGATATGGCCACGGCTGTTGAGGCCTTCAAAATGGGACTGCTTAAGGATTCATTGTTCTATGATGATCTTGTTATGACACCACGCAGGAACCTAGATGAAGTAAGAACTCGGGCACTCAGGTTCATCCGGCTAGAGGATGACAAGAGGATCCAGGAGAGGCAAGTAGGATCCTCAAAACAGGAAAAACAAGGATCCTCTTTCAAGAACAATAAGTTCAAATCCTACCATAGAAATGACAACCAGAACGTGCATGCTGTTAACCAGGAAGAGGATGATGAGGATTATCCTCCGATTTCCGAATATTGTTTTTCTGTTGACAATCACAAACTAATCCTTGCAATGCAGAATCTAGGAGAAAAAGCCAGATGGCCCAGAAAGAATGACAAACCATCCGGGACTAAAGACAAGTCAAAGTGGTGTGTATACCACGAGGATTTCGGGCATCTAACTGAAGAATGCATAGCATTAAGAAAAGAAATTGGATATCTGCTAAGCAAGGGACATTTGAAAGAATTGTTGAGAAGAAAAAAGCAAAGGACTCAGGATCCTGAAAGGATCCCTGAAAAGGCTCCAGCCCCTCCGGCGAATGCACAAGTGATCAACTTTATTTCCGGAGGATCAGATATTTGTGGTACATCCTTCTCGGCAGCCAAAAGGCATGCAAAGGAAGCAAAAATGGATAATGGAGAAAGACCTATTCGAACATCAAGTGTCTCGGAAGGAAAGACGATAACGTTTGATGAGGATGATCGCATTAACATCCAGGATCCTCATCATGATAGTTTAGTTATTACTCTCTTTATTTCTAACCATTTTGTCCGCAGGACCCTTATCGACGGAGGAAGCTCAGTAAACATTATCAGCTTGATGTTCTAAAGAAAATGGGTATCCCAGAATCAGACATCACACCAAGATCCTCCGTGCTTGTGGGATTCAGTGGAGAAACGAAGAAAACTCTGGGGGACATTAAACTCCCAATCTACGTGGAAGGATTACATAATTATCAAAAATTTTGTGTCATTGACTGTTTATCTTGTTGTAATGTTATCCTTGGCAGGCCCTGGATACATGATATGAAAGCAGTCCCATCTACCTACCATCAATGTGTGAAACTCCCTAGCCCATGGGGGATAATCAAGATCGACAGTGACCAGCAAGAGGCTAAGGATTGCTATACCTCATCCATGAAACCAACCTCGAAGCCAAGGGAGCAATAGCAATTACAGTATCCTCCAAGGAGTGTCTTGGAGGCAAGGGAACAGGATGTGGACGAAATCCTTTTGGATCCTAGTGATCCTGAATCAAAAATCTATATCGGATCAGGGATCCTTGGCGAGTTGAAAGAAGACATAATATCCTTCCTCAAAAGAAGAAAATCTACCTTTGCATGGAAACATGAAGATATGACAGGTATATCTAAGGATATTATCACTCATAAACTTGGCATTGACAAGTCTATCAAACCAATCCATCAAAAAAGGAGGAAGTTTGCACCAGAAAGGAATGCCATTATCCAAGAAGAAGTAGAGAGACTACTTCGAGCAGGTATGATCAGAGTGGTAAAATATCCAAAATGGTTAGCCAATGTGGTTGTTGTCCAAAAGAAAAACGGAAAGTGGAGGGTATGTGTCGATTTCACTGATCTGAATAAGGCATGTCCCAAGGATCCTTTCCCACTACCCCACATTGACTCCATGGTGGATGCAACGGCGGGGCATGAACTGTTGACCTTTATGGATGCATCATCTGGATTCCAACAAATTCAGATGGAACCATCTGACCAAGAGGATACAGCCTTTATGACCCCAACCGGTTTATATTGTTATATTGCCATGCCTTTTGGACTGAGAAATGCAGGTGCAACATATCAAAGGCTGGTGAATATGATGTTCAAAGATCAAATAGGACAAACTATGGAAGTATACATAGATGATATGGTAGTCAAGTCAAAGAAAGCTGAGGATCACCTAAGGGACTTGGAGGAAGCATTTGATATCCTTGATAATTATAACATGAAGCTTAATCCTTCGAAATGTCACTTTGGTGTTAAAGCAGGTAAATTTCTAGGATATATGGTAACTCAGAGGGGCATTGAAGCAAGCCCAGAACAAATTAAAGCATTGGTGAATATCAAATCCCCTGCCAATGCTAAGGATGTGCAAAGGCTAACAGGCAGGATAGCAGCTTTAAACAGCACCAGCATTAATTAAACCCGGAAAAGGAGATGTGTTATCCTTATACCTAGCGGTATCCTCAACCGCTGTAAGTACTGTCCTTGTTAAGGATCACGAAGGTACACAACATCCTATTTACTATGTAAGTAAGAGTTTACTTGATGCAGAATCCAGGTACTCACACCTTGAGAAACTTATTCTCGCATTAATTATGGCATCAACTAAGTTAAGACATTATTTTGAAACCCACACTATTGTTGTTAGAACTAATTTTCCAATCAAGAATGTCCTCAGGAAACCAGAGATGTCCGGAAGAATGGCTAAGTGGGCAGTAAAGCTTAGTGCCCATGATATAAGATATGAGCCTAGAACAGCCATCAAATCCCAAGCACTAGCTGACTTTGTGGCTGATTTCAGTAGTGATCTACAAAAGGAAGCAGAATTGGAAGTCCAGCAGCTGGATGAGACCAAGGATCCTTGGATACTACACACTGATGGATCCTCAAATGTCAAGGGCACAGGGCTCGGGATACTACTAAAATCGCCACAGGGGGACATAATACCCCACTCCATAGCCTGTGAGTTCCAAGCAACTAACAATGAGGCTGAATATGAAGCCTTAATTGCTGGCTTGCAAATTGCTAAGGATATGGGGGTGAAATATCTTAAAGTATATGTAGACTCACTATTGATCACCAATCACTTTAATGGATCCTATGATGTTAAAGGAGAAAAACTAACCAAATATTTAGAGATAGTCAAAGAATTGGTACTCTCTTTTGTCTCTTTCAGCTTAACACAGGTACCAAGGGAGGAAAACACAGAAGCTGATGCATTGGCCAACCTAGGATCATCCTTGAAGATCCCAGAGGATATAAGTATCCCCATCATCCATATCCTAGCTCCTGCTATTGAAAATCAGGTGGCCATGGAAATAGAAGAGGATACTGCAGTGATCCCTAGTGAAGAAGCTCAATCTTATTCAGGATCATGGATCTCACCAGTCATGAGATACTTGCAACATGGGGAGATTCCTATGGGAGAAAATCCTAAAGCTTTCAGGATTAAGGTATCTCAATTCACAATCTTAAATAATATGCTATATAAACGATCTCTTGCAGGACCATATTTAAGATGTATCAAGGATCCTGAAATTCAAGAAGTATTGAGAGACTTCCATGAAGGAGATTGTGGAAACCACACTGGGGGCAGGGCATTGTTCTCAAGGATCCTTAGAACAGGATACTACTGGCCAACTATGAAACGGGATGCTGTAGAATATGCTAAGAAGTGTGATCCTTGTCAAAGACACAGCAATATCCTTCATCAGCCAGCTGAATTTTTGCATCCAATACCATCCTCTTGGCCATTCATGAGATGGGGGATGGATATAGTTGGCAAGCTCCCTAAAGCACCTGGTGGAAAAGTATTTATGCTTGCCATGACCGACTACTTCTCCAAGTGGATAGAAGCTGAAGCTTTTGCTCAAGTCAGAGAAAAGGAAGTTATATCCTTTATTAAGAGAGACATTATAACCAGATTTGGCATTCCCTCTGAAATTGTATGTGATAATGGTTCCCAATTCATTGGGAGCAGAACCACTAACTTTTGTGACAGTTGGGGAATTAAGATGATAACATCAACACCAGTCCATCCACAAGCCAATGGTCAAGCAGAATCATCCAACAAGGTCATCATCAACAATCTGAAGAAGAAGCTAGGATCCAAGAAGGGGAAATGGGCAGAGTAATTGCCTTATGTGCTATGGGCTGATAGAACAACTCCCAAGAATGCCACTGGTCAAACACCATTCTCTTTAGTATTTGGGGCAGAAGCAGTGATCCCAACAGAAATGGTGGTTCCAACTGCTAGAACAAGTACTCGTGATCCTGAAGAGAATGCTGCAATCTTAGCTCAAGACTTGGATACTATTGAGGAAATCAGGGATTTGGCTAGGATAAGGATGGCAAGCTACCAAAAAAGAATGGCTGGTGCTTACAATAAAAATGTCAGGATAAGGAAGTTCCAAGTCGGGGATATGGTGTTGAGAAAAGCATTCCAAAACACTATCAATCCTGCTGACGGAAAATTAGCACCAAAATGGGAAGGCCCTTACTTGATTGAAGCTGAAGCAGGAAAAGGGGCATATAGATTGCTAACCATGGAAGGAAATTTGTTACCTAGAGCCTGGAATGCTGTTCACCTAAAGAAATATTTCATGTGAACAGGATCCTCCAAGCATATGATCCTTACATTGGAAGCATCCTCGAAGGATCCCGGCGACATCAGTAATCCTTTACTCTGTTAAAATCCTTATCTCAAAACTTTTCCATTTTCTTATTTTTACCTAAGGATAAGGATCACGTATCCTTCATCCTTCTCTCACGAGAATTTGAGTTATGATAGTCCAGGTGTCTTCAGCATATCGTTAAAGATCTTCAAAAGCACCAAAGATCCTTGGGTTCAACCCCAGTTATCCTTGGGCTTGTCCCCAGTTTTCGCCAGTAGCGCACGATGATCCTGGTATTGTTCACGTCTTTGGGACCAGTACCCACTTTCGGGGCTGACAACCTCATCGTACTGGCTATACCTAGGATCCTACGTATAATGGTAGACGTACCATACATCCGTTCCTAAGGTTTCTAACGTTTTCACGTTAGCTAAGGTTTTGACATTTTCATGTCACCAAGCTTGGATAGTCGCCAGTAAGGGCCATACTCCAGTTTACATACGATCCTTAGGCTTGTCCCCAGTTATCCTTTGGGCTTGTCCCCAGTTATCCTTTGGGCTTGTCCCCAGTGATCCTTTGGGCTTGTCCCCAGTTATCCTTCGGGCATGTCCCCAGCTACTAATTTATCCTTTACATTGGCTTAGTCCCAAGTTATGTTCCATTTTTCAGGTTTTCGAAGTTAAACAAATAAGGATCCTTAATCCTTATTACCTATTAAAATCTCATCTACGGTTATCTTGATTAAAGGTTAGGATCCTAACTTAGATCCTCAGGTATGATCCTTGACTATTTTGATTATACTCATTATTCTGAACAACCCTTGCACTTTGACAGCTAAACCTATGATCCTTGAAATAAACTGCCTTGAAAATTTTCAATGATAGGATATTTGATCTAGGATCATATCCTAAATTTATGAAACATGATTTGCTCAACTTCTGTTATTCTAACAAATATATTTCCAAAGTAATTGGACAACAAGAGTGTTTTGGTCAAAAATCACACAAGGATAATGCAACCAAACTTTATGTAAATGGGGTATGATGCTTGGTTTGTAGAAAAAGTAAAGGATCACTTCAATGTGAAATATGCAAAGACACAATGATTTATACGAGGAAAAAGCCCTTGATCAATGTATGATCTCCGGCATAAAAAACCTCGGGTGATGGCAACTACCGATCACCAAACTTCAATATAAGAAAAATAGTTACAACTTTTGGATGATAATGAGCTGAGTACAAGGATCACTATAGTTTCGAGTGTCTAAGCGTGTGCGAGTTGTGTTGTGTGTTCTTCCGAATGGGGAAGAGTGTTATATATACAAGTGTAGGTGACCTATTTTAGGTAAAAAGACTAATAATCAGCTCATTACCCCTTTAGAAATAAAAGTATATCTAGCCTAAATTATCGCCCTTAAATCATGCCAAGTTTCCATATCCTTCACAACGTCCATCTCCGATTAAGCACATGCCATAGTTGTAAAGACGTGTCCTTTAATTGTGATGCTTAAGAGCGGATCCTGCTAGATGTCCTGCAA